>NC_083231.1:9017005-9342069 GCF_032191835.1 Heteronotia binoei
AGCAAGTGCAAGTGGAGGAGTGGGGAATCAAACCTGGTTCTCCCAGATAGGAGTCCGCACACTTCACCACCAAGCTGGCTCCCTATGCTTGAGGTTGCAGCTACTCTGGAAGAGATCCTGCCCCAGGGAGCAGATCTGTGACTTGTTTGAGCCAGTGTTCAGGGACCTTAAGGTGGTCCCCCATCATTGTTAATGGTGGCTCCTTCCCCCATCACCTGCAGGGGACTATCTGCGACCAGGGATCCTTCAGGGGCCTGTTTCCCACCCACCACTGGGGTAACCTCACTGCAGGAATGTGGGCTGGCAAGGGGAAGCTCCATTGCCCCCAACACTGTTTTTAAAAAATCTGCTCTGGACTAGCAGTGGGGAGGTGGAAGAGCAGGATCCATCCTTCCTCCCCATTGAAATTTGGAGGCAAGGGGACGGGGTGGAAAGCCCTGGCCCCGCAGAGTGAGGTGGGCCCAGTGGCCCAGCAAGGCTAGTGAGTCACATCAGGCTCAGTGGCAGCCCGCCCCCCTGGGCATGGCAGTGAAGCTGCAGAGTTGTGCGGGGTCTGGGGGCCAGGTGCGTCGTGGGTCCAGTTTGGTGTAGTGGTTTGGCGCCAGTTTGGTGTAGCGGTTAATTGCGCAGACTCTTATCTGCGAGAACCGGGTTTGATTCCCCACTCCTCCGCTTGCAGCTGCTGGAATGGCCTTGGGTCAGCCATAGCTCTCGTAGGAGTTGTCCTTGAAAGGGCAGCTTCTGTGAGAGCTTTCTCAGCCCCACCCACCTCACAGGGTGTCTGCTGTGGGGGGAGAAGATAAAGGAGATTGTAAGCCACTCTGGGTCTCTGATCCAAAGAGAAGGGTGGGATATAAATCTGCAATTCTTCTTCTTCTTCTTCTTCTTCTTCTTCTTCTTCTTCTTCTTCTTCTTCTTCCTGAGTTTTGCGGCAGTAGCACCCCCCTATCCTGCCCAATCCCAGATTCACCGCCTCAGCACAGCAGTGGGTGGGAGGGTGGGGAGACATAGCCACAGTTAAGCTGGGGGGACACCGCCACTGCTGCGATGTTGGGGTCCGGTGGGCTTGGTGAGGAATTCCCCTTTAATTCTCGTGGGCCCCCCACTTGTACCATTCTAAGTCCAGGGCTTTTTTGAGCTGGAACACACAGGAACGCAGTTCTGGCTGGCTTGGCATCAGGGGGTGTGGCCTGATATACAAATGAGCTCCGGCTGGGCTTTTGCTGCAAAAATTAGCCCTAAGTCTCGCATTCGAAACCTGTCTCAACCAGCTTGCCTGTTGTCAAAGGTGGTGGAAGAAGGAGGAGGAGGAGGAAGAGGAGGAGGAGAAGGAACATATGAACATATGAAGCTGCCTTCTGTTGAATCAGACCCTCGGTCCATCAAAGTCAATATTGTCTACTCAGACTGGCAGCGGCTCTCCAGGGTCCCAAGCTGAGGTTTTTCACGCCTGTTTGCCTGGACCCTTTTTTTTTCAGTTGGAGATGCCGGGGATTGAACCTTCTGCTTACCAAGCAGATGCTCTACCACTGAGCCACCATCCCTCCCGAGAGGAGGAGGAGAGGAGGAGGAGAAGAGGAGGAGAAGGAGGAGGCAGAGGAGGAGGAGGAGAAGAGGAGGAGATGCTCTACCACTGAGCCACCATCCCTCCCGAGGAGGAGGGGGAGAAGAAGAGGAGGCAGAGGAGGAGAAGAGGAGGAGGAGGAGGAAGAGGAGGCAGAGGAGGAGAAGAGGAGGAGGAAGAGGAGGAGGAGAAGAGGAAGAGAAGGAGAAGGAAGAGGAGGAGGAGGTGGAGGAGGAGGAGAAGGAGAAGGAAGAGGAGGAGAAGGAAGAGGAGGAGGAGAAGGAGAAGGAAGAGGAGGAGAAGGAAGAGGAGGAGGAGGAGGAGAAGAAGAGGAGAAGGAGGAGAAGGGGAAGAGGGGAAGGAGGAGAGGAGGAAGAATAAGAGGAGAAGGAGGAGAGGAGGAGAAGAAGAGGGGAGGAGAAGAGGAGGAGGAGAAGAAGAGGAGGAGAAGAGGAGGAGGAAAAGGAAGAGGAGGAGAAGGAAGAGGAGGGGGAGGAGGAGGAGAAGGAAGAGGAGGAGGAGAAGAGGAGGAGGAAGAGGAGATTGGATTTATACCCCACCCCTCACTTGGAGTCTCAGAGCAGCTTACAATCATGTTTCCTTCCTCTCCCCACAACAGACACCCTGTAAGGTAGTCCCAAGGGAGCTCTGAGAGAACTGTGACTGGCCCAAGGGGGAATGAAACCTGGCCCTCCCAGGTCAGAGTCCACCGCTCTTAACCACCACAGCAAACTGCATGAGGCCCCCTCACACTCTTGAATCACTGATAAGCCACTTGAAGTGTCTATTGTGGCTGCCAGAAGAGGCCATCTGCTGCTACAGTGAAGAAGTGAAAGGAGTCCTGGGGTGATCACATGTCTTCCAGGTGACTTCCTCTTTTGTAATTTCAAGGCAGAAAAAAAAATGTGGTGACCTGAAAAGATGAGATGAACTAGAAGAATTATGCACACATTTTAAGAATCACCAGTCCGTGCATGTAATTCTAGCTGTCCTTCATACTACCTTCTCCTTTTAGCCATACTAAACCTGTATTCTACTTATTCCTTCATATCAAAAGCTGATATTTTGAGTTTTTCTTTTTCAATAGCCTACGCTCCGGTCATGATAAAACCTTACTCCCGTCGGACTTTGAAAATTACTTTCTCCTGCGTGGCCACAGTGGCAGGATGAAGATTTCTCTCTGTCTACTTTGATATGTATAATATGGTGGGTTTGACGCATAGAAGAAACGAGGTTGCCATGATCATAGCTCTTTATTGCTTTAAAAAAGGTAAAGGTAAAGGTGCAAGCACCAGTCGTTTTCGACTCTGGGGTGACGTTGCTTTGACAACATTTTCATGGCAGACTTTTTACGGGGTGGTTTGCCATTGCCTTCCCTAGTCATCTACGCTTTCCCCCCAGCAAGCTGGGGACTCATTTGACGGACTTCGGAAGGATGGAAGGCTGAGTCAACCTGAGCCGGCTACCTGAACCCAGCTTTTGCCGATATCGAACTCAGGTTGTGAGCAGAGAGTTCAGACTTCAGTACTGCAGCTTTACCAGTCTGCATCACGGGGCTCTTTTTTTTTTTTGCATTACAGCATGGTTACTAGTGTAGGGTTGCCAAGTCCAATTCAAGAAATATCTGGGGACTTTGGGGGTGGAGCCAGGAGACTTTGGGGGTGGAGCCAGGAGACGTTGAGGGCAGAGCCAGGAACAAGGATGTGACAAGCATAACTGAATGCCAAGGGAGTTCTGGCCACCACATTTAAAGGGACAGCACACCTTTTAAAATGCCTTCCTTCCATAGGAAATAATGGATATTTGGGGCTCATAGAATTGGCCCCCCTGGTCCAATCGTTTTGAAACTTGGGGGGCACTTTGGGGAGAGGCACTAGATACTATACTGAAAATTTTGTGCTTCTACCTCAAAAAACAGCCCCCCCGGAGCCCCCGAAACCTCCAGATCAATTCCCTATTATGCCCTATGAGAATCGATCTCCACATAGGGAATAATGAAGTGCTCAGCAGACATTTCCCTCCCTCTCCCCCCCCCCCCCCCACCGTTTCTGGCCACTGAAGCGAGGGATTGGCCTCTCTACTCACGAGTTGCTGCCAACTTCTTCAAAGTAACACAGACACACCATCCGAAGAGGAAGCCTTTCCAATCGTAGACTGAAGCCTCCGGAGGTGGAAAGGCACATGGTCCTCTGGGGGCGGGGCTTCCCCTGCTGGCCAGCTGTCTGGGGGCGGGAAGGAGCCTGGGAAAGCGGAAGAACCCCCCTGGGTCTTGGGGATTGGCAAGCCTAAACTAGTGGCTAAGAAGACCGGCTAAACTGGGCCAACGGAGCCAACTATATACAGTCCTGGGTTCCCGTGCTGGGACACCATTGGATCATTTGAACCAGCAGGGGGCTTCTGGTTGGGCCAGGGCAGCAGGGATTTGGATCCTCCTGCCCATTGTTTTAGAGTCTGCAAGCTCAGGCCTTAAGACTCCAATGAGCCAGGCAGGAACACTGGTAAGGAACATTCACACGAATCCACATACACAACAATATGTTTTGGTTCTTTCCCCATTTTTTTTTTGTGGGGAAAAATATTAGGAAGTTTGTCAGAACTTAGAGTTCAGCAAAATTCTCCCAGGTAGGGTTGCCAAGTCCAATTCAAGAAATATCTGGGGACTTTGGGGGTGGAGCCAGGAGACTTTGGGGGTGGAGCAAGGAGACATTAGGGGTGGAGCCAAGATCAAGGCGGTGACAAGCATAATTGAACTCCAAAGGGAGTTCTGGCCCTCACATTTAAAGGGACGGCACACCTTTTCAATTCCTTCCTTCCATAGGAAATAATGAAGGATAGGGCACCTTCTTTTGGGGCTCATAGAATTGGACCCCCTGGTCCAATCTTTTTGAAATTTGGGGGGTATTTTGGGGAGAGGCACTAGATGCTATACGGAAAATTTGGTGCCTCTATCCCAAAAAAACAGGCCCCCCAGAGCCCCAGATACCCGCAGATCAATTCTCCATGATTTTCTATGGGAATAAATCTCCATAGGGAATAACAGAGTTCCCAGCAGACATTTCCCTCCCCCCCCCCCCCGCTTTCTGACGATCCTGAAGCGGGGGGAGGGCCTCCAAACCGGGGGATCCCCTGCCTCCACCTGGGGATTGGCAACCCTACTCCCAGGGGGTCTGAACAATGGAGCCAAAAAGCAAATGTTTTGGGGGGCGGGGTGGGGTAAGAAAGAAAGAGCACAATAAAATTTCGAGGTTCCAGAGCTCTGCTCCTATGAGCTTCTGCCCAAAATGAGGCCTGGCAGATATTGGATGTTTTTACACTGACAGTTTGTGACTCTCTACCACCGCATTGGAAACTCACCTTTTACATTATCTAACGTTCTCACAACTGTTTTGGGTCGTTGCTGCCTGAAGCATCTACATTTGTTTTAAGACTCCTCCATAAGCCACAAGGTGCAGTAATTTGCATGAGAAATGACAGCACTTGAAATTTTTACATATCATTGCTTGCCTCATCTTGTAATTTAAATTTGTATTGTTTTTGCAGTGTTGACACGATCGTATACATTTAACTAAGCACTGGTATTCCGGCTGCTCTCTGATCAGAGACACCCCCCCCCTCCCCACTGAAATGCTTTCAGCAGGCAATATAAAAGTTTGGCTACGCAAAACGAGCAGGGTAAGTCCACAAATGTAAAAGGAAAAAAATTAAAGCGGAACGGTGGCAGGCGATTTGAAGACTCTAAAACTCTGGATCAAACTGAATGTAAAAACATTGGACAGTGTCAGAGAGGAACCAAGCGTGCCAGCAACGGCAGCATTTGTCATCCACTTGTCTATCTTGTCTATCTTGTTTACATCCTGAAAGGAAAATGCTAATCGAATGTTAGCAAATGTCTGAAGTCTGTTACTCCAGGTCCTTTTTGCCCAGCCTGGCTGGCTGCTGTTCTGGAAGTCACCGCTTCCAATCCAGGAAACAGCTTCAACTTCTCTCCGACCTCATACATCTCGTTCCCATTCCTGCTCATCCCTAACCTCTGATCTGCTTCAGCTCCTCTTTTTTGTTACCTCTGCCCCTCCCAACTCAGGACTTTAAAGGAAGTCAGTTTCTAATGGCATGGGCGGAATAAAGTCTGGCCAGTATCTCCCGCCTTCTCCTTTCTAAATACCTGCTCGATGAAATGTTCTGTCCCTCAAGATGACTCCCCAACGTTTTTGCTCTCTGCTGTGCCAGCGCAGGCCGGGCTCTGGGAGATTTCTTTGGCAAATCCACACCACAATTGAAATAAATCAAAGGCTGTCGTAAAACCTTCTACAGATCAAGCTGTCTGGTTACACTCGTCTCCCTCTTTTGTATTGATTGACTTGCGCAAAAGACAAGGAGTTGTCAGTTTATTCCCGGTAGAAGAAGAGTAGGGGTTTTTTAGTCTGCTTTTCTTTACCTTAAGGAGTCTCAAAGCAAATTAGAATCACATGCCTTTCCTCTCCGCCACCACAAGAACCTTGTGAGGTAGGTGGGGCTGAGAGAGTTCTGAAAGAACTGAGACTCACCTGAGGTAACCTACCCAGCAGGTCAGAATGTCATAATCATGGGAGAAAACCACCCACACAACTAGAACTCTCTACACCTTGTCCCTCGTCTAGCTGACAGAAGTACATCTTCCCTCTTTTTAAAACCGTACGTATCCAAGAGGACACAATGTCATCGGCATTTCTGGTAATAAACTGACTGACCTTGTTATCCATGAGATTGTCAGTGGCAGGCATGTGAGGATTTTGCTCTAGAGAGGTTAAGCAACCGCCTGGTTTCTCCAAAGGGAAGGATCCCTGTAAATTCTGGTAGGCGGATCTCACTAGATTACCCCCCTCTCGCAAGCTCTGTCTAATTCTAACCACCACCCCCCAACAAAAACAGGAGACAGCCAATGTTCCCTGTAACCTGAGTTAGTGTGAGCTCGCTCAGTTTTTTAGCCTCTGGCTCACCCATGTTTGTCTTAGCTCAGGAAAAATGGCCCCAGAACAAACTAATTCATGCAGCAGCTCACAACTTTAATGCCAGTAGCTCACAAAGCAGAATTTTTGCTCACAAGACCCCATGTTTTAGAGGGAGTATCAGAGACAGCCCTTTTTGGGCAGCACATAGCCTTTGGGGTAACATATGTTTAGTCCCCCTTTGAAGGCTGAGGGAGGAGACAGCGTAAAGTCCTGTGACTTCCAAAAACTGCTGGGTCTTCACTCAAACGTAGCGTTGCTGCACTGTGATGTCTTTTTCCCATGCACCACGCATATTTCCACCTTAGTAAATTGCCCTGTAATCCGTACCAACAATTAGGACATTCTTTCTGCTATCAGTCTTTCCCTTCTTCCCATGCGAGGCAGGCTGGCTGACTTTTTAATTATTTCAGAACTAACATATTTAAGTTTATGCAGTTATACAATAATCCTTTACCTTATTCAAACACCGGATTTGGCAAATGGGCAAGCTTAAACCTTTCGTTACAGGGTAAAGAAAATGAACATTTTACCTCAGATTATATATGCTTTACATCCACTTCCTTTTCATATACCTTGTCGAGAGATACAACTATTAATACTCTACTTCAGAAATGTATACGGCCTTGGATTTCTTTAAAGGGGATGTAACTCATATTTAATAAAAAGGATAGGTTTGCCATCTCCCAGTTTATCTCTTCAGTCTTAATCTGTTAATTTATACTAATTACTGGGATTGCTTCTCACAATTGGACTATTCATCTTGGGCTATTTTGGAGTCTTCAAATGGAATGCTTTTGGGTCTATTCATGCTAAAATAGGTCATCCTACAATTTCTGCAGTTAAAGAGTTATGGCACATAATGTCACAACTGTATCATTTTGACACATTTTTCACATGCTAATTTAATGCTAAAAGTAATCCAGATTTAAGAACTGAGGGGATTTTTTTTTTTTAACTTTTGACCAGTTGACATACTATGATGACGAATTTTTGTGATGTTCTCAAGATATTGGATTTATATCCCGCCCTCCACTCCAAAGAGTCTCAGAGCGGCTCACAATCTCCTTTCCCTTCCTCCCCCACAACAGACACCCTGTGAGGTAGATGAAGATATTGGATTTATATCCCGCCCTCCACTCCGAAGAATCTCAGAGCAGCTCACAATCTCCTTTCCCTTCCTCCCCCACAACAGACACCCTGTGAGGTGGGTGGGGCTGAGAGGGCTCTCACAGCAGCTGCCCTTTCAAGGACAACCTCTGCCAGAGCTATGGCTGACCCAAGGCCATGCTAGCAGGTGCAAGTGGAGGAGTGGGGAATCAAACCCGGTTCTCCCAGATAAGAGAGCTATGGCTGACCCAAGGCCATGCTAGCAGGTGCAAGTGGAGGAGTGGGGAATCAAACCCGGTTCTCCCAGATAAGAGTCCGCACACTTAACCACTACACCAAACTGGCTCTCCACAGATGATATCTCAGATGAGATATCTTTTGTTGAATGGCAATAATCACAGCTGCAGCATCTGTTGGTATCTAATCCATCCCTGCAGCAATATATATTGCTTTATATATATCATATATATTAGTCTTTTAAGGAGGAAGTAATTACTCAAATCAAGTTTGTATCAGAATGCTCATTGATCTTTGAGGATGCCTATGTATGCCCCGTGGTGAAAAGTGGTAAGGTGCACTACTGCAGTCCAGCTCTGCTCATGACCTGAGTTTGATCCTGGTGGAAGCTGGGTTCAGGTAGCTGGCTCAAGGTTGACTCAGCCTTCCATCCTTCCGAGGTCAGTAAAATGAGTCCCCAGCTTGCTGGGGGTAAAGTGTAGTTGATTGGGGAAGGCAATGGCAAAACCACCTTATAAAAAGTCTGCCAGGAAAATGTCAGGATGTGACATCACCCCATGGGTTGATAATGACATGGTGCTTGCACAGGGGATTACCTTTACCTTTTTATGTACTTTTAAGCTACTTAACTGTCTCCTGGAGACTGATGGTCAGTGGAAATGGACACTCCGTGTCCTCACTGTTGCTAAAACACTCATATCTCTGGAAAGATTATTTCCCACCTGCAGTAATCCAATAGACTGAGGACGTTACAGCTTTATCAACATTTGAACATATGGCATATAGACTACAGTTGTGCATACACCTATTTTTAGATATTTAGAAACCTCTCACAGAGGCTTATCTGCAGACATTCCACCACTGTTTTATATTTTTTATTTCTTTTGGGTTGGGAAATTCCTGGAGGTTATGACGGGGGGCGGGGGAGAGTGAAGTCTGGGAACGGCGGGATATGGGGTAGGGAGGGCCTCAAGTGGGTTATAATGCCACAGAGTCTACCTTCTAAAGCAGCCATTTTCTGCAGGGGAACTGATCTCTATAATCTGGAGGCCAGGTGAATTCTGGGAGATGTCCAGCCACTGCTTGGAGACTAACAGCCTGATTCCCCACAGTCACCTAGGGTTGCCAATTCAAGAAATATATGGGGACTTTGCGGGTGGGGCCAGGAGACTTTGGGGGTGGAGCTAGGAGCAAGGATGTTACAAGCATAATTGAACTCCAAAGGGAGTTCTGGCCATCACATTTAGAGGGACTGCATACCTTTTAAATGCCGTCCCTCCTTGGAAATAATGAAGGATCGGGGGCGCCTTCTTTGGGGGCTCATAGAACTGGACCCCGCAGTCCAATCTTTTTGAGACTTGGAGGGCCTTTTGAGGAGAAGCTTGAATGCGATGCTGAGTATTTGGTGCCTCTATCTCAAAAAACAGCACCACCACCCCCCCCCCCCCCCGGAGCCCCAGATCCCCGCCAATCAATTCTCCATTATTCCTTATGGGAATCGGTCTCCATAGGAAATAATGGAGTGCCCAGCAGGCATTTCCCTCCCCCCCCCAGCTTTCTGATGACCCTGCCCCCACCTAGCGATTGGTAACCCTACAGTCACCTGACTCCCCGTTCACAAGGATTCCATTCAAAAGTATTCCCCCCAGTAGCACTTAGAACAGGGCTGGCCAAACTTGTTTAATGTAAAAGCCACATAGAATAAACCAGGGGTGTCAAACTCATTTGTTATGAGGGCCGGATCCGACATAAATGAGACCTTGTTGGACCAGGCCGTGTGTGTACCTATTTAAGATTAGGTAGCAGAGATATAAACTTTATAAAGGACACAAACACAATTAACATTCACATTCATTCTTAAAGGTGCTTTCTTTGCATCTCTCCCATGGGGTCCAGGGAACTGAGCAAAGGAAGCTCTAGTTCTTTGCTTCATTCCCCTGGGACCAGGAAGGGGAGGGGCCTCGACTGATAGAAGGAAGAGAGGCTTGGCTCAGTAACTTTGCTATGAGATTGAGAGAGCCTGGCTTTGCTCTGCAGATCCTGTGTGATTGAGCAAGCCTTGCAAAGCAAGCTGTTATGCAGAAGGAAGCAAGAGAGAGGGAGAAGGAAGCAGATGATAACCAGGGGGCCTGATAGGAGCCCTCCGGTGGCCTAATTCAGCCCCCAGGCCACATGTTTGACATCCCTGAAATAAATGTCTGATGTTTGAGAACTGCAAGACAGGGAGGAAGGAAGGAAGGAAGGAAGGAAGGAAGGAAGGAAGGAAGGAAGGAAGGAAGGAAGGAAGGAAGGAAGGAAGGAAGGAAGGAAGGAAGGAAGGAAGGAAGGAAGGAAAATAGATGGGGGAGGGAGAGGTGGAAAGAAATCAACTTTAACTTTAAATGCATTAAATGTCTGGCTTAGCTTAGAGAAGTGATTTAAGAGAGAAATGCCTTCTCTGAGCCAGCTGACAGGACGGTGGGGGCTTCAAGAGCCACACAATATGTATGAAAGAGTCGCATGTGGTTCCCGAGCTACAGTTTGGCCCCTCCTGACCTAGAACTTTGGAAGTCGGCATGGCTGTGCCTTATCCTTCCCTGCTCTGCTATAATGTCCAGCAAATACCACAAGCATGATGTGCTTGCGCCACAGTCCAGGTTTCTCTGCCCACACAAGAGCTTGCCCATGGAACAAAGCCGAGGCGAGGCCATGATGTCATCGCTTGCTTTGGATTCCTAAACGCTGCCAGGGCAGGGATGGGAACGAGACTGAAGCAGCCACGTGGTTCTTCTCCTCGCGAGGCGGTTTCAGTCAGTCGATGTCAGATACTTTCGGTCTGAGTCCTTGGCTCATTTAAACCTGAGGCCTTCCGGTTTGTAGCCAGCTGCTAAGCTTTCATGTGATCCAATTCACACTGTGGCAACTCGGGCTGCCAAGCCCCCGGTTCCCCTGCCCGGGAGGTTCCCAACCCGCTGGTCCACATTGGGCCTCCCCCTACATCACCCGGAAGTGATGTCATTGTGCCGGCAGCGTTGCGCAGCGGCCGCTCTAGCCGTTTCCAGGAAAACTCTATGGGTTTCCCGGACGCTCTAGCCGTTTAGGAGGGGAAAACTCTATGGTACCTCTTGTAGATCAAAAGGGAAGTCCCACGCTGCAGAACGCAGCAACTACCCTAGTGACAACACTTGCTTGGCTGGGTACAGACAGGCAGTTTGAGGCGGCACAGGGATGGCCGCCAGACATATGAAAAAGAATGTTTAGACATGAACATCTGGAGACCGCTATTAGCAGGGGTGGAATTCTAGCAGGAGCTCCTTTGCATATTAGGCCACACACCCCTGATGTAGCCAATACCCAAAGAGCTTACACAAAAGAGCCTTGTAAAGCTCTTGGAGCATTGGCTACATCAGAGGTGTGTGGCCTAATATGCAAAGGAGCTCCTGCTAGAATTTCACCCCTGACAATTAGGCCAAGTAGGTGCTGGCCTATGGGCCCCGATGCCTTTAGGGGCCCCGGGCTGGCTCCCCCCTCCCCGTTTTCCTCGTTTGCAGCCTTCCCAGCCTGCACGAGCAGCCAGCAACTGAGCTGCTCTTTGCCTGATTTGCCTGGTGCGGCTGCTGCTGGTGTCGCCACCAAGTTTGCCTCTCTCTGCCTCTCCCCCGCAGCTTTGTCAAAGAGGCTTTTCAGAAGGTGCCTGCAGGCTGCAGCAGGGGCCGTGGGCGGGCGCACAGACTCTGAGATAATTTGCAAGGGGGCCCCCAAGATTTCAACTGCCCGGGGGCCTCCAGAGGGTTTAATCCGGCACTGGGAGACTGTCCCGCTCCAGCATGCACCACGTCCTCCAGTGTCATTGAAGCATCTGAAAAAGTTACCGCTTCCTAGGTGGTAGGAAATCCCCATGGCACTTCCCTGCCACCTTTCCCGGCCATCTGAACTTAGGAATTGTTGAGACATTGTCAAGGGGGGGTTTTGTAGCAGGAACTCCTTTACATCTTAGGCCACACACCCCTGATGTAGCCAATCCTCCTGGAGCTTCCAGTAGGCCCTGAACTAAGAGCCCTGTGAGTTCTTGGAGGATTGGCTACATCAGGGGTGTGTAGCCTAAGATGCAAAGGAGTTCCTCTTACAAAAAAAAAAAGGCCCTGGATGTCGTCAAGCTTGTCCTGATAGTTTGTGAAGAAACAGGCTGAGATTAGGGTCGCCCAGTCCCCCGCAGCCTCCAGAGGGGACTGTTTTTGCAAGTGGCATCATCGCACCGGCAACATCATGCACCAGCCACTCTCGGAGCTTCTGGAAAAACTCTATGGTTTCCCCGGACGCTCTAGCAATTTGGGAGGGAAAACTCTATGGTACAATAGGTACCATAGAGTTTTCCCTCCCAGATTGCTAGAGTGTCCGGGAAAACCATCGAGTTTCCATGGTAGCTCCTAAAGTGGCTAGAGTGCGATGTCACTGGCGCCTAGGCTTCCCAACCCTCCCGCCCTGGCGGGGGACCCCAGGATTTCCACCCTCTTCCCCCGCTCCCCAAAAAAATGGAAGCGGGGGGAGAGGGAAACGGCGCTGGGGAGCATGGCCAGCTGCCGCATCCCGGAGCGGGCGAGGACGCCGCGCCGCTGCCGCCCCCTTCGCCCACCGCAACTGCTCCTCTGAGATGAGCCCAGGCTGAGCCCATCTCGGAGGAGCAGCCAAGAGGCGGCAGCAGCGCAGGGGAGGGCGAGGCAGGCCAGGAGCATGGCGAGCCGCGAATCCGGGCCCTTCTAGGACTCAGACTCGCCACGCCCCCGGCCCGCCTGCACCCCCCCCTTCGATTCCACCCCAGAGGCGGAGCAGGCAAGGCCGCCGCACCGCTGCCGCCTCTTCTCCGCTCGCCGTGGCTGCTCCTCCGAGATGGGCTCAGGCTGAGCCCATCTCAGAAGAGCAGCCACGGCGAGCGGAGAAGCGGCAGCAGCGCGGCGACCTCGCCCGCTCCAAGACGGGGCGGCTTGCCACGCTCCCCGGCACCGTTTCCCCCCCCTCCCCCCTAGCTCCACCCCAGTGTCTCCTGGCTCCACCCCCAAAGTCCCCAAATATTTCTGGGGTTGGACTTGGGAACCCTACTGGCGCGATGACATTACTGCAAGTGATGTCATCACGTCAGCGATGTCGGGGAGGATTCCCTCCCGGGCAGGGGAATCCCCGCTTGGCCCAGGAACTTTGCAGCCCTATCTGAGATTCCCGGAATGCCAATAATTAGGCAATTAAGCCCTGCTTATAGCCCCATCTCATCCGAACACTCAATATTTCACTCGGGATCCAACCAGATTTTCTGCTGATCAAAAACTACAGGAGGGTTCCTCTTTGACCGCCAGAAAGAATATGTTGAGGAGCACTGAACCTGCGCTTACAAAATCTATGCAGGATCAGAGCTGGATTAACAAATAGGCTGAGAAGGGACCGGCCTAGGGGCTCCCCTGCCCTTATGGGCCCCAAGCCAGTTTGCCTCTCTCTGCCTCCCCCCTGCAGCTTTGTCAAAGGGGCTTTTGAGAAGGTGCCTGCAGGAGATATTAGGAGATAATTTGTGAGGGGCCCCCTGAGATTTCGACTTCCTAGGGGCCTCCGTAGGGTTTAATCCGGCACTGTGCAGGATCGATTCTGTAATAAACTAGAGAGCTGGATGAGGTTGATTGAGAAAGCTGGCAATGAAACAAACACCCAAAGAAACCTGAGTGATTGCTTAAGAAAGGCTTTTATGTTCTGTGACATGAAGGCCACCCTGACCTGGATGACCCCTGATCTTGTCTGATCTCAGAAGCTTAGCAGGGTTGGCCTGGGCTAGTACTTGAGTGGGAGACTTCCAAGGAAGTCCAGCGTTGCAACACCGAGGCAGGCAATAGCAAACCACCTCCAAATGTCTCTTGCCTTGAAAATCATAGCATCCTAGAATCATAGAGTTGGAAGGGACCTCCAGGATCATCTAGTCCAACCCCCTGCACAATGCAGGAAACTCACAAACACTTCCCCCTAAATTCACAGGATCCTCATTGCTGTCAGATGGCCATCTAGCCTCTGTTTAAAAACCTCCAAGGAAGGAGAGCTCACCACCTCCCATGGAAGCCTGTTCCCCTGAAGAACTGCTCTAACGGTCAGGAAGTTCTTCCTAATGTTGAACCGGAAACTCTTTTGATTTAATTTCAACCCATCGGTTCTGGTCCGACCTTCTGGGGCCGCAGAAAACAATTCCACACCATCCTCTAGATGAGAGCCCTTCAAGGACCTGAAGATGGTGATCATATCACCTCTCAGCTGACTCCTCTCCAGGCTAAGCATCCCCAGCTTCTTCAACCTTTCCTCATGGGATTTGGTCTCCAGATCCCTCGCCATCTTTGTCGCCCTCCTCTGGGCCCATTCCAGCTTGTCTATATCCTTCTTAAAATGTGGTGCCCAAAACTGAACACAAGACTCCAGGTGAGGTCTTACCAGAGCAGAGTAAAGCGATACCATCACTTCACGTGATCTGGACACTACACTTCTGTTGATATAGCCCAAAATTGCATTTCCCTTTTTAGCCACCGCATCATACTGTTGACTTACGTTCAGCGTATCCTACAGGGTCTCTTGAGACTTGATGGGACTTTCCACCATGACCATTGAGAAGGCCATGTCAGGCAATCTCCACTGTGGGGCTCTCCATTGGTTACTGCGTGGCGTGCTGGGTATGAGTATCCTGATTCCCCGTCTCCCATCTTACACAAATAATTTCCAGTCTCATAACCTGACTCACCAGGTTAGTTTAAACAAATAGTTTGCTTACACAATAATTTCCTTACACAAACAGTTTATACCAGAGTTGCAAAGTCCAATTCAAGAAATATCTGGGGACTCTGGGGGTGCAGCCAGGAGCAAGGTTATGACAAGCATAATTGAACGCCAAAGGGAGTTTTGATCGTCACATTTAAAGGGACCACACACCTTTTAAATGCCTTCCTTCCATAGGAAATAATGAAGGATAGGGGCACATCCGAACATAAGAGAAGCCATGTTGGATCAGGCCAATGGCCCATCCAGTCCAACACTCTGTATCACACAGTGGCCAAAAATGTGTGTGTGTGTATATACACACACACACACTGTGATAATAGCCACTGATGGACCTCTGCTCCATATTTTTATCTAACCCCCTCTTGAAGCTGGCTGTGCTTGTAGCCACCACCACTTCCTGTGGCAATGAATTCCACATGTTAATCACCCTTTGGGTGAAGAAGTACCTCCTTTTATCCGTTCTAACCCGACTGCTCAGCAATTTCATTGAATGTCCACGAGCTCTTATATTGTGAGAAAGGGAGAAAGTACTTCTTTCTCTGCCTTCTCCATCTCATGCATAATCTTGTAAACCTCTATCATGTCACCCCGCAGTCGACGTTTCTCCAAGCTAAAGAGCCCCAAGCGTTTTAACTTTTCTTTATTTTGAGGCTCATAGAATTGGACCCCCTGGTCCAATCTTTTTGAAACTTGGGGAGCATTTTGGGGAGAGGCACTGGATGCTATATAGGAAATGTGGTGCCTCTACCTCAAACAACAGCGCCCCCCCCCCCCCGAGGCCCATATAACCACGGATCAATTCACCATTATTTTCTATGGGAATAAGTCTCCATAGGGAATAACAGAGTTCCCAGCAGACATTTCCCTCCCCTCCCCCCGCTTTCTGACGACCCAGAAGTGGGGGGAGGACCTCCAAACCGGGAGATCCCCTGCCCCCACCTGGGGATTGGCAACCCTAGTTTACACAAATAATTTGCAGTCTCATAATCTGACTCATAATCCAGCTCTCTATGCTTCTGCTATTTTAAAGTGGCCTCTTTGGAGCAAAACAGCAGAAAATGATTCGCTGAAGCACTACCCAGCCTGCACACGGGGCATACAAACCTGAAATGTGCTTGTGTGGTTTCCCCCCCCCCCCTCCCTGGATGAACAGGTATCAGCCTCCCATCTAGGAACAAGCAGAACAAAAGGAAAGGGTTGCAGAAGGGCCAGGCCTGTTCCTAGAAATGGGAAGGGCGCTCCTGGTCTTACGAAACAGGAAGAGTTGCTTCACGGAACCACATCACTGGAAACTGAGACGCAGGTGAAACATCAGGCCATTTAGTACATGTTGATGGCGGACAAGAACCCTCCCTTTTGCTTTAGTCAAGACAGCAAGATTTCCATTGGCATTAAAATTTCCATAACCTCAGAAATTTCCATAACCTAAAGCGATTTAAGAGATGGTGAGGTTGGTTTAACTCAGGAGTGGCCAAACTGTGGCTCGGGAGCCACATGTGGCTCTTTCACACATACTGGGTGGCTCTCGAAGCCCCCACTGCCCGATTGGCCAGCTTGGAGACGGCATTTGTCTCTTTAAATCACTACTCCGAGCCAAGCCAACCGGCAGCTTGGGGAATGCATTTACTGTTAAAGTTGCTTTCTTTCCACTTCTCCCTCCCTCCCTTCTCCTCCCTTCTATTTGCCTTCCTTCCTTGCAGCTCTCAAACATCCGATGCTCACGGCTTGCAACTCCCAAACAGATGGCATTTGTCTCTTTAAATCACTTATCCGAGCCAAGTCAGCTGGTGGCTTGGAGACTGCATTTTAAGTTACTTTCTATCCACCTCTCCCTGCCTCGTCTATTTTCCTTCCTTCCTATCTTGCGGCTCTCAAACATCAGACATTCCTGTCTCGTGGCTCTCAGACATCTCACGTTTCTTCTGTATGGCTCTTACATTAAGCAAGTTTGGCCACCCCTGGTTTAGCTCTAAGAGGGCCAGCCGCAGTCCTTTGTAGCAGTCACTTCAAAAGAGATTAGATTCAGGCTGTGTTGGTCTGAAGCGACAGAACAAAGTCTGAGTCCAGTGGCACCTTTAAGACCGACAAAATTTAATTCTGGGTATGAGCTTTCCTGTGCATGAACCCTTCTTCAGATACATTGAAACAAAACTTCCTCAACAATTACACACAGGCCTCATTTGGGGGCAAGAGCTCACAGGAGCGAAGCTCTGGAACCTCTAAATTTCATTGTGCTCTTTCTTTCTTAAACTCCCCCCTCCTCCAATTAGGGTTGCCAAGTCTCCCACAGCCTAGGCACCATAGTTTCCCTCCCAAATTGCTAGACTGTCTAGTAGGGTTGCCAAATCCAATTCAAGAAATATCTGGGGACTCTGGGGGTGGAGCCAGGAGACGTTGGGGGTGGAGCCAGGAGACATTGGGGCGGAGCCAGGAACAAGGGTGTGGCAAGCATAATTGAACTCCAAGGGAGTTCTGGCCATCACATTTAAAGGGACAGCACACCTTTTAAAATGCCTTCCTTCCATAGAAAAAAATGAAAGATAGGGGCACCTTCTTTTGAGGCTCGTAGAATTGGACCCCCTGGTCCAATCCTTTTGAAACTTGGGGAGTATTTTGGGGAGAGGCACTACATGCTATACTGAAAATTTGGTGCCTCTACCTCAAAAAACAGCCCTCCCAGAGCCCCCGATACCCACAGATCAATTCGCCATCTTTCCCAATGGGAATTGTTCATGGAGGTGCATAATGGCTGTGGAGGTGGAGCTTCCCCCGCTGGCCAGCTGACTGAGGGAGGGAGGAAGCCTGTAAAACTGGGGGATCCCCCGCTGGGACCTGGGAATTGGGAAGCCTACTGTCTAGGAAAACCACAGAGTTATCCCAGAAGCTCCTAGAGCAGCCAGCACGCAACGTTGCTGGCATGGTTATGTCACTGCGAGTGATGTCATCATGCTGGCGACGTTGGGGGAGGATCCCCCCCTACTGGCCCAATATGGGCCGGCGGGTTGGGAACCTCCGGGGCAGGGGAAACCCCGCCGACCTGGGAACTTGGCAGCCCTCCCCCTCATAATTGTTTCTGGGCTCCCTTGTTCAACCCCCCTGGGAGAATTTTGCTGGACTCAAAGATGCAACAAACTTTCTAATATTTCCCCCCACAAAAAAAGCTAGAAAGAACCAAAACATATAAAGCAAAAAAGATGGAAATCTTCACCCTGCCCCTGTGGCCACAGAGGAGAAAATAATTTAACAAGTATGATGGGAGGAAGGTCTGATGATGGCAATTCTAATTCAAGAAGCCTTTTAAGGCAGATGCTGAGCTGATCTAATTTAGCACACCTTCCGGTGATATCAGGGGTGCTGGGCAGAGGCAAAGGAGTTAGGCAAGTCAGTTGTCCTAATGAGCTCCGGCACCTCTTTTTCTACCAAATGACCCCTGATTACACATCGGTGTGGGGAGGGGGGCTAGTTGCTAGGACAGGCTAAATTGAGTCAAGATGCTTAACTAACTGAGCTTTCATCCAGTCTTAGTTATACTTGTTGCTTATTTACATGTTTGCTAAACAAATAAATGCAGGGCATTGAGGGCCTGGCCAGCAATTGTTGAAAATGCCCAGGAACCAAGAATCTGTGTTTGGGCTGTCTAAAGCAGGGGTGGGGAACCTCCGTCCCGAGGGCTGTATGCGGCCCTCGAGGTCACTTGGTGTGGTCCTGGGGGATTGCTGGGGCGAACCGAGCCATGTGGCAGCCTCCCTGGGGCCTGGCTGGCCAGTAGGCTTCCCAACCCCCCCGCCCTGCCAGGGGACCCCTGGATTAGCAGCCTAATCCCCCGCTCTCTAAAAATCTGAAAGCGGGGGTGGAACGGCGCCGTGTCTCTTTCCCTGCCTGGCTTCAGGCTTCTCCCTTCCTCCGGGTCACAAAGACCCGCCCACCGTCGGCCTGCTATTCGCTCCAGTCCAGCCTCCCTTCACGAGGTGCATGCTGGGACTCGTAGTCCTTGCATCCTCTCCGGCTGCTGGGTGGCGTCTCCTCGGGAATTCTGGCCGGCGGGGGGGGGAGCTCCGCCCCTGGAGGACCATGTGCGTTTCTACCTCCGGAGGCTTCAGTTGCTGATTGAAAGGCATCCTCTTGGGATGGTGTGTCTGTGTTACTTTGAAGAAGTTGGCAGCAACTCATGAGTAGAAAGGCCCATCCCCTTCAGAGTCGCCAGAAATGGGGGGGGGACACGTCTGCTGAGCATTATTCTCTATGTGGAGATTGATTCTCATAGGGTATAATGGGGAATTGATCTGGAGGTTTCAAGGGTTCTAGGGGAGCTGTTCTTTGAGGTAGAGGCACCAAATTTTCAGTATAGTATCTAGTGACTCTCCCCAAAGTACCTCCCAAGTTTCAAAACGATTGGACCAGGGGGTCCCTTTCTATGAGCCCCAAAAGAAAGTGCCCCTATCCTTCATTATTTCCTATGGAAGGAAGACATTTAAAAAGGTGTGCCGTCCCTTTAAATGTGATGGCCAGAACTCCCTTGGAGTTCAATTATGCTTGTCACACCCTTGTTCCTGGCTCCGCCCCAATGTCTCCTGGCTCCACCCCAAAGTCTCCTGGCTCCACCCCCAAAGTCCCCAGATATTTCTTGAATGGGACTTGGCAACCCTACTGGCCAGTGAGGATCGTGGGGCCCAGCTGCTCTGTGCAGCAGCCTCCCCAGGGCCAGGCAGGGATCACAGGGCCAAGATGTACTGTATGGCAGCCTCCCTGGGGCCTGGCTGGCCGGCCAGAATTGCTGCAGGGCCTGGAAGAGTTACTGTCACAGCTCAGGTTGCGCTTATTATCTCAGAGAGTGTGGCTTAATATGCTAAAGAGTGTGTGACATAATATGCTAATATTAGGGGATGTGGTCTAATATGCTACTGAGTTCCTGCTGGGCTTTTTCTACAAAAAGCCCTGGACCTATGCATTTGCCTAAGGCGGTGGGCTGTGTGTGTGTGTGTGTGCCAGATTAGGCTCTCCCCACATGAAAAACAAATATTTCCATTAATTTTACTGGCCTGAATCATTCTCCCTTGGTGGAGCACTGTTTTTTAAGCTGATAATTTTTTATGGCCTGCTCCACACTGAAACTCCTTCCACTCACCTTCCAGGAATCAATGTGACTTTATTACTGCTAGCTAAACAAAACCAAAGTAGCTCTCTGCCTCCGTGGAGGGCCTCAATTAGCGCCAATTATCATAGAGACTCTCCTAGACCCTCCCTGAATGTCTCAGAGTTTCTGGGAGAAAGTAAGCTTTCTTAGTAGACGGGGATGAGTTATGGCAACACGACAGTCTATTTATGGCGCTCAGTTTATATAACTGGAACTGAAGCCTGCCAGCAAAGGGTCTAATGATACGTTATGCATAGGCAGTCTTTTTTTTTTCCCCCTTGAAAGGAGAAACTCGTTTGAGAGGTAGCAATCTGGAGTCGAGAAGTGGAAGGTGGGGAAAGGGTTAAGCAAGCAGGCTGCCTCTACTTTGGTCCCAATGGCCCCTTCCATAAACCACGTTGCCTTTACAAGAATAAAAGGTGTTGAAAACTTGCCTCATTTGTGGATGTGTGTATAGATCTGCTGCAGAGGGGTCAAGCTCCTTTATTATGAGGACCAGATCTGACATAAAGGAGACCTTGCCAGGCCAGGCCATGTGCATCGTAAATGTAATGCCAGGTAGCAGAAATATAAACTTTATAAAACATTAGCAGTTGATGGTCTTAAAGGTGCTTTCTTTGTATTTCTCCTATGGGATCCAGGGAACTGGGCAAAGGAAGCTCTGGCTCTTTCCTTCCTTCCCCAGAGGACCAGGAGGGGGAGGAGCCTCAGCCAACAGAAGAAAGAGAGGCTTGGCTCAGTAGCTCTCCCGTGCAATTGAGAGAGCCTGGGGGGGGGGAAGCTCTGCCTCCCCCCCTTTCCTCCCCAAGGGAGGAGCCTCAGCCAGTGGAGAAAATAGAGGTTTTGCTCTGTAGCCCCTGTGTGATTGAGCAAGCCTTGCGAAGCAAGCTGCTTGGTAAGCAGAGCATCTGCTTGGTAAGCAGAAGGTCCCAGGTTCAATCCCTGGCATCTCCAAAAAAGGGTCCAGGCAAATAGGTGTGAAAAACCTCAGCTTGAGACCCTGGAGAGCCGCTGCCAGTCTGAGAAGACAATACTGACTTTGATGGACCATGGGTCTGATTCAGTATAAGGCAGCTTCATATGTTCATATGTAAGCTGTGATGCAGAAGGAAGCAAGAAAGAGAGAGAAGGAAACGGATGACAGCCAGTTGCTCAGGGGCCTGATTTGGCCTCTGGGCCGCATGTTTGACACCCCTAGTCTAATGTATAAGATAGACAATGAGGTTCTGAAACGTTTTTTGTTTCTGGAGAGGATGGTGAAATGCTGAAGATGTGAAAGCAGCTCTCAAATAGTCTCTGTTACACCTTTGATCATTTGATCACAGAAGTCTGAAAGAATGTTTTCCTTTCATTTGGTAGATACCACTGTGCTTTTCTTACACGACTTGTGAGACAAGGACTCGCGTTCCAATTTTAGTGTCTGCGCCGCCAAAGTGAGCACAACAAACACTCGAGTTGGTGTACAGCAATTTGGGGCGAGGGGAAAGGAAATGTCTGCAGGGCACTCCATTATTCCCTACGGAGACCAATTCCCTTAGAGTATAATGGAAAATTGATCCGCGGGTATCTGGGGCTCTGGGGGATCTGTTTTTTGAAGTAGAGGCACCGGGTTTTCAGTATAGCATCTGGTGCCTCTCCTCAAAATACCCTCCAAGTTTCAAAAAGATGGGACCAGGGGGTCCAATTCTATGAGCCCCAAAAGAAGGTGCTCCTATCCATTATTTCCAATAGAGGGAAGGCATTGAAAAGGAGCGTGGTCCCTTTAGATGTGATGGCCAGAACTCCCATTGAAGTTCAATTGTGCTTGTCACAACCTTGCTCTTGGCTCCACCCCCAACATCTCCTAACTCCACCCCCGAAGTCCCCAGATGTTTCTTGAATTGGACCTGGCAACCCTACTGAAGAACCCAAAATAGCCAACAGCCAAATTGTAAGTGATGCTGAACATGTGTTTGCTTGCGTGCTGGGGACTGCACGTGTACCTGACTTTCTGTGCTGTGCTTTCACTGCCACAGTATCACATGTGCTATTCTCGCTGCATTCCCTTGTGAAGAGCACTGCTAATAGCATACAAGATGGAGAAGGGAGATAGCGAAACTAGGAGTGTAGAAAAAGAAGAAGATGAAGAAGATATTGGATTTATATCCCGCCCTCCACTCCGAAGAGTCTCAGAGCCGCCTACAATCTCCTTTCCCTTCCTCCCCCACAACAGACACCCTGTGAGGTGGGTGGGGCTGCAGAGGGCTCTCACAGCAGCTGCCCTTTCAAGGACAGAGTCTCAGAGCGGCCTACAATCTCCTTTCCCTTCCTCCCCCACAACAGACACCCTGTGAGGTGGGTGGGGCTGGAGAGGGCTCTCACAGCAGCTGCCCTTTCAAGGACAGAGTCTCAGAGCCACCTACAATCTCCTTTCCCTTCCTCCCCCACAACAGACACCCTGTGAGGTGGGTGGGGCTGCAGAGGGCTCTCACAGCAGCTGCCCTTTCAAGGACAATCTCTGCCAGAGCTATGGCTGACCCAAGGCCATGCTAGCAGGTGCAAGTGGAGGAGTGGGGAATCAAACCTGGTTCTCCCAGATAAGAATCCGCGCACTTAACCACTACGCCAGATAAGAGTCCGCACACTTAACCACTACACCAAACTGGCTCTCCTGGAAAATGTACTGGAAAATGAAATAACCTTTGGAAACACATAGACACCTCTGTATGGGAGCCCTTCCTTCACAGTGCTTCAGTTTTGTGGAAAGACTGAAGGAATTATTTCCTATTTATTTACCTCATCTCCAGGGCTTTTTTTGTAGAAAAAGCCCAGTAGGAGCTCATTTGCATACTAGGCCACACACCCCTGACATCACCATTGCTTCACACAGGGCTTTTTGGTAGGAAAAAACCTAACATGAGCTTATTTACATATTAGGCCACACCCCCTGATGCCAAGGCAGCCGAGACTGCGTTCCTGTGCATTCCTGCTCAAAAAAAGCCCTGCGTCCCCGTCTTCTTAATTACTATTTTTCTGCTCTTTGTTGTTATGCATAGTATTGTATTATGTGTACCAAAAAGGGGGGGGGGGGAAAGAGCTTGTGAAATCAATTGATTTAAATTACGACACTGAGCTTGGTGGGTACTTAAAGGAATATGAGAGGATCAAGCAAAGCAAAATGATTTCTCAACTGTCAGACTGAATATCTTTTGGGCAGAACGCGCTGAAAGATTCCTGATAATTACACGCACTGAGTCACTTCTCAGTGCAACTGAAAGAAATCTAAGGATTAAACAGACTTCTGCTGCCAGATGTAATATTACGAGCTGTCAGTAATGTTCCCTCTAAGCTGCGGAATTTTGTGAGCAAAAATTCTACTTTGTGAGCAGCTGGCAGTAAAGTTGTGAGCGACTGTATCAATGAGTGTGCTCTGGGGTCATCCTTCCTGAGCTAAGACAAAAACGTGTGAGCTGGAGGCTAAAAATCTGTGAGCTAGCTCACGCAAACTCAGCTTAGAGGGAACACTGGTTGCAGCTGGCTTATAGCTAGCCCACAAAGTTCCCAAGGCAAACGATTAGGCAGAGGTGGTTGGCCTTCCTCTTCAGAACACTCCTTGGTGGCCGCCCTTATAAGTACTGGCCCTGCTTAGCTCCCAAAATCTCATGAGATCAAGCTATACTATACCATAACACATTCCAGTATTCCTCCTACATATACAAAAAAATAATCATTACTGCAAGGCTGAACAAACATAGATGGATTTATCCGTTAATGGACTGGCAGAAGTTCTAAAGCAGGGGTGGCCAAACTCGCTTAATGTAAGAGCCATGTAAAAATAAGCGCGGGTGTTTGAGAGCTGCAAGGAAGGAAGGCAAACAGACGGGGAGGGAGAGGTGGAAAGAAAGCAACTTTAACTTTAAATGCGTTCTCCAAGCTGCTGTCTGACTTGAATTGGAGAAGAGATTGAAAGAGAGAAATGCCTCCTCCAAGCCAGCTGATGGGGCAGTGGGGGCTTTGAGAGCCACGCAATATGTAAGAGCCACGTGTGGCTCCCAAGCCACAGTTTGGCCATCCCTAGGCTTCCCAACCTCCCCGCCCTGCCGGGGGACCCCTGGATTAGCAGCCTAATCCCCCGCTCTCTAAAAATCTGATAGCGGGGGTGGGGGGGTGGAACGGCGTCTCCCTTCCTCCGACTCACAAAGACCCGTCCACCGCCGGCCTGCTATTCGCTCCAGTCCGGCCTCCCTTCACAAGGTGCATGCTGGGACTTGTAGTCCTTGCATCCTCTCACATCTGCTGAGCATTATTCTCTATGTGGAGATTGATTCTCATAGGGTATAATGGGGAATTGATCTGGAGGTTTCGGGGGTTCTGGGGGCGCTGTTTTTTGAGGTAGGGGCACCAAATTTTCAGTATAGTATCTAGTGACTCTCCCCAAAGTATCTCCCAAGTTTCAAAATGATTGGACCAGGGGGTCCCATTCTATGAGCCCCAAAAGAAGGTGCCCCTATCCTTCATTATTTCCTATGGAAGGAAGACATTTAAAAAGGTGTGCGGTTCCTTTAAATGTGATGGCCAGAACTCCCTTGGAGTTCAATTATGCTTGTCACACCCTTGTTCCTGGCTCCACCCCCAAAGTCTCCTGGCTCCATCCCCAAAGTCCCCAGATATTTCTTGAATTGGACTTGGCAACCCTAGCCATCCCTCTTCTAAAGGGTCTTCTGCTTACAAACCCAATATACGATTAATGAGATTTTTATGCTGAAGTAGCTCTAATCTTAATATGTATATGCTAACTGAAAGGTATAGTGCCCCGGGGTGCAGAGTGGTAAGCTGCAGTATTACAGTCCAAACTCTGCTGACGACCTGAGTTTGATCCCGGTGGAAGTTGGGTTCAGGTAGCTGGCTCAAGGTTGACTCAGCCTTCCATCCTTCTGAGGTCGGTCAAATGAGTACCCAGCTTCCTGGGGGGAAAGCGTAGATGACCGGGGAAGGCAATGGCAAACCACTCCGTAAAAAGTCTGCTATGAAAACGTTGTGAAAGCAACATCACCCCAGAGTTGGAAACGACTGGTGCTTACACAGGGGGACTACCTTTATAGTACCCAAGAATAAATAATGTTTTTTTATTGTTCCTATACTGGCAGTGGAAGCAAAACTATTAACATTTCAACATTAGCAAGAATAGTTACAGAAAATTGTGATATTCAGCAGTTTTAAGGTAAGCAGGAAAAGAGAATGTTAAAAGATTTTCCAAATATTTGGAAGCAATGGGAAATTACTGAAAAAGCACTGGAATGCAAACCCTCAAAGTGTTAGGAAAAAAACCCTTCTGTAACTAAATGTATTAAACTGCTTAGGCACTTTCTATTCTTTGTATTTTTATTACTCCTTTTAATATGTTTAAATACTAGATTGCCTTACAACTTCTAAGCATCGACGGTACAGTACCCCCATCTTATCAGATTTATTACATCTTTATCTATTACAGACAGTAATAATGGAGGAAGTTAAGATGGTCAATTAATGATATAATTCATTTTATTGATACTCTAGTTAGTTTCTTCTCTACATTAATTGATTATATACTCAACTTCATCTTAATGGCTATATCTTGAAGCATTTGAAGCTTCATAATTAATATCTAATGTTGTCTAAGATAGATTTTCTTTTGCCGCCAAGTCAGAGCTCACATACGTGACTCCTGGTGGTTTTCAAGGCAAGGGATGTTCAAAGGTATCTTGCCTGCCTCTGCATCACGACTAGGGTTGCCAATCCCCAGGTGGGGGCAGGGGATCCCCTGGTTTGGAGCCCACCCCCACCCCCGCATCAGGGTCATCAGAAAGCGGGGGTGGGGAGTGGGAGGGAAATGTCTGCTGGGCCTATGGAGACTGATTCCTATGGGATATAACGGAGAATTGATTCATGGGTATCAGGGGCTCTTGGGGAGGGTTGTTTTTTTGAGGTAGAGGCACCAAATTTTCAGCACAACATCCAGTACTTCTCCTCAAAACAGCCCCCGTTTCAAAAAGATTGGACGAAGGGGTCCAATTCCATGAGCCCCAAAAGATGGTGCCCCTATCCTTCATTATTTCCAAGTGGAAGGAAGGCATTTCAAAGGTGCACGGTCCCTTTAAATGTGATGGCCAGAATTCGCTTCTGAGTTCAGTAGTGTTTGTCACACCCTTGTTCCTGGCTCCACCCCCAGGGTCTCCTGGCTCCACCCCCAAGGTCCCCAGATATTTCTTGAGTTGGACCTGACCACCCTAGTCACACAACCCTAGTATTCTTTGCGGTCTCCCAAGTACAGACCAGGCCTGACCCCACTACATTTCCAGGATCTGACAAGATCAAGCTAGCCTGGGCAATCCAGATTAAGGCCAACAAGAATTAATTGATAATATGCATTCAGCTGTTAATAGGCACTTTTCTTTATAGTTTATATATTAATTAATCATGTCTTTCTTATATTATGCAATCATGCTATTAAAAAAAAAAAGGTAAAGGTAGTCTCCTGTGCAAGCACCAGTCATTTCTAACTCTGGGAGGACGTTTTCACGGTAGACTTTTTAACTGGGTGGTTTGCCATTGCCTTCCCCAGTCATCTACACTTTCCCCCCAGCAAGTTGGGTACTTATTTTACTGACCTTGGATGGAAGGATGGAAGGCTGAGTGAGCCTTAAGCCAGCTATTTGAACCCAGCTTCCTCCAGGATCGAACTCAGGCTGTGAGCAGAGAGCTTGGACTGCAGTACTGCAGCTTATCACTCTGTACCACGGGGCTCTTAAACATGCTATTAATGTTATACTAATAATGAGAGCGCAATCAGAAGCCAACGCATTGTTCTCTTGTAGCAGGAGACTGCAAAGTAGTTTAAAAATGATGTGGTTTTGGCCCTGTTTCCAGTTAAGCCCTATCTATACATCAAGACGATCCGCTTTAATATCATACTTTCCTTCACCCCAAAAATCAGTGCAACAACCTGAAATGTTATCCTTGAGCCTTTCCTGACGATTAAAAATATCCAAACGTTGAAACATACAGGCAAATTCTCCCCAAGAACAACCATAAAGTATCCCAAGTCCTTTCAGAGCGGCCCATGAACACCCACAGACACCCACAGATTTACCAGAAGTTGTGCGCGTCTTCACTCTCGGCAAGCCTGAGGATTCAATCCCTTCTGTCGGCTGTCGTTTAGGGCTAATCCAGCTACAGCATCTCCATTTGTAACCTCAGGAGCCAATCCAGCATCTTCAATCTTTGTCCAATCCACAGGCTGGGAGGAGGAACCATACTTTCTTGTGGGAGATGTCTCAACTTCAGACAGTCCTCTGTGATGCAATGAACTGCTGGTCTCTCCAGACCTCTCCCTTCTCCTATTAAATCGAAGAGTTTCGATGAGACCATTCGTGCCAACTCACAGAGACCTCAAGATACACATTTTCACATCCCCATACAGAGGTAGATGTTGGATGGAAAGTCGCTATGGAGTGTGTGTATGATCATTATGATAAGCCAGTATTGTGATGCCTCTGTATAAATCTATGGTGTGTCCTCATTTGGAGTACGGAGTACTGTGTACAATTCTGGTCGCCACACCTCAAAAAAGATATTATAGCATTGGGAAAAGTGCAGAAAAGGGCAACTAGAATGATTAAAGGGTAGGAACCCTTTCCCTATGAAGAAAGGTTAAAACGCTTGGAGCTCTTTAGCTTGGAGCAACATCGACTGAGGGGTGACATGATAGAGGTTTACAAGATTATGCATGGGGTGGAGAAGGTAGAGAAAGAAGTACTTTTCTCCCTTTCTCACAATACGAGAACTCATGGGCATTCAATGAAATTGCTGAGCAGTCAGGTTAGAACAGATAAAAGGAAGTACTCCTTCACCCCAAGGGTGTTTAACACATGGAATTCACTGCCACAGGAGGTAGTGGCGGCTACAAGCATAGACAGTCAAGAGGGGACTGGATCAACATATGGAGCAGAGGTCCATCAGTGGCTGTTAGCCACAGCATATTGTTGGAACTCTCGGTTTGGGGCAGTGACACTCAGTATTCTTGGTGCTTGGCGGGGGGGGGGACACAGTGGGAGGGCTTCTAGCCCCACTGATGGACCTCCTGATGGCATCTGGGGTTTTTTTGGTCACTGTGTGACACAGAGCGTTGGACTGGATGGGCCATTGGCCTGATCCAACATGGCTTCTCTTATGCTCTTGTGTGTGTGTGTGTGTGTGTGTGTGTGAGAGAGAGAGAGAGAGAGAGACAGAGAGAGAGATATTACTGTAGTCATTCTGGGGCTTGCCTCTTTAAAATAAATCTGAGTGGTTATATTTTTACGGCTGGGACTGGAAATCAAAAATTAAAGAAACACGGAATGCTACAACATGAGTGGAGGCCCCCTTCCATCCTCTACAAAATAAAGTAGCATTTCTGTGCTTCACTAAGGAACACCTTCCAATCTCTGAAAAACGAAATAATCACAAACAGTAGCACACTTTCAAAGCTCACAAAAGAACCGGACAGACTGAGTCTTGCTCATCAGCAGAGAAGTAATGAGCAGTTTCAAGACTTGTGCAACTGGACTGCCCACAGCATTATTAGACCTAATCTGGTAATTGGATGCAAAATAATAATAATAGTAATAATAATCTTTCCCAACCGCAAAACATTGTGCTCTGAGTGTGAGGAAAATACTGTTCTCTCACTAACAGAAGGAATGAGCTGAGGAAGGACCCTGGGCTTCTGTTTCTTTGGTGATGCAAAATACTAAGTGAGTTTAAAGAGCCCAGTTTTGCACACGCACCTGCTTAAAAGTAAGTTGTAGAGCCCTGTGGCGCAGTGTGGTAAGCTGCAGTACTGCAGTCCTAAGCTCTGCTCACGACCTGAGTTTGATCCCGGCGGAAGCTGGGTTCAGGTAGCCAGCTCAAGGTTGACTCAGCCTTCCATCCTTCTGAGGTGGGTAAAACGAGTCCCCAGCTTGCTGGGGGGAAAGTGTAGATGACCGGGGAAGGCAATGGCAAACCACCCCGTAAAAAGTCTGCTGCGAAAACGTTGTGAAAGCAACATCACCCCAGAGTTGGAAACAACTGGTGCTTGCACAGGGGACTACCTTTTAAAAAGTAAATTGCAGAAAGAAGAAGATATTGGATTTATATCCCGCCCTCCACTCCTCAGAGCGGCTCACAATCTCCTTTACTTTTGTTATTTGTGCTTTAATATAATATGTGTAGCAAACTATGCAAAACTGATTTATTCAAGAGGGCATTTCCACGCCGGCAATAGGGTAGCACTAGAACAAAGTTTGAGTGCAGGCTTAAGACCAACGAAGTTTAACTTTGAGTTTAAGCTTTTGTGTGCATGCCCACCACTTCAGATACAACATAGGACAGGGGTGGCCAATGGTAGCTCTCCAGATGTTTTTTTTTTTTGCCTACAACTCCCATCAGCCCCAGCCATTGGCCATGCTGGCTGGGGCTGATGGGAGTTGTAAGCAAAAAAACATGGAGAGCTAGCGTTGGGCACCCCTGACATAGGGTATCTCACTTCATCATCGTACGGTAGTACTGTTACAGACGGCTTCCACAAAGTGACTTGGATAAATTATTGGGGACTGTGGTATGGGTGTAGCAGGGGTGTCAAGCACGTGGCCCACGGGCCCAATCGGTCCCCCAGAGGGCTCCTATCAGGCCCCCGAGCAACTGGCTGTCATCTGCTTCCTTCTCTCTCTCTTGCTTCCTTCTGCATTACAGCTTGCTTTGCGAGGCTTGCTCAATCAAGCTACAGAGTAAAGCCTCTATTTTCTCCGTTGGCTGACCAGCACCTAAAACAACGTATGTACAAAAGTTCGCAATGCTTAGCCATTTCATGTTTCCCTCTGGGTCTTAGGCTCAAAGCATTGACCATGAGATTTCTGCAATGAATGTCGATAAATCAGGTTTGGAATTTACAGACACACACCTGAAAAACACCTGAACAGGTGGTTCTTCAACCAGACATCATTGTGATCCAGAACAGGATGCCAGAATGCTGTCCGGCTGAAGAACCATGACGTCAAGTCTGCATGCTCGTAGAAGCAAACAGCGAAAAAGTACTACTGCGTCACGTATCATTTTGTGCCTAGCTGTGCAATAGGAGCATCGGTCTCCGTGGAGGACTGCATTGTTGGAATCGTGACCCGCACCTTGTTGTTAAGAAATGATGGACATGGACTTCCATTTTAAATGACTGCGGGAGGGGCCATTAATAGGGTTGCCAAGTCCAATTAAAGAAAAATCTGGGGACTTTGGGGGCGGAGCCAGGAGACTTTGGGGGTGGAGCCAGGAACAAGGATGTGACAAGCATAATTGAACTCCAAGGGAGTTCTGGCCATCACATTTAAAGGGACAGCACGCCTTTTTAAATGCCTTTCTTCCATAGGAAATAATTAAGGATAGGGGCACCATCTTTTGGGGCTCATAGAATTGGACCCTCTGGTCCAATATTTTTGAAACTTGGGGGGTATTTTGGGGAGGAGCACTAGCTGCTATACTAAAAATCTGGTGCCTCTACCTCAAAAAATACCCCCCCAGAGCCCCCAATACCCATGGATCAATTCCCTATTATTCTCTATGGGAATCGTTCTCCATAGGGAATAATAGAGTGCCTAGTAGACATTTCCCTCCCCCCCCCATGCTTTCTAAAGGGGGGGGGGCCTCCATACCAGGGAATCCCCCCTCCCTGCCCCCTCCCTCTCTCTCTCTCTCTCACACACACACAAATACTTACCGTACTTGGTCTTCTTCCAGCAGAATTTGCTCGCTGTGAAAACGAAAGCAAGCTGCACAGGAAAAGAAAGGGAGGGGCCGTTCCTGTTTCCTGTGCAGCCTTAAAGGGACACATTTTAAAAACGGATCCCAAGCTGTAAAACAACATGATGCCTACAGGTATGTTCTCTCTCCCCCCGCCCCCAGATTATTTAAGAGCGGGGGAGGAGGCTGAAAATTCGGGGGTCCTCCGCCAGGGTGGGAGGGTTGGGAAGCCTAGCCATTAACGTGCCTTTGTTTGCACTTAACATTTGTATTTGTTGTATTTATAAGTAAATTCCATTTTTGTACGTGATCGGAGGCTGATCTTCGCGGAGGTTTTTACCATTTTTCTCTGCCCCGCCTGGGGGTTGACAACCCCAGGAACGCCAAGAAGGAGAGGGCAGAGGCGGGGTTGCAAGTCAAAAGCAGGCCTGTTGGGTCACAGCCTTTGGTATGAGCGCAGGGTTGAATTGCTTGTGGCCTTAAAGCTGGCTAGGATGAGCAAGAAGATGTCGGATAGCTGTTGGAAATGTAGAAAACACGAAGGTTCTTTCTTTCACATGTGGTGGACTTGTGAAAAAGCGAAAGAATGTTGGAAGATGATACAACAAGAAATCTCCAAAATTTTGGGTTATGACTTCAAGAAAACTGCAGAGACTTTTTTGCTTGGATAACAATTAGAAAAATTTCCAAAGGAAGACAGGACTTTAATTTGGTACTTGCTCTCAGCTGCTAGGACATTGTATGCGCAGCTGTGGAAACAGGGAAAAATACCAGAGAAATGGGACTGGATTGTGAAAGTTTTATCGTGGAGTGAGATGGACAAATTAACTAAAACTTTAAGAGACTATGATTTAGATATATTCAAAAAGGAGTGGAAGAAATTTAAAGGATATATGGAGAAAGAATGGAATATAAAAAGTTGTTGGACAATTTTTTAGTATTAATGAGAGAAGAAAAATATTGAACTTTGATTGGTTAGCGGTACCTTTGTAATTGAATTTAAATTTATAACTTCGGGGAAGTCAAATATTGGAGGGGGGGTTGAAATATCATATGGGTTAGCATAGAAAAGAGACAATTAATTATTGTAACCATATGTTATTAATAAATTGTTAAAACACAAAGAATTGCTTGTGGCCTTTATTCGGTATGCTTCTGGCAATAAATAGGTGTGCTCCTCCTCGATTGTGAGTCTGGGTGTAAGAGAGAACGAATGTGTGATGTGTGATGGTCCCTAACTGCCAGGGCTTTTTGTGTAGCAGGAACTCCTTTGCATATTAGGTCCCACACCCCAAAGTAGCCAATCCTCCTGGAGCTTACAGGGCTCTTCTTCCAGGGCCTGCTGTAAGCTCCAGGAGGATTGGCTACAGCAGGGGGGTGCGGCCTAGGTTTATCATCTGGGAAATTAGCACTTGCACCTGCTAGCATGGCCTTGGGTCAGCCATAGCCCTGGCAGAGGTTGTCCTTGAAAGGACAGCTGCTGTGAGAGCCCTCTCCAGCCCCACCCACCTCACAGGGTGTCTGTTGTGGGGGAGGAAGGGAAAGGAGATTGTGAGCCGCTCTGAGACTCTTTGGAGTGGAGGGCGGGATATAAATCCAATATCTTCTTCTTCTTCTATGGTTTTCCCGGATGCTCTAGCAATTTGGGAGGGAAAGCTCTATGGTATAATAGGTACCATAGAGTTTTCCCTCCCAAATTGCTAGAGTGTCTGGGAAATAAAAACCGTGCCAGCGACGTTGGGGGAGGTTCCCCCCTGCCAGCCCGCATTGGGAACCTCCGGGGCGGGGGGAACCCCGCCTGGCCCAGGAACTTGGCAGCCCTATTTATATTATCAATCCAATCTCCTTGGGCTGATGCCACTTAAGGAACTCCTTTATTAGCTTTTTATTGCAGACTTTTCATTGTGTTGGCACAGCGATAGCACTCGCTGAGAGGTCCTGCACCAGCTTTCTTGAAGCCCCGAATGTGAATGTCAGAGCTGCCTCATTCATGACTGCTATTTCCCCCCCTAGAACAGGGGTGGTCAACCTCGCTTAACTTAGGAGCCACATTGAATAAACATCAGATGTTTGAGAGCTGCAAGGCATGAATGTCAGATGTTTGAGAGAAGGAAGGAAGGAAGGAAGGAAGGAAGGAAGGAAGGAAGGAAGGAAGGAAGGAAGGAAGGAAGGAAGGAAGGAAGGAAGGAAGGAAGGAAGGAAGGAAGGAAGGAAGGAAGGAAGGAAGGAAAATGGGAGGGGGAGAAGTGGGGACTTCAAGAGCCACACAATATGCGTGAAAGAGCCACAGTTTGGCCTAGAACATTATGGGTTGGAACATTTATTATCTAAAAAAAAATATGAACAAGCTCAAGACAGCAGTGCAGATAAAGTAGCTTAAGCGAGAGACAACAAGATAAAACCCTTTACCTTTAACTAAAGTGTACAGTAATATAACCGAATTATGCAGCACTATACAAATTAGTCGACACTAATCACCTAAATCTGTTTTCTGGAAGCAGGGAGACCAAATGGAATCTAGCTCATTTAGAAAACAAAGTTTGAGTCCAGTGGCACCTTTAATTACAGCTCATTAAAGAGAGCCAGACTGGCGTGGTGGTGAAGTGCACAGACTCTTATCTGGGAGAAATGGGTGTGATTCCCCACTCCTCCAAATGTAGCTGGTGGCATGACCTTGGGTCAGCCACAAGTTCTCTCGAGGCTATTCTGCTCAAGAGCAGTTCTCTCAGAGCTCTCTCAGCCCCGCCTGCCTCACAGGGAATGGAAATAGATGGTGGCAGCAACAGCAGCAGACGCCTTCTAAGTAAAGAGGAGTCACAGACTGTCACGGCTGGGGCCGGGTCAGGCAAAGTCCAGAGGCAGTCCGAGGTCTGTAGCCAGTAAGCAGGAGGGTCCGAGGTGCCAAATCCGAATCACTGTAGAAGTATCGCAGGTCTGAGGTCGAGAAGCCGAGGTCAGGGAGTCCAGAAGTCCAAAGCCAAAGTCAGGGAGTCAGGAACCAAAGTCAAGCCGGAGTGGATGCTAGAATGTCAGGGAGATGACTAGTTGCTTCCACAAAGCCTCCTCCCAAAGCCCACAGCTATATAGCCCTCTGCTGGCTGTTGCCTATTTGGGCTAATTGCTGGCTCAGAGAGGCAGCCAGGATCCTGTTGCAACTCAAGCATCCTTGCTCTTAGAAGGGCCAGAATCCTCTCAGAACTCAGGGCTCAGGGAGCATCTTGCTTGTGAGCGTGCCGCCCTCCTCCGATCCCTGAGGTCCTGCCGGAGGCGGTCACGCACACGAGCCACCCGAGAGGGCGAGGCAGGGGGGCTGGGATCTTCTCCAGCAGGAGGCAGGGGCACTGGTGCAGGTGGCAGGGGCACAGTTTCCGCATCAGACTCAACTTCCTCTGAAGGGTCCCCAGCACCCATGACACAGACTCCCAGAGTTGGAAGGGGCCCTACAGGCCATCTAGTCCAACCCCCTGTTCCATGCAGGATCAGCCTAGAGCAGGGGTGTCAAACCCTTGTTTCGCGTGAGCTTCTTCAAGCTGCAATAATCCTCTCAGCAATTTCTCTTAAGTATTAGGCCAAACAGCCAGCATGTGTTCAGTACGGCCTTGTCCTTGGAAACTTGGGTTATTGGCTGCAACTTTTGACAGACATTAAAACATCTAGAGTACTACACCAGGATTTCATGGAATGAGATGGGAAGTTTTATCATAGGATGAAAAGAAGGACTCTTGGTGCTGATACTTCCTTTTTCATTAAGGACTAAAAGTTATGGTTGTTTCGTAATTTATGACGGTGGAATTTGTATATGAGTGTGTTTATCTTTGTTGACCTTGTATAATTTAATAATAGAAGCTGGTTTTCACGGTGGGTTATGTACCTATGATTTTTTTGTCCCACCTGGGGATTGGCGACTGTAATCCCAACTGGTATCTTTCCGCCTTCAATTTAAACCCATCTCTGTTTCTAAATTGATAGCTGTAGCTGCCCCCCCCCCCAAGTTGGCAAGACGACTGATTTGCAAAGAGGCTCACGGATGGGAAAGGAGCTTGCAATAAAAAACCTGATGTTCCCTTGCTTCTGTGTGGAAAGTGAGGTAACTTTTCATGTGACAGTGACCCATCGAGAATCAGGGATATGATCCTCTAAATTTGGACTGAGATTGGGAAATGCTGGCTTGGGAAAGTCTTTGCAACCAAGCACTGGATGTGCTGTTATTTAATGCTGAAATGAAGAACGTTTTCATGTGAGTGAGTACATCAGGAACACGTCGAGTTGTCAGGTTTCCTTCCCAACCCCCAGGCAATGGGGGTGAATAGAGGGGTGGTAGAGCTGTCAAACTCCTGGAAATTTGGGGGTGGATCGTGGACAAGGCAGGGACGTCAGTGGACTACAGTTGTAGTTGTAATCTCCGGAAATCTCCAGCTACCACCTAGAGGTTGTAATAAAAGGGGGGGGGGGGAACTGTATAAAAGTAACGACTGTTGACACAAACCTTGGCTTGCTACCCTGTATTTTGAAACAAACGATTTATGATCAGTATTGTAGACAAAAAACACTAGATGCCAGACGCCAGATTTTAACAACATTGGGAAAATTACAAGGGAGAGTTGATATTACAGCAGCAGCCATGGATTGCCTAGGGAACTACCCATTTCATTCGCCTTCTTCAGGCTGCAGTACACGTTAGGTAAAGCCTTGAATTCAGTCATGGAATACCCAGTATTTCCTTCAAATTTATATTTAGACACAAATTTACGTTTAGACACAGCTCAGAGCTTAGCGTAGAGCCCCGTGGCACAGAGTTTTAAAGCTGCAGTACTGCAGTCCTAAGCTCTGCTCACGACCTGAGTTCAATCCTGGCGGAAGCTGGGTTCAGGTAGCCGGCTCGAGGTTGACTCAGCCTTCCATCCTTCCAAGGTCGGAAAAATGAGTCCCCAGCTTGCTGGGGGAAAAGTGTAAAGGACTGGGGAAGGCAATGGCAAACCACCCCGTAAAAAGTCTGCCATGAAAACATTGTGAAAGAAACGTCACCCTAGAGTCAAAAATGACTGGTGTTTGCACAGGGGACTACCTTTACCTTTTACCTTTAATGCAATAAAGGAAGAGCCCTGTGGCGCAGAGCGGTAAAGCTGCAGTACTGCAGTCGGAGTTCCCTGCTCACGAACTGAGTTCGATCCCGGGGGAAGCGGGGTTCAAGTAACTGGCTCCAGGTTGACTCGGCCTTCCATCCTTCCGAGGTCGGTCAAAGGAGGACCCAGTTTGCTGGAGGGAAAGTGTAAAAGACTGGGGAAGGCAATGTCAAACCACCCTGTAAAAAGTCTGCCGTGAAAACGTTGTGAAAGCAACGTCACCCCAGAGTCGGAAACGACTGGTGCTTGCACAGGGGACCTTTCCTTTCTTTCCTTTCCAAGAGCTTAGCACAGAGACATTTTGAACCTGACAAGGGATAACCCCTCATGGAAGGCTGTTGATCTCTGAGCCTCCAACTGCAACTGTCTACACGACAATTGTAAAAGCTGGAGAGTGTCTCAATATAAATTTGAAAGAAATACTGGGTATTCCATTATCGAATTCAAGGCTTTACCTAGTGTACTGCAGCCTGAAGAAGGCAAATGAAATGGATAGTCACCTAGGCAGTCCATTGCTGCTGCTAGAACATCTACATTCCGCTGTAATTTTGCCAATGTTGTTAAAATCTGGCATCTCGTGTGTAGTGTTTTTCTGTCAATAACATTGGTAATAAATTGTTTGTTTCAAAATATAGAGTAGCAAGCCAAGACTTGTACCAACAGTTGTTTCTTTTATATAGTGTGTAAAGTACTGGGGTCGACGCAGTAAGAGACCAGAGTCGGAGAGTGATTTCAGCAAGCTTTACTTCAGGAACACCAACACAGACTGAGCTCTATTCAAACCTCCCGCTCCTTTATACAATTCTTGCCCCCTTCTGATTGGTCCTTAACTATGTACATGGATTGGCTATTTACAGGGCCCTAAGGGCCTATCAGGGTACAGTATGAGCCTAGATGTTGATTGGCTACTTATGTTTCAATCCTTCCCCTGATTGGGCACGCTTAGGCCTTCTCTGGAACCCTGGTTTGGAGTACAAGCTTTGGCTTGTTCAGCTTCCCTCCAAAAGTAACAGTTCCCTCCAAAAGTAACAGTTCTCCCATTTGAGCCTAGGACACAACATAGTGTTTCCCTTTTGTTACAATACCACCTGGAGGTACAATGTCACAGAGTCCACCCTCCAACGCATCCACTTGCTCCAAGGAAACTGATCTCCGTAGTCTGAAAAGGAGCTTTAATTGTGGGAGATCCCCCAGTCCCACCTGGAGGCTGGCATTCCTAGCAACAAAGCCGTCGGATACTGAACTCAGCGGTCTGATAAATTAAAGAGTATTTAAGTTACATTGCTCTTGCTGTATTGTGTCCAGACAAACTGTACAACATCCTTCGTTTCTTTTACAATCAATTGCATCATCTCAGTCAAGGGGCAGTGCGTTTGTGAATCTGTTTTGTTTTTTTGTTTCCCTGCAGACAACTTGTGTGGTTAGGCCTTGTGCAGCTGAGCATAAAAAAGAAACTGAACTGAATCACATCACTGATTGACAATTGCTGGGGGAGCAGAAGATCACTTTGAAGTCCCCTAAAGTTCGTGAAGGCCAAATAGCTGCTTCCAACTGGCTGGCAAGCTGCTTAACCCGATGGAACATTGGCTGCTTACGGGGGAAACCTGGTGGAGTTGAAGCAGCAGCATAGGGGAGGTTAGTCCATTCCAGGGGTTATTTAGTAGAAAAAGAGATGCCAGAGGTCATTAGCACAACTCATTTGCATATGCCACACAACCCCTGACATCACCAGAAGGTGTGCTAAATTATATCAGCTTAGCATCTACCTTAAAATGCTTCATGAACTAGAATCGTCGTAAGAAAACCTTGCTCCCGTGATGTTCCCTCTAAACCAGGGGTCCTCAAACTACGGCCCGTGGGCCAGATGCGGCCCGCTGAGAACGTTTATGCGGCCCGCCGGGTTATGGCAAAATTAGACCGGAAGTGACGTTCGACCTAAACTTGCATTAGCAACGCACACTTCCGGCACTGGGCTGAGGCGGCGGAGACAGAGTGTGAGGTGATACCGAGGTGAGGTGAGTTCACCGGGGTGTGTGGTGTGGGGAAGGGAGAGAGATGCAGAAGACGGAGAACTGACAGCCTGCGGTCTTGTACAGTAACGGCAGTCCGGCCCTCCAACAGTCTGAGGGACAGTGAACTGGCCCCCTATTTAAAAAGTTTGAGGACCCCTGCTCTAAACTTTGGAATCTTGTGAGCGAAAATTCTACTTCATGAGTTTCTGGCATTGAAGTTGTGAGCTCCTGCCTAAATTACCTTGCTCTAGGGCCATTTTTCCTGAGGTGAGACAAAAAATTGTGAGCTAGCTCATGCTAACTCAGCCTAGATGGAACACTGCTATACTTTTAAAAGTACTTTCTCCTATCTGGCCACAGTGGCATGAGGAAGATTTCCGTCTGTCTGCTTTATATTTTGGTTATTTCCCCATTTTCTGTGGGGGGAAATATTAGAAACTTTGTCAAATCTTATAATTCAGCAAAATTCTCCCAGGGGGTTTGAACGATGGAGCCCAGAAGCAAGTATATGGGGGAGGGGTAGGAAAGAAAGAGCACCATAAAATTTAGAGGTTCCGGAGCTCCGCTCCTGTGAGCTCCTGCCCAAAATGAGGCCTGGTCCTTTCCTTGGTGAGGATCTAAAGTTATTCCTTCAAAGGAAGTGACTAAGTAAAAAACAATTACGCTACTGAAATTTCCAACATTACATGAAGTGGGTGGATGTAAGAATAGCTTCAGTCACCCCTACTTCCCAATAGAAGAGCACTTCCTTTTCCAGGGCAGGATGCGGAAGGAATAGGGTTGCCAATACCCAGGTGGGGGCAGGGGATCCCCCCCCCCGTTTGGAGGCCCTCTCCCTGCTTCAAGGTCATCAGAACGCGGGGGGAGGGGAGGGAAATGTCTGCTGGGAACTCTACTATTCCCTAGGGAGATTTATTCCCATAGAAAATAATGGATCTGTAGGTATCTGGGGCTCTGGGGGGGCTGTTTTTCTTAGGTAGAGGCACCAAATTTTCAGTATAGTATCCAGAGCCTCTCCCCAAAATACCCTCCAAGTTTCAAAAAGATTGGACCAGGGGGTCCAATTCTATGAGCCCCAAAAGAAGGTGCCCCTATCCTTCATTATTTCCTATGGAAGGAAGGCATTGAAAAGGTGTGCCGTTCCTTTAGATGTGATGGCCAGAACTCCCTTTGGAGTTCAATTATGCTTGTCACAGCCTTGATCTTGGCAGACTTTTTATGGGGTGGTTTGCCATTGCCTTCCCCGGTCATCTACACTTTCCCCCAGCAAGCTGGGTCCTCATTTGACCGACCTCGGAAGGATGGACGGCTGAGTCAACCTCAAGCCGGCTACCTGAAAACCCAGCTTCCGCCGGGGATCAAACTCGGGTCGTGAGCAGAGCTTAGAACTGCAGTACTTCAGCTTTAACACTGCGCCACAGGGCAACGTTAAATGTGTATTTTTTCCCCCACATTTGCAGATCTGCAGAATGCATGGGAGCCAGGCCCGTACCTGCACAGGCCCCTCCAGACAATTATTCCAGGAAACACGACCCCTGTCCCATTTGTTCATCATAGGGAAACCAATCATATGACTTGCATGACTCTATAGACCAGGAGTGGCCAAACTTGTTTAACATAAGAACCACATAGAATAAACGTCAGATGTCTGAGAGCCGCAAGACGGATGGAAGGAAGGAAGGAAGGAAGGAAGGAAGGAAGGAAGGAAGGAAGGAAGGAAGGAAGGAAGGAAGGAAGGAAGGAAGGAAGGAAGGAAGGAAGGAAGGAAGGAAGGAAGTGTGACGGAAAGCAATGGGTTAACCATAAGCTGAAGACGCACAGGGCTGCGTCAGGTGACCTGAGGGTGGGGGAAAAGTGCTCAGAGCTCTCAGGGAGGGAAAAGGAGTTGAGTGAGAGAAGCTGCTGAGGCAGGGATTCAGTCAGTTGGTCAGTGTTGGAGCCTGACAGAGACTGAGAGGGTCAGTTCGAGCCTGCCAGAGAGGCTGAGAGGACAGCTGATCCTGTGAAGGAGCTTGAGGCAGAGACGGGGAAGTCTTCCAGAGACTGCCAGCTCGACAAAACCAGCCAAGAGGGCTGTGTGTGTGTGAGTCAGTTAAGACCGGAATGGTCACAGACACCTAGAGACAACTCTGAAGATCTAGTGAGGTGGTTGAGGGAGTGGATGTGGGTCTGAGACACCAAGAGGGCTGAGAGGAGAGACTCCAGTCGAGGGGTGAGACTAGACACATCAATCCCAAGAGGCCAGACCTTGGCTAGAGGTGGAGAGTGAGTGAAAGGTGAACTGTGTAACTGTGAAAGATCCAAGAAAGAAAAAGTGAATGTAAAGCCTGAAACAACAGAACAAAGTATAAGCCTGTGTAAATATCTCCCATATCCCCAGTTTAAGACTTTTTGTTACAATAAATCTGTGGTTTAAGTTAAAGTTCTCGTGAGCCTATATATTTTGTGGGAAGAACAAACAAAGCTGCTGTGGTCCCATCAAAGAAACAAGTAAAATACCCCGAAGAGACTGAAATAAAGAGGTCCAGTGAGGCCGTGAGGCGGGCGCTGCTATAGGAAGGAAGGAAGGAAGGAAGGAAGGAAGGAAGGAAGGAAGGAAGGAAGGAAGGAAGGAAGAGGTGACAGATGTGGGAAAATAAGCAACTTTAAATGCATTCTCCAATCTGCCATCTGGCTTGGCAAAGTGATTTAAAGAGACAAATGCCTTTGTCAGACATTGTAACTTGCTTTATTAGTATCTGTATTAGCTGTATTAATTGAAACCCTTCTTGACCTGACTAACGCCATATTGGATGCTTTTACTAACCAGCAGAGCACGATCTGCATTTCAAACGAGAGGAGGCAGTTGCTAACCGCAAGAGAGGAATTTCTCACTTGGCATGCAAAGGCGCCCTGGGCCTTTGAAGGTGACATGCCTCAAGGCAACCAGGAGGGTTCTTCCCTTGGGAAAGGAGATAAGCGGGTATGGGAACAGACAACTGTCTCTCAGGGTGTGAGAATGATTTTATTGATTCCCTTTCATGTATCACATAAAAGACCAAGGGCAACCTTGGAATATATCAAACTCAATTTGCTTCTACCCAGACCACCAGCTCTCAAATAAATGAATTAGTTTTGCAACAAAATATGATTCGTTTTCATTTGACGTTCCAACGTCTGACAACCTTCTCCAAGCTGGCCGATGTGGTGGTGGAGGCTTTGAGAGCCACACAATACGTGTGAAAGAGCCACATGTGGCTTCTGAACTGCAGTTTGGCCATCTCTGCTATAGACCCTGTGGGAAACCTAAGCCCCCTCAAATCCCTCCCCGACAGTGCTGTATAGGGGACATTTGTTAACACTGTGGCTCCCATAAGATGTGCCCTAGTATCAAAGTGATACTTGGTCAGCCGACTTTGGTACACATAAACTGATAAACTCTTTGTGGTGAACGATATGACCCAGACATTACTGCATGCCTGAGATACGGCTTCCCCCCCCCCCCCGCCTTTTTTAAATTAAACCCTGTTTGCTGAAATGGTGGCTTTTATGATTTTGAGGCACTAGCCAGCTAACTACAGTCTCTTCTGCTGCTGCTCGGTTTTATAAAATGGTACAGTCCAGACACAAGTTTACCCCCTCAGCGAGAACTAAGACAACACAGAGACAGAATTATTCTTGCCGCCCCAAGACTGAGTTCCAGTGGCGTCTCCTTCAGGTCACTTGCGAGAATGGATGCGACGGATCATATGACCTTGTTTGCCCATGGTATGATTTATATAGAGCAAAATGGCTGGATCCAGTCCTGAGGAATTTAATATTTCCTGATAGAACTAAGATTGTGCCATTTTTTATTAAAGGTGAGGATCTGAGAACGACTTTAGCCAAGACAAAATTCTCCTCAGTAGCGATTATGTGGAAGAAAATGCTGAACTTTCTATGTTGGAGTATCTTTTATGAGTTGGGTATACTTCTCCACTGTTAGTGTAGCACCCTCTTCTGGCTGAGCAGAGCGGTGCCATATTGGTTGTTGTAGATTTTCCGGGCTGTGTAGCTGTGGTCTTGGGCATTGTGAGACCTGACGTTTCGCCAGCAACTGTGACTGGCAACCTCAGAGGTGCAACCCGGAAAACTGGAGTTCTCTCAGACCCAGAGAGAACTCCAGTTTTCTGGGTTACACCTCTGAGGGTGTCAGTCACAGTTGCTGGCAAAACGTCAGGTCTCACAATGCCAAAACCACGGCCACACGGCCCGGAAAATCTACAACAGCCAATGGACTCCGGCCGTGAAAGCCTTCGACAACAGACAGTGCCATATTCTTTGGGCTCTCCATTCAGGATACCAGAATGGAAGCGATGAACACACATACCCCTTGTGGAGAAACGCCATCTTAGTTGATGATGGTGCTTGGTTAGGAAGGAGGGAACATGAAACTGCTAAGGCAGGTTTTGTGGCCTAGCCTTCCCTTCAGTCCCTTCTCCCTTCCGGAGTTAAACCATCAACTCTAGGGGGAAAGCCTCCTAGAGGGGCAGGGAGTTCTTTTTTTTTATTGGAGTGAGGCGGGAAAAGGTCAGTTCTTGGCTGGCACTCAAGGAGAGAGGTTGTCAGTCTGTGGGCTCCTGACTGTGGGAGAGGCCTTCTCAAGAGGGAGAGGACTCCAGGCAATCAGAACGAGGAAGTCATCCACAAGGTAGGGCAAGGTTAGACCAGGGACGGGAGGATGCGTTTAAATCCACCTTTTATTTGTCCTTCTGGTTGTTGTTCTGGTGCTGTGCTAAACTTTTACATGCAACTGCTTTTTTTTTCTTTTCTTTTCCTCTTCTAATTAAATATTTTCACTGTTTTGAATGCTGACAGTCAAACTTTGTACCACATAGATTCCCCAACCGCTTTAGACCACGCTGCTTTATGAAGGGGGCCCCGGGGAAAGGGGGAAGGCATGTAGTTGGATAGGGTGCCAATCCTCCAGGGGTTCCCCGAAGAAGTGCTGTGGCCTCTGTGATACCCAAGTACAGGGTGGCAGAGGACCTTGAGGCCTGGCCTCAGAGCTGGAGAGGGGGATTGGGAGTCCTGTTCCTCTCAATCCGAACCCCTAGACTGAGCAGGTGGTGGCAGCGAGCCCAAGTGGCCGGAGGAGAAATAGCTCCCTCCAAAAAGGGGAACGGGGTCTGGTAGGCAAACCAGGGCCGTTCTGTCACACCCCTCTTTGAGCTCCTCGGGGGAATGGTGCACGCTGTCAGCATCAGCAGCAGTGGGTGGGGTGGGGTGGGTCACATGCCAAGGCGCAACCTAGCGGTGAAAGAAGTGTGTTTTTCTCACACCACAGCCTTCAGTAAAGTGGCTAACTGCAACTTTATTACTCTGGTCAGGGGTGGCCAAACTTGCTCAATGAAAGAGCCACACAGAATAAATGTCAGAAGTTTGGGAACCGCAAGATATGAAAGCCTCAAGATGGAAGGAAGGAAGGAAGATGGGGGAGGAAGGTGCAGAGAAAACAACATTAACTGCATTCTCCAAGCCACCAGGCTGCCTTGGGAGAGGGAGGGAGAAGTGGAAAAAAAGCAGCTTTAACAGCCAACTGCTGGCTGGCTTGGAGAAGTGATTTAAAGAGAGAAATACCTTCTGCAAGCTGACTGATGGGAGTGGGGCTTCAAGAGCCACACAATATGTGTGAAAGAGCCACATGTGACTCCTGAACCACAATTTGGCCACCCCTGTTTTCACTCAGGTGCCAAGAGACTCTGTTCACACACTTGCCCCCACTCTTTGTTAACAGTGGATTAGTAGACATCAAGGAATTTTGAAATTTCTATGTCACAGATACACCAGGAAGTATGCAGACAATTCTGATGAGGCAAAAGATTTTTTTTGTGATATTCCATAACATTTATTCATCCCCCCCCCCCCCCCCACTCCCCGGTGCAATACAATGCTAGGAAGACTCAGCATGGGTTCTGTAAGGGAAGATCTTGCCTCACTAACCTGTTACATTTTTTTGAGGGGGTGAACAAACATGTGGACAAAGGAGACCCGATAGATGTTGTTTACCTTGACTTCCAGAAAGCTTTTGATAAAGTTCCTCATCAAAGGCTCCTTAGTAAACTCGAGAGTCATGGAGTAAAAGGACAGGTCCTCTTGTGGATCAAAAACTGGCTAATTAATAGGAAGCAGAGAGTGAGTATAAATGGGCAGTCTTCGCAGTGGAGGACGGTAAGCAGTGCGGTGCCGCAGGGCTCGGTACTGGGTCCCATGCTCTTTAACTTGTTCATAAATGATTTAGAGTTGGGAGTGAGCAGTGAAGTGGCCAAGTTTGCGGATGACACTAAATTGTTCAGGGTGGTGAGAACCAGAGAGGATTGTGAGGAACTCCAAAGGGATCTGTTGAGGCTGGGTGAGTGGGCGTCAACGTGGCAGATGCGGTTCAATGTGGCCAAGTGCAAAGTAATGCACATTGGGGCCAAGAATCCCAGCTACAAATACAAGTTGATGGGGTGTGAACTGGCAGAGACTGACCAAGAGAGAGATCTTGGGGTCGTGGTAGATAACTCACTGAAAATGTCAAGACAGTGTGCGTTTGCAATAAAAAAGGCCAACGCCATGCTGGGAATTATTAGGAAGGGAATTGAAAACAAATCAGCCAGTATCATAATGCCCCTGTATAAATCGATGGTGCGGTCTCATTTGGAGTACTGTGTGCAGTTCTGGTCGCCGCACCTCACAAAGGATATTATAGCATTGGAGAAAGTCCAGAAAAGGGCAACTAGAATGATTAAAGGGCTGGAACACTTTCCCTATGAAGAAAGGTTGAAACGCTTGGGACTCTTTAGCTTGGAGAAACGTCGACTGCGGGGTGACATGATAGAGGTTTGCAAGATAATGCATGGGATGGAGAAAGTAGAGAAATAAGTACTTTTCTCCCTTTCTCACAATACAAGAACTCATGGGCATTCGATGAAATTGCTGAGCAGACAGGTTAAAATTGATAAAAGGAAGTACTTCTTCACCCAAAGGGTGATCAACATGTGGAATTCACTGCCACAGGAGGTGGTGGCAGCCACAAGCATAGCCACCTTCAAGAGGTGTTTAGATAAAAATATGGAGCACAGGTCCATCAGTGGCTATTAGCCACAGTGTGTGTGTGTGTGTGTGTGTGTGTGTATATATATATATATATATATATATATATATATATATATATACACACATACACACACACACACACATATATAAATGTGCCACTGTGTGACACAGAGTGTTGGACTGGATGGGCCGTTGGCCTGATCTAACATGGCTTCTTTTATGTTCTTAAGAGGCCTTGCAATATTTGCCAAAACTGCTGCTGAAAGCTCTGTCTCAGCCATCTTGGAGTGCGACACAGAAAAAGACCCCACCCTTCTCCCTGAATCAGTCACAGAGCAGTTTACAATCTCATTCACCTCCCCCACCCCACCCCACCCCAACAGACACCCTGTGAGAGAGCTCTTACAGCAGCTGCCCTTTCAAGGACAACTCCTACGAGACCTATGGCTGACCAAGGCCATCCCAGCAGCTGCAAGTGGGGAATCAGACCGTTCTCCCAGATAAGAGTTCATGCACTTAACCACTACACCAGAGTGGCTCTCACACTGGAGTAGATGCTGTCAAATTGGTTTTGTTGCAGTTGCTGCAAGTAGGTATTCAAAAGGTGTGCGATGGTCAGAACTCCCTTTGGAGTTCAATTGTGCTTGTTACAACCTTGCTCCTGGCTCCACCCACAATGTTTTCTGACTCCACCCCCCACCCCCCCACCAAAGTCCTCAGATATTTCTTGAATTGGATCTGGCAACCCTATATCCGGACTAGGGCTAAGTATTACTCTGCAGATGACAAAAGCTTTAGTTCTAATTCAGGGGTGGCCAAACTTGCTTAATAGAAGAGCCACATCAAATAAACTTAGTCAGATGTTTGAGAGCCACAAGACATGAACATCAGATGTTTGAGAGCCGCAAGAAGGAAGGAAGGAAAATGGACGGGGGAGGTAGCGGTAGAAAGAAAGCAACTTTAATTTTAAATGCATTCTCCAAGCTGCTGACTGGCTTGGGTTGGACACGTGATTTAAAGAGACAAATGCCTTCTCCAAGCTGGTTAACGGGGCAGTGGAGGCTTCAAGAGCCACACAATATATGTGAAAGAGCCACATGTGGCTCCTGAGCCACATGTGGCTCCTGAGCCACAGTTTGGCCACCCCTAGAATCTAGTGGGGTTTTTTTTTGGGGGGGGGGGGAGAATGAGCCTCAAAGAGCCTAATCTTGCCAACCCCAGAAAACCCACATTTTGGGCCCTCCTTTTAGCCTCCTCTGTTTTTTGCACCAAGTTTTTGCACAAACCAAGTTGTCAAATGAATCCCAACAAAAAAGACTTTGCTGATTCCTGTCCCCCTCCCCCTCCCCCCAAAAAGAACGGCTTATACCCTCTTCCCTTTACAGGGAAGTTCTGAAGCCATAAAGTTGATTTAGATTAGCACAAGAAGCTGATCATTAAGGAAACTGTAGGCTGGTCCATCGTTTCAGCCTAAGACTAACGAAACCTTCTACAATGTGTGCCGTGACCTTTGCTCTTTATGCTTATCTACAGTTGGAGGGAAAGGCCCAGGTTCATTTCAGGACAGTTGCTTTGCTGACACAGAGCTACCGGAAAAGACAGTTAGAAAATCAGTGGCATTAAAAACAAGAGTTTATTTACTTGATTTAATCCAAAGGGGGAATTACTGGGTCATCCAGAATGCCTTCCGATTTAATCTACTTTGTGAGCTCCTGGCATCAATGAGTGTGCTCTGGGGTCATCCTTTCTGAGCTAAGACAAAAAGGTGTGAGCTGGAGGCTAAAAATCTGAGCTAGCTCATGCCAACTCAGCTTAGAGGGAACACTGGTTGCAATGTATGTTTAAGTTTTCCTTTCAAACAGGAGAGAAGCGTTTTTTTAAAACCAGGAACGCAGTTCCTGCTGGATTGGTGTCAGGGGGTGTGGCCTAATATGCAAATGAGTTCGTGTCAGGCTTTTTCTAAAAAAAACCAAGCCGCGTGAAACAATGGTGACATTGGGGGTGTGGCCTAATATGCAAATGAGCTCCTGCGGGGCTTTCACTACCAAAAAAAGCCCTGATTACAACACTTCGGAGCAAAAGTGATGTGAAATTAGCAAAATGATGCAGCCGTTGTAGAAAAGAATATTTTTAATTTAACAACCAATATGAAACACGTTCACTGAAAACGAGAAAGGATCCCTCCTCATGCAGTTTCTTTGAAGCTGCACGAGGCAACGCAAAATGCCATCGACCACACACAGGTGGCCACCACACACTCGAAGGCCGGGAAATATGAACGTGGCAAGGAAAATGTGGGAGGGGGAGAAGATGGAGGAGGAACAAGAGGGGTGAGGGGAGGTCCCGGCGGTTCAAGACCCTTAAAGGAGCAAAATAATTTCACAGGATTAGCGGGAGGCAAATTTGGTTTCGTTTCCTTTCATGCACTGACTCAGCAGTAATGCAGCTGCTATTCGCCTCCCGCTAATCCTGTGAAATTATTTTGCTCCTTTAAGTAAACACAACTATTTAAAAAACCCTTCTCTCCCCCTGCCCCAATAAAAAAGGAGAAAAGTGTTGGTGAAGTTGCTTGGTATAGAAAAGCCAAGTTCTTCTCTCTGGGTTGCAAGACACAGGCACGAGAGTTCGCTCTCAGGCATCCGCGCTCACTTTGGGTTCTTCCGTTTCACCGGCTTGCTGCGCAGCGCCTGCGCAGACGCTGTCGTCGGGATTGTCTACAGACTGGTCGAGCTCCGCGCCCGCCTGCTGAGCCGCTTCGTCCTCCTCTTCCTCTTCGGCTTCTCCGTCATCTTCCACGTCCATTTCGAAGACGCGCACGTGCCTGAGGTTTGAACTGAGCTAGGGGGAAAGGTGAAGAGACGCACTATTAAATGAATGACAATGCGTTTAAATTCAAATACAAATGTTGTGAAAAAGTGCTTTGAGACATACATAAAAAAAAGGCAAAGTAGTTTCCGACTCTGGGGTGATGTTGCATCGCAACGTTTTCAAGGCAGGCTTTTTAAAAATGGAGCGGTTTGCCATTGCCTTCCCCGGTCACCTACACTTTCCCCCCAGCAAGCTGGGGACTCATTTTACCGACCTCGGAAGGGTGGAAGGCTGAGTCAACCTGGAGCTGGCTACCTGAACCCAGCTTCTGCCGGGATCGAACTCAGGTCGTGAGCAGAGAGCTCAGACTGCAGTACTGCAGCTTTACCACTCTACATTCTGTTTTTCAAATCTGCAGCATCATTACGAAGAGCGGTAGAATCATTTTCTTTTTCTTAACAGCTTTCCGGATACAGACTGACTCTGGATGTTAATTCTTGGTTGTGATAGCCCAGTCGGAAGCCGCAGGAAATGCATCTATGCAGCAATGGCTTCAAAACAGTGGCCCGAATGTGGAAACACCACGCCACATGGATCACCTCCCTCATGTGTAATGTTTCTGTACTAGCTTTTCATTCATTATTATTGGTAATTAGACCTGGGATCAAAACACTGTTTCAGAGGCAGTCAACACCGGAATTCCAGTGCCTGGGGAAGGCCTCAGCCTCTCTGCCCTGTTGTTGGCCCTCCAGAGGAACTGGTTAGCCACTGTGTGAGAAAGAAGGTTCGACTAGATGGACCCTCACTGCTCTGTTCCAGCAGGGCTCTTTTGATGTTCTTATGAAGGCCTCACCCTCAGCCTCTCTGCCCTGTTGTTGGCCCTCCAGAGGAACTGGTTGGCCACTGTGTGAGACAGGAGGCTGGACTAGATGGACCCTCTCTGGTCTGATCCAGCACGGCTCTTCTGATGTTCTTATGAAGGCCTCACCCTCAGCCACTCTGCCCTGTTGTTGGCCCTCCAGAGGAACTGTTTGAGGCCACTTTGTGCGACAGGAGGCTGGACTAGATAGACCCTCTCTGGTCTGATCCAGCAGGGCTCTTCTGATGTTCTTAGGAAGGCCTCGGCCTCTATGCCTTGTCTGTTGGCCCTCCCAGAGGAACTAGTTAGCCACTGTGTGAGGCAGGATGCTGGACTAGATGGACCCTCACTGGTCTGATCTAGCAGGGCTCTTCTGATGGAACCACTGCCATGCAGCAGGGTTTCCAGAAGATTCCACATGGTGGATTCAGATTTCACATTCCAGGCTGGAGAAAGTGGCTGCTTTGGAAGGTGAACTGTATGGCATTAGAGCCCACAGAGGTGCCTCCCTTCCTCAGGCTCCACCTCCAAAATTTCCAGGTATTCCTCAACCCAAGAGCCGGTAACCCTAAAGAATCTGTCAGCATGACGCTTACCACGCAGGAAACTTTCCGAATCCCGTTCACGGCCACGTATTGGGCTTTCATGTTCTCCAGCACTCGCCACTGGCTCTCTATGCTGACAGCACAGGTGGGAATGTCATCCACTTGTTCATCCAACCTAGCAGAGACCCACGAATAAAACACAGGGAAGTCAACAACTGATTTTTTAAATTCCAAATAAAATCTAAAACTTTACACGCTGCTTTCACACAATGCACAACTGAGGTAGTGTGTTGTCTTTTGACACACAACCAGAATCCATCGCCGTTTTTATGGACATATGGACATATGAAGCTGCCTTCTACTGAATCAGACCCTCGGTCCATCAAAGTCAGTATTGTCTACTCAGACTGGCAGCGGCTCTCCAGGGTCTCAAGATGAGGTTTTTCACACCTATTTGCCTGGACGCTTTTTGGGAGATGCCGGGGATTGAACCTGGGACCTTCTGCTTACCAAGCAGATGCTCTACCACTGAGCCACTGTCCCTCCCCTTTTGGCAACGTAAAAACCAAATACGTAGACAAGTACACTGGCTTCAGTGTCAGCATCTGAAAACTGTTTAAAGAAACAACCCTTCTGTTCAGACATATATCTTAATGTGGTCACAGTTAGCATTTTTGATCCCCAACTGTTTTTTTAGCCTCCAGACACCTTTGGAATTCTGACACGCTGTGGTGGACTCAGTCACAAAATGGTCGCCACAGCTTACCTCAGTCACACAGTGAAGGTTCTTGTGCTGTGGCGGCAGCTGCTGCCAAAGAAACATTTTTAAAAATCTGCACAGCCAATCAGAAGCCTTGCTGGGTAAAAACCCCACTTGGCCCCACCCACTTTCAAAGGAGAAGGAGAAGAAGAAGAAAATGATGATGATATTGGATTTATATCCCACTATCCACTCCGAATCTCAGAGTCTAAGAGTGGCTCACAATCTCTTATATCTTTTCCCCCTATAACAGACACCCTGTGAGGTAGGTGGGGCTGAGAGGGCTCTCCCAGAAGCTGCCCTTTCAAGGACAAGTCATGCAAGAGCTATGGCTGACCCAAGGCCATTCCAGCAGCTGCAAGTGGAGGTGTGGGGAATCAAACCCGGTTCTCCCAGATAAGAGTCTGCGCACTTCACCACTACACCAAACTTTGGGTGCCAGGAACATGTAAGTGGGTACCACATTGGAGACTCCTGGTCTATGTGCAGTAATTATAAAGGAAAGGTGCTGTTGGATTAGAAAAAAATGATGTCTACTTTATGGTTTGAGGTATGAAGGCACCTCTTCTCCCCCACTATCTGACCCACCCCCCCACCCCCAGCAGCTGGCAATTCAAAGACTCCAACCCTGAAGTTTCCACTTAGTTATCATCAGGGCTTTTTTTGTAGCAGGAACTCCTTTGCATATTAGGCCACACCCCTGATGTAGCCAATCCTCCTGGACCTTACAGGGCTCTTAGTACAGGGCCTACTGTAAGCTCCAGGAGGATTGGCTACATCAGGGGTGTGTGGCCTAATATGCAAAGGAGGTCCTGCTAGAATTCCTTACAGGGCTCTTCGTACAGGGCCTACTGTAAGCTCCAGGAGGATTGGCTACATCAGGGGTGTGTGGCCTAATATGCAAAGGAGGTCCTGCTAGAATTCCTTACAGGGCTCTTCGTACAGGGCCTACTGTAAGCTCCAGGAGGATTGGCTACATCAGGGGTGTGGGGCCTAATAGGCAAAGGAGGTCCTGCTAGAATTCCTTACAGGGCTCTTCGTACAGGGCCTACTGTAAGCTCCAGGAGGATTGGCTACATCAGGGGTGTGGGGCCTAATAGGCAAAGGAGTTCCTGCTACCAGAAAAAGCCCTGGTCAAGCCATATCCTGTGACAGACATTTCCGTATGTTACATGTTTTGCTGTTGTCTCATTTCAGTGGGTCCTCCCCAAGTTCAATTGTTGCGAGAGGAAAACAGGAACTATTAGCTTTCCTTGCAAGAGCTCTAGAAAGCAGAGCAATTCCTACTCCCCACAATTAGCTTCCTCTCTTCACTGCATCCTTCATCTTCTCAGGTTTCCAAGGACCCCAAGACTGTTGCAGAAAGAGGAGCATGGATATAAATGGAGGTTTAGCAAACTGCATGGGTGTCTCGTAACACTCACTGTTTACATAAGAGAAGCCATGGTGGATCAGGCCAATAGCCCATCCAGTCCAATACTCTGTGTCACACAGTGGCAAAAAAACCCAGGTACCATCAGGAGGTCCACCAGTGGGGCCAGGACACCAGAAGCCCTCCCAGTGTTCCCCCCACCCCAAGCACCAGGAATACAGAGCATCACTGCCCCAGACAGAGAGTTCCAACAATACCCTGTGGCTAATAGCCACTGATGGACCTCTGTTCCATGAGAACATAAGAGAAGCCATCTTGAATCAGGCCAATGGCCAATCCAGTCCAACACTCTGTGTCACATAAGAACATAAGAGAAGCCATGTTGGATCAGGCCAATGGCCCATTCAGTCCAACACTCTGTGTCACAGAAGAACATAAGAGAAGCCATGTTGGCTCAGGCCAATGGCCCATCCAGACCAACACTCTGTGTCACATAAGAACATAAGAGAAGCCATGTTGGCTCAGGCCAATGGCCCATCCAGTCCAACACTCTGTGTCACACAGTGGTCAAAAAACCCAGGTGCCATCAGGAGGTCCACCAGCGGGACCAAAACTCCAGAAGCCCTTCCAGTGTTGCCCCCCCCCCAGCACCAAATATACAGAGCATCACTTGCCCCAGACAAGTTCAATCTATACCTTGAGAGTTCAATCTATACCTTGTGGCAAATATCACTCTCCACTTGAAGGTCTCTATGCCATCACTCCCTGTGGGAGTGAATTTCACATGCTGATTACTCTTTGGGTGAAGAAGTACTTCCTTCTATCTGTTCTAAAATTAGGCATTTCAACACATAATTCATGTGGCACCCGATATATATACTATTTCTATAAACACAACATGACGCAGAAAGGCCATCTAGTCATTTCAGCTGATCACGTTACAAGTTGTCTGCATCCTTCTCACACAGAATTTGGAAAATACCATATAACTGTAGGCAGTTAAACAGAGAACTCCCGTTAGTACCTCTGACTAGAATTCCAAGCGATCTCCAATTCCTGAGTTTTCTTTGTATATACGGATGATAAAGGCAGTTGGGCCAGAATCCTCTCCTTCCCCTCTTGCCTGGAATTCTCTGCGAGGACAACGGTTATGATTTCATCGTCGTAGAAGTGGGCATCCAGACAACTGTAGAGACTGCAGCGAGACACGGAAAAGGGCATTTCAAAGCCTGTGACTATTTCCATCGCCGAGGAAACCACAACAGCCTCCACAGCTTCCTGTCCTTAAAAATGTCATCAGGGTAACTTAAGTTTTCGATTTATACCCCGCCCTATCCATACCATACCAAACCTTTAATGCCGTAACGGTTGCAAATAAAAATACACAGAATATAAACGTTTTAAACATTGGAGATAAAACCAAAACGAAACCGAGCTTATAGATGCATTCATACATGGTCAGATTTAAATTTAAGGATGTCAAGCCAAAAATTTTGCCACCGCCTTGCTAACCTCCCCCTCAGTATCGTTCAATAAATAATAACAGGGCGGCAGAATAGACAAATCTGGGGAGAAAGAAAGCTTGCAAAATAAATCTTTGCGGAGATTATGATAAAAGGAACAATCAAGCAATATATGAACATATGAAGCTGCCTTATACTGAATCAGACCCTTGGTCCATCAAAGTCAGTCTTGTCTACTCAGACTGGCAGCAGCTCTCCAGGGTCTCAAGCTGAGGTTTTTCACACCTATTTGCCTGGACCCTTTTTTTGAAGATGCCAGGGATTGAACCTGGGACCTTCTGCTTCCCAAGCAGATGCTCTACCACTGAGCCACCGTCCCTCCCTATGCTGAATTGAATCGGGAATATTCGCTCCACAGGAACAGAGTCTGTCGCCGAAAGGGACTCGATGATATCTCCCCGCCCTATCCCTCAAGCAGGCGCTGGGCTGCTTACAACATCAAGAAACCTTACAAAACATCACACAAACTACATCCAAACTAGATAATCTCATAATTACAGAATTGGCAAAAAAAACCCCATGATCCACATCATTGGCAACAAGTCATAGAGCACATATAGGCTGATAACGTTCAGCATAACATAAGCATAAGGTGCTGGAGGGAGCGATGATATCAGGGGACACCCGCTGGATCAATGCAAAGCGTGGCGGAAGAGCTCCGTCTTACAGGCCCTGTGAAACTTAGATAAGTCCCGCAGGGCCCCGATCTCCAGCGGGAGCTCATTCCACCCGGTAGGGGCCCAGACCGAAAAGGCCCTGGCCCTCGTTGAAGCCAGTTGGGCGTCCTGAGGCCCAGGGGTCACAAGATGTTGTGCAGCTGACCTAAGAACCCGGGGAGGGGGGAGGGCTCATATGAGGAGAGGTGGTCCCAAAGATATGCAGGCCCCAGGCCACAAAAGGCCTTAAAGGTAAGGACCGACAACTTACAATTCGGAGAACCAATACACAGAAAAGTGGGACAAAGCAGACCGGGAGAAATGGGAAACCTACATGGTGGAAAGTGCTGTTAAATCACCGTCAATTTATGATGACCCGGTAGGTTTTACATGGCAAGAGAAGAACAGAAGTGGATTTCCTGATAGGAGCCCTCCTGATTTGGCCTCCAGGCTGCATAGAATCATAGAGCTTGAAAGGCCTCCAGGGTCATCTAGTCCAACCCCCTGCACAAGGCAGGAAATTCACAAACACCATGTTTGACACCCCTGATTAAGATGACAATATTTTGGTGCTGAGAGCTACTGAACTGTTTGATTCAGCTGTCTGCGCAGAAATGGGGAGGGACGGTGGCTCAGTGGTAGAGCATCTGCTTGGGAAGCAGAAGGTCCCAGGTTCAATCCCCGGCATCTCCAACTAAAAAGGGTCCAGGCAAATAGGCGTGAAAAACCTTCCCCTGAGACCCTGGAGAGCCGCTAAAGGGGAGTGATGGTGGCTCAGTGGTAGAGCATCTGCTTGGTAAGCAGAAGGTCCCAGGTTCAATCCCCAGCATCAACTCAAAAGGGTCCAGGCAAATAGGTGTGAATGGAAAGCTTGACACCCTGGAGAGCCGCTGCCAGTCTGAGTAGACAATACTGACTTCGATGGACCCAGGGTCTGATTCAGTATAAGGCAGCTTCATATGTTCAATGAATGCAGTTTGAAATCCATGTCTATAACAAGCATCCCCGACTCCCCCCAATATTAAGCCATCCAGACAATTTCTTAGTCTAGGAAAAGGTTTTCCATATCAGCCAAGTGTTACATTCTTATCTGAAGAAGGTTACCATTACAGTCAGGGGTGGAATTCTAGCAGGAGCTCCTTTGCATATTAGGCCACACACCCCTGATATAGCCAATCCTCCAAGAGCTTACAAAAAAAGAGCCTTATAAGCTCCAGGAGGATTGGCTACATCAGGGGTGTGTGTGGCCTAACCTGCAAAGGAGCTCCTGCTAGAATTCCACCCCTGCCACTACCTTGCCAGCTGGGACATGATTCAGCCTTGAAACTGTACTAACCTTACGCCCGAGCTTTCACTGATATTATTGTTCGGGAAGCTTACAAAATCAACGGCAAGTATTCCATTATTAGCAGACCTAAAGGGTGAAAAAAGCATTGTGTCAATCAATTTCCAATATTCAACAGAGATATGGGAATTTCAGGCGGGAAGCCGTGTTAGTCTGTAGTAAAAGAACAAAATTTGAGTCTGGTAGCGCATATTCCAGGGTCTAAACTGTTGTGCTTTTGACTCGCAAAGGTGTACGGTTCTCTGGACTCATTTTCTGTACACGCATTACGGGGTGTCAAACTCATCTGCTATGGAAGCCGGATCTGACATAAATGACACCTTGTTGGGCCGGGCCATGTTGGGTTGAGCCGAGCCATGTCGGGCCAGGCCACGAGCGTACCTATTTAAGATTAGGTAGCAGAGATACAAATTTTATAAAGAACACAGACAAAAACAATTTTTTAACCCGACCGCACAGCAATTTCATTGCGCGCCCACAAGTTCTTGTATTGTGAGAAAGGGAGAAAGAGAGAAAAGCACTTCTTTCTCTACCTTCTCCGTCCCGTGCATAAACTTGTAAACCTCTGTCATGGCACCCCTCACTCGACGTTTCTCCACGCTAAAGAGCCCCAAGCGTTTTAACCTTTCTTCATAGGGAAAGTGTTCCAACCCTTTAATCATTCTGGTTAATAAATAATAAGCACAGATCTCTTAGTGTCTTGTCTACCCAAACCCAATGCTTTCCCCCAATTCTACATTAGAATGTTTGTAAATCTTTAACATGTTGAAGACATCACAGCAGATGTAACCAATGGCTACAGATGTCTGTGAGCCAATCACATTGCTGCCCCACCTACGCCCTTTAAAGGAACAGTCACATAATTTTGTGCCGTAGTGAAGGCGCTTGTGCAGAGTTACATTTAAATATTTTTTTTAAAAGACACCATATTACGTCACTTTACCTTGAAATATCTGTGTGCCTCCTCAATATATATATTTTAGAAACTGACTTTTCCAACATCGTAAACAAAACGTAATGCAAACTGGACGTTTTAGCATTCCACCTGCAATGACAAACATTTGAATCAGTTAAAAATTTAAAAACGTAAAAGTAGTCCCCTGTGCAAGCACCAGTCATTTCTGACACTGGGGTGATGTTCCATCACGACGTTTCAGAGTTGGAAACGACTGGTGCTTGCACAGGGGACTACCTTTACCTTTCACCATTGCCTTCCCCAGTCATCTACACTTTCCCCTCAGCAAGCTGGGTACTCGTTTTAGGAACCTCAGAAGGATGGAAGGCTGAGTCAACCTGGAGCCGGTTCCCTGAACCCAGCTTCCACCAGGATCAAACTCAGGTCGTGAGCAGAGAGCTTGGACTGCAGTACTGCAGCTTTATCACTCTGCGCCACCCCGTGCCAGTTAAAAATTACCCACCCAGTAAACAGACTGCGACGATACGATCGCACAAGCGTACTTACAAAAAGGGCAAGTTAAAGAGATGAGGTGTCGAATCCTCGCTGAAAGGGAAAAGAAAGAAATGAGAACCAACCTGCAGCAGTACTATGTGAATAAATATATATTATTATTTTTTAAAAAGCAGCCAAACCCACCTTCTCGCTGCTTTGTACAAGGGCATGCAAACGGCCTGGTGCACGGACTTTCCAATCACGTCCTACAGAGCAAGGATAGAAAAAAACATCCAAGAAAGAATCTGTGACAGCAGCTCAGCTGACCAACGTGCTGGCAGTCCTCTAACCACGGGGAGAGCACAAGTCCTAGTCAACTAAATGGGACTACATGTCAAGACCAATGCTCCCTCCAAGCTGTGGAGTCTGGTGAGCAAAAACTCTACTTTGTGAGCGACTGGCATTCAAGTGGGGAGCTCCTGCATGACTTAGCGTGCTCTGGGGTCGTCCTTCCTGAGCTGGGACAAAAATGTGTGAGCTGGAGGCTAAAAAACTGTGAGCCAGCTCATGCTAACTCAGCTCAGAGGGAACACTGGTCCCGACCCTTTGCCATCAAGAAGAAGATATTGGATTTATATCCTGCCCTCCACTCCGAATCTCAGAGTCTCAAAGCGGCTCACAACCTCCTTTATCTCCCTCCCCCACAACAGACACCCTGTTTAGGTGGGTGGGGCTGAGAGGGCTCTCACAGCAGCTGCCCTTTAAAGGACAACCTCTGCCAGAGCTATGGCTGACCCAAGGCCATTCCAGCAGGTGCAGGCGGAGGAGTGGGGGATCAAACCCTGTGAGGTGGGTGGGGCTGGAGAGGGCTCTCACAGCAGCTGCCCTTTCAAGGACAACCTCTGCCAGAGCTATGGCTGACCCAAGGCCATTCCAGCAGGTGCAGGTGGAGGAGTGGGGAATCAAACCCTGTGAGGTGGGTGGGGCTGAGAGGGCTCTCACAGCAGCTGCCCTTTCAAGGACAACCTCTGCCAGAGCTATGGCTGACCCAAGGCCATTCCAGCAGGTGCAAGTGGAGGAGTGGGGAATCAAACCCGGTTCTCCCAGATAAGAGTCCGCACACTTAACCACTACACCAAACTGGTTCTCAAGGGCTAATGCTCTGCTGATTGTACTGTCAATGTTTTTGTTTCGTTTTGTCCAGGATCTGGAGGAGGAGGAACGGCTGGCTAGCTTGCTCACACATAGGGGAGGGATGGTGGCTCAGTGGCAGAGCATCTGCTTGGGAAGCAGAAGGTCCCAGGTTCAATCCCTGGCATCTCCAACTAAAAAGGGTCCAGGCAAGTAGGCGTGAAAATCCTCAGCTTGAGACCCTGGAGAGCCGCTGCCAGTCTGAGAAGACAATACTGACTTTGATGGACCGAGGGTCTGATTCAGTATAAGGCAGGTTCATATGTTCATATGTTCAGTAACTGTTTTGGGTAGTCATAAGAGAAGCCTTGGTCAGGAGAATGTTACCCCCCCCCTCAGTTATCAAAGATGCTTGCACCTCGGAAGAGACTGTGGGAACTTACTGGACTGTGGGAAGAGGGGTGTGAGCATGCTTTTGCTTTCACACACTTCTGTATACTATGAAGTCCATGGTTCATCTGCTAGGGAGCAGATCTGACTCAAACCCCTACCTTACCTGAATGTCTTAATAAACGCAAGCATTTTGAGCACGTTGGAAATTCCGATACGGCATGGTGGGCGCAACAACAAAATGGCTGCCGCAAGAGGCGGAGCCAGCCACAGCTTAACTTCAGTAACACAGTGGAGATCCTTGTACTCCGGTGACAGCTGCTCTTTTATTGAAGAACCAGGGGGGCGGGGTAGGACTGACACTAGAGCATTAAAAAAATCTATTGCACAATTATTCTGATGGACTTTAAAATATATCAAAAGCTGCCCAGAATGAAAACCAGAGAAAGAAAGCGGCATAAGGGAATGTTTGAATGGTGGGGGCAAGGGAACAGTCAGAACTCCCTGGCCTACCTCCCTTTCCTCTGCTCCAGGAGACCCCGAAGTGTCCCCTGCTGACACCTCTTCTGGAGTCCACCAATCGTTTTCAAGGAAGTGGGTGGGGCCAGGTAGGGCTTTTGCCCAGCAAGGCTTCTGAATGGGCTGTGCAGATTTTTTTTTTTTAAAAAAGTTACTTTGCCCTCAGAGCACAAGGATCTGCGCTTTGTTACCGAAGCTAAGCGGCGGCCGGCTCTGCCTCTTGCGGCAGCCATTTTGTTGCTGCGCCCACCATCTCGTATTGGAATTCCCAATGTGCCCGCAGGCTCAAAAAGACAGGGGGGCCCTGCCCTACTCCCTCCTTGCAGGCTGCTTCTTAGTTAACATCTGAACATCAGGAAAAAGTTACACTGAACAGGAGTGGCCAGACTGTGGCTCTGTCACACATATTGTGTGGCTCTCGAAGCCCTCACTACCCCATCAGCCAGCTCAGAGAAGGCACTTGTCTCTTTAAATCATTTCTCCAAGCCAAGCCAGCTGGCAGCTTGGAGAATGCATTTAAAGTTAAAGTTGCTTTATTTCCACCTCCCCTCCCTCCTCCTCCCATCTATTTGCCTTCCTTCCTCTGCTGTTCATGTCTTGCGGCTCTCAGACCTCTGATTTTTATTCTGGGTGGCTCTCACTGTTAAGCAAGTTTGGCCACCCCTGCTATATAACTTTGGCCTAAGGCAGATTTCTTACTCGCAACTTCAAGGAAAGAGCTTCAGTAACACAGTGGAGATCCTTGTACTCCGGTGACAGCTGCTGTTCACTGAAGAACTGGGGGGGGGGGGGGTAAGATTGACACTAGAGCATTAAAAAAATCTATTGCACAATTATTCGGACGGCCTTTAAAATGTATCAAAAGCTGCCCAGAATGAAAACCAGAGGAAAGAAAGGGGCGTAAGGGAATGTTTGAATGGCCCCTGCTGACACCTCTTCTGGAGTCCACCAATCGTTTTCAAGGAAGTGGGTTTCTCCGGCCAATCAAAACTCAATACAAAATGAAGACTTACAGCTGGCTTCTGTAGGCACTGATCAATGATTCCCTCCATTCGCCGTTTTACAAAATGTAGCGACTTCTGAGGATAGTACGGAAACAATAAAGGGCTTTCTGGAAGGGGGAAAAAAAGGAAGTACTTCACTCAAAAAAATGTAATTCAGCTGTGGAACTCTCCGACACAGGATGCAGCAAACCCTGCTAGTTGAGTCAGCTTTAAAGGGGGGATTAAACAAAATAATAGGTGGCACGTCTGTCAGGGAATATAATCCACGATCTGCAAAAGTGAGCCTCCAGTTTGAGAGGCAGGAACCCAGAGGCGTCAAACTCATTTATGAGGGCCAAATCTGACATAAATGAGAACTTGTCGGGCCCGGCCATGTGTGTCATAAAATGTGATGCCAGGTAGTAGAGATATTAACTTTATAAGGGGAACAGAAAAATCAAATTAAAGATTTTTTTTAAACCCTGTAATTAAATATGATTAAAACATTAGCACCAGGTGGTCTTAAAGGTGCTTTCTTTGTACCTCTTCCAGGGAACTGAGCAAAGGAAGCTCTGGCTCTTTCCTTCCTTCCCCAGAGAGCCAAGACGGGGAGAAGCCTCGGCCAATAGAAGGAAGAGAGGCTTGACTTTGTAGCAGGAAGCAAGAGAGGGAGAAGGAAGCAGATGATAGCCAGTTGTTCGGGGGCCTGATAGGAGCCGTCTGGGGGCCTGATTTGGCCCCCAGGCTGCATGTTTGACACCCTCTAAATACCACTTCTGAGGTGCAACAACAGCGGTAGGCTTTGGCCTTTGTGCCATGTCTAGAAGCCTTCAAGGCCTTCTGATGTGTGACAATGGACACTCTGTTGTATGGATCATTGGTCTGATCTTTCAAGGTAAAGTTCCTTTCAGTAATGTAGATAGAAGCCAAAGTAACGGGACCGGTTTCAGTGTCCGGACCTTCTTCAGCCTTCTTTGATCTCCGACAGAGGCCTCTGCAGGCTTCTTCTTTTTTTTTTTTTTTTGCATTTGTCACTTTGATGAGTTCATGAGGCTTCGTTTGGGCCCCTACAAGGTTTTTATATGCTTTTGTAATGAACATGTGTATTTTTATCTATCATGATTGTTATTTCGAACATTTGGCCCCTTGCTAATACCCTAAACGTCCTTTGGGAAGTGTCTGTAGCAGGACATCCAGGGACAGCTGGCCAGGGCGACACAGCCCTCACAAGCAAAAGGAGCTGGAAAAGGCCAGGATCCCCAGGGGGGCCTTGGAGACAGAGAATGGTGACTTCCTGGGAGCAGTAGAATCCAGCAGGAAGTTGTTCTGAAGCCTTAGGTGGGGGGAGGAGAGGCCCACTGACTCGGAAACTGGGAATGAGATGGGCCCCATCCCAAACTGGAGGTCACTGGGGTGGCCCCATCTCCAGGCAGGCTGTTATTAGCCACAACCCCAAGGCAGTCTGGGAGGACAGGCCCAACCATGCCTAAGCAATCAGAGCAGTGGACTAAGGGCTGGGGGCGGGGGGAAGGGTTAAGGCTGTTACATAAGAGAAGCCATGTTGGATCTGGTCCATCCAGTCCAACACTTTGATCACACAATGGCCAAAAAAACCCCAGGTGCCATCAGGAGGTCCACCAGTGGGGCCAGAACACTAGAAGCCCTCCCACTGTTGCCCCTCCCAAGCACCAAGAATGCAAAGCATCACTTGCCCCAGACAGAGAGTTCCACCAATAAGCTGTGGCTAATAGCCGTTGATGGACCTCTGCTCCAGATGTTTATCCAATCCCCTCTTGAAGCTGGCTATGCTTGTAGCCACCACTTCCTGTGGCAGTGAATTCCATGTGTTGATCACCCTTTGGGTGAAGAAGGACTTCCTTTTATCCGTTCTAACCCGACTGCTCTACACCCCCCTCCCCCCTTTCTGCTGAGACGTATTTGGGAACTGCTAAAGAAAGGAAAGGGCTGGAGGCCACACCCACCCTGGACTCCAACCCCACCAGGAAGTGATGTCTGACAGGAATGCCCCTTCCCTTCACCAGTGGAAAAGCTGGTTTGATCCAACCCTACAGATACAAACCAGAATATAAAGTATATACAGAAGTGGCTGTCCGATCACTTAGTTCACAGACCCTCCCTAGCCAGGACAGGCAACCAGGTAAACTCTGCTTCCCTCACACAAATTGCCTGCCACTCTTGCTTATCTCCCGTAAACCAGATTTACTCTTTGAATCCCCGGCACCTGTGAACCACCCCCCATACCAAGAGGATGGCGTACCTTTAAGGTGGCTGCCGTTTTGCAAGAAGTTAAACCACTGGTTTCCTTCCGTGTTCGGCGGGGACACGAGATCGTCGTCTTCGTCTTTCAAATACTACAAGAAAATGGTTTGAACGACACATTTCTGAACAAGACAAAGGATCGTTTGATCGACTTGGAAGGAAACACATTAGAAGTCCTTTGCTCTATTTGTCCCATACTATTTTGCTATATTTTGTCCCATTAGTGCCAACTGACAGTACAGCCTTGTGAAGAATTACTCTGAGACAGTGTTCCCTCTAAGCTGAGTTAGTGTGAGCTAGCTCAGTTTTTTAGCCTCTAGCTCACAGATTCTTGTCTTAGCTCAGGAAAGATGGCCCCAGAGCAAACTAGTTTGTGCAGAGAACCGGTTTGGTGTAGTGGTTAAGGGCGCGGACTCTTATCTGGGAGAACCGGGTTTGATTCCCCACTCCTCCACTTGCACCTGCTGGAATGGCCTTGGGTCAGCCATAGCTCTGGCAGAGGTTGTCCTTGAAAGGGCAGCTGCTGGGAGAGCCCTCTCAGCCCCACCCACCTCACAGGGTGTCTGTTGTGGGGGAGGAAGATAAAGGAGATTGTTAGCCACTCTGAGACTCTGAGATTCAGAGTGGAGAGCAGCATATAAATCCAATGTCGTCGTCTTCTTTCGTTGGAACTCAGCCTGGCCTCCTTTGGCCTAGGGATGCAGAGGAGAGGAGATTGTTCATAGCATCATAGAATCGTAGAGTTGGAAGGGACCTCCAGGGTCATCAAGTCCAACCCCCTGCACAATGCAGGAAACCCACAAATACCTACCCCAAATTCACAGGATCTTCATCGCTGTCAGATGGCCATCCAGCCTCTGTTTAAAAACCTCCAAGAAAGGAGAGTCCACTACCTCCTGAGGAAGCCTGTTCCACTGAGGAATTGCTCTAACAGTCAGGAAGTTCTTCCTAATGTTGAGCCAGAAACTCTTTTGATTTAATTTCAACCCGTTGGTTCTGGTCCTATCTTTTGGGGCCACAGAAAACAATTCCATACCATCCCCTATATGACAGCCCTTCAAGGACTTGAAGATGGTGATCATATCACCTCTCAGTCACCTCCTTTCCAGGCTAAACATGCCCAGCTCCTTCAACCTTTCCTCATAGGACTTGGTCTCCAGAGCCCTCACCATCTTCGTTGCTCTCCTCTGGATCCGTTCCAGCTTGTCTATATCTGTCTTAAAATGTGGTGCCCAAAACTGAACACAATACTCCAGGTGAGGACTTACCAGAGCAGAATAAAGTGATACCATCCCATCACATGGTCTGGACACTATACTTCTGTTGATACAGGCCAAAATTGCATTTGCCTTTTTAGCCACTGCATCACACCGTTGACTCATGTTCAGCATATGATCCACTAGGACCCTTAGATCCTTTTCGCACATACTACTTCTAAGACAAGTGTCCCCCATCCTATAACTATGCATGGGGTTTTTCCTACCTAAATACAGAAGTTTACATTTATCCGTTAAAATTCATTTCATTGGTTTTAGCCCAGTTTTCCAGCTTGTCAAGGTCATCCTGTATCCTGTACTCCTTCATGTACAGCACCTGGAATGGCCTTGGGTCAACTATTGCTCTCGCAGGTGTCCTTGAAAGGGCAGCTTCTGGGAGAGTTCTCTCAGCCCCACCCACCTCACAGGGTGTCTGTTGTGCGGTGGGGGGGGGGAAGGTAAAGGAGACTGTGACCACTCAGATATAAATCCAGTATCTTCTTCCTAAAGGTATAACCTGAGTCAGAAATATCCAGGGTCCCTTTTCTAAAGGTATCACCTAAAAGTATTCCTAAAGGTATCACCTGAGACAGAAATACCCAGGGTCCATTTTAATTTGTATTTGCATGTTGCTGACTTTGTCTTAAGAGAAACAAAAAGGACCTTTCTTGAGCACAACAGTGTTGGTGTTATCGAGGACACAAAGGAAGTTACCAGTGGATTGCTATGCACGCTTATCAGGGAATAAGACTTGCTAACTACAGAGGGACTTACCTCTGAATAAACAGCCCGGGGCCAACGTACCTCTGGATCTGCCTCTCCCCATATATCCCCTGGAGAGCCTAAATACTGGCCGATTATTGTTGGTTGGTAGTCCCCAGTCCAAAAGATGTCCATCTAGCTTTTCCTAGGGCCTGGGCCTTTTGGACTCTGGCGCCTACCTGGTGGAATGAGCTCCCCACGGAAATCAGAGCCCTGCGGGATCTACTGCAGCTCCGCAGGGCCTGAAAGACAGAGCACTTCCGCCAGGCCTTTTGGTAAGACCTAAACATCTGACTTTCCCGCCTCCCCCCCCTCCCTCCGTATACTGGTCTTTTACTGCTTATTATCTGGAATGCCTGTGATATCAGCTGTTATAAGCATGCTTGAGCAGAGGTATGGAATACAGCCATCTTGAACATATGAAGCTGCCTTATACTGAATCAGACCCTCGGTCCATCAAAGTCAGTATTGTCTTCTCAGACTGGCAGCGGCTCTCCAGGGTCTCAAGCGGAGGTTTTTCACACCTATTTGCCTGGACCCTTTTTTGGAGATGCCGGGGATTGAACCTGGGACCTTCTGCTTCCCAAGCAGATGCTCTATCACTGAGCCACCGTCCCTCCTCTTGTGTTTAATTATGCTGTTACATTGTAATTTTTTATTCGATGATCTTAATGAATTAATGCAGGCCTCGGATTCAGCAGGAGCTGACAGGAGTGCAGCTCCTGAGCCTTTCTGAGGGTTCCCCCTCCTCCCCACCTCCCTTATCCATTGAATAGCAGGTGCAGCTGCATAACAATCCCTGGATGAACTCCACTGCCTATTTTTCTACAAAACGACCCCTGAATTAATGTATATGTTTTTATGTTGTTACCCGCCCTGAGCCTGCCTTGGCGGGATAGAAGTCCTTTCAATAAAATAAATAAACCTGTATAACATCAGACTATTTGTATACATCAGCCATGTCGCTATATCACTGCGGTCCTAGTGTTTTGGGGAGGAACCAGATGTAGGGGAGCAGCTACAGGTTGGAAAATCCCAGGACCTTGAGAAGCAGTGGAAAAGGGAGAGAGGAGGGCAGACTTTGTAAGTCAGTGAGCAGAGAATAGGCAATTGCAGCTGTCATGCATGCTATTTCTAAGTACTGGTTTTATATGTGCCTAGGGAACAGGCCAGAGTTTAAGCAAAGTATCACCTTTGTCCTTTCCCCTTTCTTACTCTCCCCCTTTCTCTCCTTTCCCCCCTTTTGAATGTATAATAAAACCATGTGGACTCAGGATGTTTTAGAGTAACCTTGTATTAACGGTGTAGAATGCCTCTCCCCCAGATTCACACAGCCATGCCTTATCAGCTCTCCAGAGAATGTGTGAGAAATGGAGATGTGGTCTTTAGCTGACATTCTTTAGTCATAAAAGAGATACTAGCGAGTAGCCTTTGAACTCTCAACTCAATTTACATCTGCATGTTATTCTTTTGAAGTTATCTGCAACCCTGCCTTTTGAAATTAGCCTATAAGATATTATCCAATACTATGTATGCCATTACTTCCAAGGAATCCGCCCTTGGAGCAAGCTATGGAGTTTTACAATAAAACAAGTTTTGATTAAAGAACAAACGCTCGATTATTGCGAAATATCGATGCTTGACAGCAGCACCCATTAAGTTCATTTTGTGGCCTTAATTCAATTCAAAATGCAGAGGGGGGTGATCTTCCCATTGCAACCGCTCCAGAGACCCTTTCCTTAGCAAGCCATATTTCATCTCTACGGTTACCTGACCGACTCTTTCCACATTGAAGTATTTCCCTTTACGGTTGTAGAGCTCAGGTGCCTGAAAGCAAACACAAGAGCGCATCATACAGTCGCCGGTCTTGCAAGCGCAATGTCAAGAAGGGCTCAGAGCTATTTAAATCACAACGCCGCGGGCCCACACTCGGTCTGGCTTACTAGGGCCAGGCGGCTTCCAGATGGGATGCCCATCAGTATTTGCAAAGGGGATGAGAAAGCCTCAGAAACACCTTTCCTGGCCTAGGGCACCTGGCCATCAAATCAAACTGAACCTCTAGAAGCCAGCGGTTGAATCCAAAGCATCGCCAGCAGAGTGGAGCTAGTGGCACAGGACTTCCTGGACTCCCCCTTACAGCCGCAGCCCACTAAACTCTCAAGCAGGGCTTTTTTTTGTAGCAGGAATGCCTTTGTATATGAGGCCATACCCCCTGATGTAGCCAATCTTCCTCCAAGAGCTTACAGGGCTTTTAGTACAGGGCCTACTGTGAGCTCCAAGAGGACTGGCTACATCAGGGGCGTGTGGCCCAGGACTCTTTTTCTTGCAGGAGCTCCTCTGCATATTAGGCCACACCTCCCTGATGTAGCCAATCCTCCAAGAGCTTACAGGGCTCTTCGTACAGAGCCTACTGTAAACTCCAGGAGGATTGGCTACATCAGGAGTGTGTGGCCTCATATGGAAAGGAGCTCCTGCTACAAAAAAACCCCCCTGCCCTCAATGTTCTGCTCCTGGGGTCAAGGGTCCCTCGGGAACGACAGCAAGGAGGACAAAAGTAGGGATCTGCAGGTGAAAGGGAGAATCAGCAAAACCCGGCCTTCCCTCCTCTTCCAACAGAAGTGCTCTTCCATCAATGCATCTATCTTTCTGTTGGTGCAACCGCTGAATTGGGAAATGCAACCCCGGAAGGAACACAGCGAGAAGAAACCACTTACCTCATTGAAGTGCTCAGTAAGAAAATCGGCCACAAAAGTAATATCTTTTTGAGTCATCTGCGAGAAAGAAAGAATTGCAGTTTTTTTTTTTTAAAAAAAACCCCATACACATAATACAGTACACCTTTAGACAGCTTTTAGCCATGCCGGCCCACCCCCCACCCCCCCTCCAAAATAAAACCCCTAACAGGCAACAACCAAAAATTGTTTGCTGCTGGATTTGTATAAAGCTATTTATTTTTTAAATACATGACCACAAGACTGCTACCTTGTTCAGCTCTGGAGGGACATGATCTTCTGACATCCTTAGCATGGCTGGAAAATAAGGAACATCCTTTACAATTAGAAAAATTTCCAAAGGAAGGCAGGACTTTAATTTGGTATTTGCGCTCAGCTGCTAGGACATTGTATGCGCAGCTGTGGAAACAAGGAAAAATACCAGAGAAATGGGACTAGATTGTGAAAGTTTTATCGTGGAGTGAGATGGACAAATTAACTAAAACTTAAGAGACTATGACTTTGATATATTCAAAAAGGAGTGGAAGAAATTTAAAGGATATATAGAGAAAGAGTGGAACGTAAAAAGACATTGGACAATTTTTTAGTATCAATGAGAAAAGAAAAGTATTGAACTTTGATTGGTTAGCGGTACCTTTATAATTGAACTCAAATTTATAACTTCGGGGAAGTCAAACATTGGAGGGAGGGGTGTGTGAAATATCATATGGGTTAGTACAGAGAAGAGATAACTAAATATTGTAACCATATGTTATCAATAAATTGTTAAAACACACGAAAATAAGGAACATCCACAGTATTTTGGAGAGATTGTCACATTCCCACCCCTCCAATGCAAAAGAGAAAAGCCGCTGTTACAAAGGAAGAAATCCTGTTCTTCTAAGGCTGATGACAGAATAAGGATCTTAAAACAAACAGTCCACATAACACCTTTACTGGCACCAGCTATCATGAGACAAATGTGTGTACAAGCTTCTAGAAAAATGCAGAACAGATTAAATGCAGACATATTAAAGTTTAAATTCCCCATGAAACCTAAGAATATATCATTAGACATGCTGCCAAATAAATTACCAAAAAATTCTGAAAGAGATATTCAAATACATAGCGACGGCAGCTAGAATTGTCTATGCAGCAAAATGGAAACTAGATGTCTGCCCTTGCTTAGAAGAATGGGAAAACAAACTCGCTGAATATGCAGTAAAGTAATGGCAACAGTGACAACTTATCTGAGAAATAGATCAATTGTGAAATCTGAGGAGAGATAGAGTGTGTATTATAGAAGCAGGAGTCAAATTTGAATGAGAAGAGTAGTTTAAAATAATTGTACACAATGTATTGAAATACAGAAGCAGAAGGAGAAGAAGTTTTAAATGTAGCATCTTGAATATAAATGTATAATTAAGTGGATTCTGTGCAGAAATATCCTCTACCTTCTTATTGTGAGATATATAGCAGATTTTCTTTCTGTATTCTTGACGTATTACTTATTGTTAAAAGTTAAACTGAGTAGCAAGAAGTGGCAAAAATATTTAATACTGAATGTGCAGTAAAGATGAAATCAGTGCTGTAGTTGTAAAAGATTAGTTATTGAAACTGAAATCCAAAATGTTGAATATAAACATATCCCAACAGAAGTATTAATGTATTTTATAGATACTGTTTTAAAAATGAAGGGGGTATTGGGGAGAAATGCCTTTTGTTTCATACATGCTATGCTATGTAATTTTTAATATACATAATTATGATATTCAATCCCTTTTCATTTCTTATTCCCTTCACATCTTTACTCTGAAGAAGGCTGCCCTTCTCTCAGAATCAGAGACTCAGAGCGGCTCACAATCTCCTTTACCCTTCCTCCCCCACAACAGACACCTGTGAGGTGGGTGGGGCTGAGAGGGCTCTCCCAGAATCTGCCCTTTCGAAGACAACATCTGCGAGAGCTATGGCTGACCCAAGGCCATTCTAGCAGCTGTAAGTGGAGGAGTGGGGAATCAACCCTGGTTCTCCCAGATAAGAGTCCGCACACTTAACCACTACACCAAACCGGCTTTCCAAAATAAAAATAAAAATATATCTAAATATATCTAAATCCCACCAAACCTCCCATGGATCTGGTACACTTGTAAAATCACTTTCCCCTGATGGAGGAAACTTTTCTCCAACCTGAGAGGCCGCCTCTTCATGGAAAAATCTCACGTATCAGAAGAAGGTTCCTTCTGTAGAGGGTAACATCTCCAAGATTGCCCCTAGATCTCTATAGGCTTACAGTTACCCAGGGTGTTTTTTTTGCAGCAGGAACTCCTTTGCATATTAGGCCACACACACCCTGATGCAGCCAATCCTCCTAGAGCTTACAGGGCTCTTAGTACAGGGCCTACTGTAAGCGCCAAGAGGACTGGCTATATCAGGGGCATGTGGCCTAATATGCAAAGGAGTTCGTGCTACAAAAAAAGCCCTGCAGTTACCCCTTGTTACCTCTAGGCCGCTCTGTGATTTTATCACACACACTAAATAATCGCCTTTCAATTCTCTTTCAATGCACTTATCTACTGGATTTTGCTGTGTGACTGGCAAAATCCAGTTGTAAAATGCATTGAAAGTGAAGTTGAAAGTACATTATTTAGTGTGTGTGTGATCGCAGCCTATAGCTTGCTTTGCTGGCTTGCATAAGCTGCCTTGAGGGAGCCACTGTCAGTTGTGGGGAAAGCAGGATACAGACACTGTGACAAATAATAAGACTAGCTTGCATAATTTGCTGTGTTTTTCTTACCCACATAGAGCCATCGGAAGAAAGCTTTGAAATTTTTCATACTGCTGTCGATAACTCTGCAGAAAGAACACAGAGGAGGTTGAATGTACATTTCAAACACGACACTGACAGAGATGAATTCTCTACGAGGTGGGTGGGGCTGAGAGAGCTCTCACAGCAGCTGCCCTTTCAAGGACAACCTCTGCCAGAGCTATGGCTGACCCAAGGCCATTCCAGCAGGTGCAAGTGGAGGAGGGGGAAATCAAACCCGGTTCTCCCAGATAAGAGACCGCGCACTTAACCACTACACCAAACTGACTCTCCCTCCGGTGCTTCTGTCTGATTTTTCACAAGCTGCTGCAGGGTTGTGACTTGCCCCGCCTCTTTCCCACGGCAAGAAGACCATAAATTTATACCCCACCCTTCTCTCTGAATCAAGAGTCTCAAAGTTGCTCACAATCTCCTTCACTTCTTCCCCCACAACAGATACCCTGTGAGGTGGGTGGGGCTGAGAGGACTCTCACAGCAGCTGCCATTTCGAGGACAACTCCTGAGATAGCTATGGCTAACCCAAGGCCATTCCAGCAGGTGCAAGTGGAGGAGTGGGGAATCAAACCCAGTTCTCTCAGATAAGAGAGCTCTGGCTGACCCAAGGCCATTCCAGCAGCTGCAAGTGGAGGAGTGGGGAATCAAACCCGGTTCTCCCAGATAAGAGAGCTCTGGCTGACCCAAGATCCTTCCAGCAGGTGCAAGTGGAGGAGTGGGGAATCAGACCCATTTCTCCCAGATAAGAGAGCTCTGGCTGACCCAAGGCCATTCCAGCAGGTGCAAGTGGAGGAGTGGGGAATCAAACCCGGTTCTCCCAGATAAGAGAGCTCTGGCTGACCCAAGATCCTTCCAGCAGGTGCAAGTGGAGGAGTGGGGAATCAGACCCATTTCTCCCAGATAAGAGAGCTCTGGCTGACCCAAGGCCATTCCAGCAGGTGCAAGTGGAGGAGTGGGGAATCAAACCCGGTTCTCCCAGATAAGAGTCGGTGCACTTAACCACTACACCCTACTGTAAAACACAAGACTAGCTGCAGAAAATACATCTTGGTTGCGATCACACACACACACTAGATAATGCAGTTTCAAAGCACTTTCCAACTGGATTTTGCCAGTTCACAGAGAAAAACCCAGTTGGAAAATGCACTGAAAGTGGATTAAAAAATGCATTATTTAGTGTTTGTGATCGCAGCCCTAGACTACAGGCAACTGAAGGCTAAGTTAATATAATGCTAAGCAGTAAGCCTTACGCGGCCTGGGACCGACATACCTGCAGGACCTCCTCTCCCCATATGTTCCCCAGAGATTGCTGCGTTCCACTTCGCAGCATCTTCTGACTGTCCCTGGCCCAAAGGATGTTCGATGTGCCTCGACCAGGGCCAGGGCCTTTTTGGCCTTGGCCCCAGCCAGATGGAATCAGCACCCTGTAGAGATCCAGGCCCTACCTGATTGGATGCCATTTTGTAGGGCTTGCAAGACAGAGCTGTTCCGGTGGGCCTTTGGTTGAGGCACGGGCATCCTTATTTCCATCTGCTTGGCCCTCCTTGTCTGTCATGACACTATGTTATCTTATCTTATTATTCCATCTCTGGGCCCCCTGCCGTCCTGATATATAGAATGCACCCGATGGCAACCACCGCCTGTGACATACGTGCCATTCGTTTTATTGCATTTTATGGTTTCAGCTTGTAGTTTTTAATTGTTTTAGCTTTTGTTGTTATCCGCCCTGAGCCCGCTTGTGGGAAAGGGTGGAATACAAATTAACAAGGAGGGAGGGAGGGAGGGAGGGAGGGAGGGAGGGAGGGAAGGAAGGAAGGAAGGAAGGAAGGAAGGAAGGAAGGAAGGAAGGAAGGAAGGAAGGAAGGAAGGAAGGAAGGAAGGAAGGAAGGAAGGAAGGAAGGAAGGAAGGAAGGAAGGAAGGAAGGAAGGAAGGAAGGAAAGATAGACAGACAGATAAGACGATACACAGACAGACAACAGACAGACACACGATAGATTAGACAGACAGACGGACAGACAGACAGACGAGATAGATAGACAGACAGATAGACAGACAGACAGACAGATAGATAGACAGATGGATGGACGGATAAATAGACGGATGGACGGACGGATAAATAGACAGATGGACGGACGGACGGATGGATAAATGGATGGACGGACGGATGGATAAATAGACGGATGGACAGACAGACAGACAGATAGACGGATGGATAGACGGATAAACGGATGGATGGATGGAGAGATGAGATGAGACAGACAGATGATAGACAAACAGACGATAGACAGACAGACAGATAGGACAAAGGCAGCAACGGAACGAGAGAACAGGAGCTCCTTTGCAAATAACATTCTTGATTTGTACGTACTGAAGCAGCTCGTTTGCCTTCAGGATGAAGGAGCCCACGGCGGTGATGGCTTCTGCAAAGAGAGCCAACGTTAATTTAAAGCCAGCCAAATGTGTGAGCCAGATTCTAGCCAGTGAGCCAGCGGGGCCTACCTTCTATTCCTGTCACATCCAGTCCCAGAGACTCATATTTTTGCTTCCACGATGCCATTCCTTTCAGCTCACTTAAATGGTACAACAAGGCCTCTGAGCCGCTGTTAAAAAAAAAGGCAGCAAAAGGGTTTAATGAAGGATGCAGGGATCTGTTAGATGGGAGGGAAATTTCAGATGTATTTTAAAGAACCAAGTGTGAAAAACTAAACATGAGTTGCACAGCACACCATGAACATAAGAGAAGTCATGTTGGATCAGGTCAATGGCCCATCCAGTCCAACACTCTGTGTCACACAGTGGCCAAAAAAACCCAAGTGCCATCAGGAGGTCCATCAGTGGGGCCAGGACACAAGAAGCCCTCCCACTGTTACCCCCCGCCCGCAGCACCCAGAATAGAGTATCACTGCTCCAGACAGAGAGTTCCAACAGTACGCTGTGGCTAATAGCCACTGATGGACCTCTGCTCCAAATGCTGATCCAATCCCCTCTTGAAGCTGGCTGTGCTTGCTGTGAAATCTATATGTGCACTGCAACACAGGCACACAATTCCCACGCCATTGTGCAAGTTTCCTTATTCATATCCACGGAGGAATTGGCTTTGCCCAGACAGATACATCCTTGGATCAGTCCCCCCTGTATAAATGGAGGTGCTCTCGTGTGCATTATTTCTCACAACTGGTGCCATTATCTCTCCAGCACTAGAAAATACTTTTCTAGCACCACTAAGCAGAAGGTTCTCCGGGTTCTCCTATATTTTGTTGACGTTTGTGCAGGAAAACCTCCCAATGGATCATGGCAATCTAGCTACTGGACTCTTTGTGCGGCTGAAATTGTCTTGGTCACACTGGTGTAGAACCAGGGCCAGGAGACAAATGGGAGTGTGACCCTGTCCGTTATCCTGTTTCATTCATGATCCAAACTTGGCATCCACTTACTTGATTACCTGGTGAATTGGAGGGATGGCTCTGCAGTGGTTCCTGGCTGGTGGTATGACAAGGTGGATTCTTTGCCCACAGGACTTATACCAGGGGTGGCCAAACTGTGGCTCTTTCACACATTGTGTGGCGCCTGAAGCTCCCACTGCCCCATTGGCCAGCTTGCAGAAGGCATTTCTCTCTTTAAATCAGTTCTCCAAGCCAAGGCAGTCAGTGGTTTGGAGAATGCATTTGAAGTTAAATTTGCTTTCTTTCCACCTCTCCCCCTCCTCATCTATTTTCCTCCTTCCTCCCCTCCCTCCCTCTTTGGCCACCCCTGATTTATACTAAAGGATCTAACAATTGTCCAGCTTGTCTCTTATACTTTCAGCAGCCACCTGAAACCACAGGGTCAGGCTTTCTGGGTCAGAGGTCATCATCCGACCATTAACGTTATCCTTTTTATCACGATCAGGTAAGGCAGGAGAGAACCCGAAAGGACTCCTGGGGCCAGAGATGGAGATAAAGGTCCTCACACTGCAATCTTCAGCAGAGTTAAACCCTTCAAAGTCCACTGAATTCAAAGGGCTTAGAAGGCCATAACTCGGCTCAGGATGGCACCATAAAACTCAACTCAGACAAGACGAAGATTGCAGAGGGCAGAAGATCCAATTAACCTGAGAATCAGCCAAGTCCTCAGTTCTAAACAGAGCTGCACTTCTGCTTGAAAGGTCACATGCGCATTAGTCGGGATTCAGCACTACCTCTGTAGACATAAGGCAACAACTGTGAACAGGAGTGCCTTTTACCAGCTTGAGATTGGTGCAATAGCCAAAAGTGCTCCTAGAAAAGGGTAGCTAGTAAACCTTGCAAACCTATATTTACCTGATTGCCTATATTGCTAGACTGCTGTAAATTGCTATATATTGCTAGACTGCTGTAAATTGCTCTACGTGGAGCTGCCCTTGAAGACTGTTCAGGAACTCCCATCAGTTCAGAATACAGCTGCCTGCAAATCATTTGAAACAAGCACCTTGGAAGCACAATTCAAGGGGTGGCTTTTCATTTGTAAAGCCCTGGGTCAGTATAACTTAGACTGGATGTTCTCCTTGCGCCCCCATTCAAATCCCAAGAGCAACTGCAGAAGGTCGCTTTAAGTCCCATCTTTGCCCAGAAACAGAGAGAAACAACTCTCGAGGGGTGACATGATAGAGGCTTACAAGATTATGCATGGGACAGAGAAGGCAGAGAAAGAGGTCCTTTTCTCCCTTTCTCACAAGACAAGGCACCTGGGGTTTTGACGAGTGTTGGATTGGATGGGCCATTGGCCGGATCCAACATGGCTTCTTACGTTCTTAACTTCTGCATAACTAGTCAGTCATTCGGTGACTCAGCCCATCCCAGGAGCTACTTGCACAACCTGGGAAGTCAAAGTGTTTTTCCTCCTATGCAACGTGAAGAACGCTTGTTTCATATAAGCAGGGCTTCTTTTTTTGTAGCAGGAGCTCCTTTGCATATTAGGCCACACCTCCTGATGTAGCCAATCATCCTCGACTCTACAGTGGGCCCTGTGCTAACAGCCCTGAAAGCTCCTGGAGGATTGGCTACATCAGGGGTGTGTGACCTAATATGCAAAGAAGCTTCTGCTAGAATTCCATCCCTGGGCCACACACCCCTGATATCGCCAATCCTCCTGGAGCTTACAGTAGGCCCTGTAAGAAGAGCTCTGTAAGCTCCAGGAGGATTGGCTACATCAGGGGTGTGTGGCCTAATATGCAAAGGAGTGCCTGCTACCAAAAAAAAAAAAAGCCCTGCTTATAATCGTAAATTAGAAATATCTTTTGTTACAGCTGGAACCTTATGAAAACATTATATACCCCATTTTCTGCCTGGATATGGACCCAGAGGGGCTTACAACATCATGCACACCTCCTTCTCCATTTTATCCTCAGAACAACAACCCTATAGGGTAGACACTGGCAGTCTTCAGGCAGCAGCTGGACAAACACTAGCCAGGGATGCTTTAGGCTGATCCTGCATTCTGCAGGGGACTGGCCTAGATGGGCCCTTCCAACTCTATGATCCTAGGTTAGGCTGAGCGTGCTGGCCCAAGGTAATCCATCAAATTTCCACGCTGGCGATGCGATCAGAACCCACTCCCATCCCAGGGGCTGATGTCTCACCTGAACACACTTCCCAAGACTTACCTCTGCAGGTGACTTATGACGAGCTTCTGGATGCTGGAATACGAGGACTCCATGGACTGGCCGAGTTTTTTTAAGCCCTGTTGGGAGATCGTTTGTTCTGACCGCTGTAGGTTTAGAAGCATACCAGAAGCGACATTTCAAGAAAAAAAGGGAGCATACCTTCACCGTTAACTGACTCATCAGCAGGCCCTGGAGTTCAAGGCTAGGTAGGGGGAAATAAAGAATCAGTGCACAAGTCTCTTTTTTCTGTCCAAAGGAAAATGAAAGAGGATCCTTCAGGCCCCTTACCTCGCTTTGCCCCACAACAATATAACTGCATGAATTCATCTTGCACGGATGTAGTGGTGTTCTTCTCCTACAAATCAGAAAGCACTGGCATCAACGCGTTTATTTTTTAAAAATTCAACCCCATCTTTTCAGCTCCACCGCCTTTCAGGTGGGCTGACCACTGTGATCCTGTTGGATTCTGGCTACTGCCACCTGTGCAATTGAGAGGGCTGCCATATACCTACTCTTGTGGCAGCTGTCCTGTTACCCCTCTCTGCTTTGGCTAAGAGCTGCCATCTGAGGGGCATCTGAAGCAGTGGCAGGAGGGGCGGCGGCCAAGAAGATAGACTCCACTGATAGAAGCCCCTCCATTGGTGGAGAATTTGGGTGGAGCCAAGCCACTGAGAACAACGAAGGCAATAAACTAAAACTAGAACATAAGAGAAGCCATGTTGGATCAGGCCAATGGCCCATCCAGTCCAACACTCTGTGTCACACAGTGGCCAAAAAAAACCCAGATGCCATCAGGAGGTCCATCAGTGGGGCCAGGATACTAAAAGTTTTCACACTGCTGCCCCTCCCAAGCACCAAGAATACAGAGCATCACTTGCCCCTGGAACTACACCTGGAACTACACTGGAAGGCCACTATTAAAAATGAGAACAAACCAGAGAACAGTGGGTGGAAGCTGCTATTTGACTGAACAGACACCTAACCAATAAACCGTTTGCCCAGAGATATGCAGTAGTGTCAGGGGCCCTTAGAGAAACTGCAGAGTTCTGGTTGTTTCGGGGCTACTACCCTTTGAATTGGATCCGTATAGCCGCCCTGAGCCATCTTTGTGGGAAGGGCGGGATACAAATCATAAATAAATAAAAATAAATAAAAATAAAAATGGCACAAGAGAACAGCAGACCCAGTTCCAGGACAAATACATGAGCTCCTCGTGTTCCCTCTAAGCTGAGTTAGTGTGAGCTAGCTCACAGTTTTTTAGCCTCCGGCTCACACATTTTTGTCCTAGCTCAGGAAAAAAGGCCCCAGAATGAGCTAATTTATGCAGGAGCTCACGAATGCCAGTAGCTCCCAAAGTAGAATTTTTGCTCACAAGACTCCACAGCTTAGAGGGGACTTTGGTCCTGATCTGCCCTGTGCTTTCCCCCACCGGAGTGGCTCAGCGAGAATCCATGGCTGCTTTTGGCTCTCTATTTCTCCCCACACCACAAAATAAAGTGGACCTCTTGGATTGCCTTACAGAGGAGCAGAGCTCCACCCATCACAACGGCAACCGGCACAGGCTCTGGAAATCTGAGGCCCCCGAGATCTTTGAACTGGAAATGGTAAAGACTTGGTGTGACGGAGAGGTTACGTTCTGCCTCCCGCTACGAGTGACCAATGAGAGCTGATGGAAAAGAGCAGTCCAGCGGGCATTTGGAAGCTGGCAGCGAGAGAGTTTGGAAAGAGAGCGAAACTGTGGAGAACAGCTGCTGGCTGAAAAGAGTCACTTTGTAATGAAGGACATCAATTGCGGGAGCAGGGAAACAATCAATTAGAAACAAAGCATTATTCACATCTACCTTACTTTCTTTGATGTCATGTTCAACCTAGAAATAAAACTCCTTGTTGGTTTGAATCTGTAGGCTGTGGGTCTCAGGGAAACACAGACAAACACCCACACCAGTTAAGAGCTGACTAAATGGTGGCAGTGTGTGCACAGAACACTGTATGAGCCCCCAAACCCCAATAACTGTGTTTGAGTGAGGGACTGTTATTAAATGTGGCTGGGCTACCTTGTCTGCTGACATTTCTGAGAGGGGGTGGGAGAGATGAGGGGAGAGGGAGGGAGAGAGGGGAAAGGGCGGGAGGGAGGGGGGAGAGAGAGGGAGGAGAGGGAGGAAGGGAGGGAGGGGGAGAGAGAGGGAGGGAGGAAGAGGGGAGAGGGAGAGAGAGAGGGAGAGGGGGGAGGAAGGGGGGAGAGAGGGAGGAAGGGAGGAGAGGGAGGGAGGAGGGGGAGAGGAAGGGAGGGAGAGGGAGGGGGAGGGAAGAGGAGAGAGGGAGGGAGGAGAAGAGGGAGGGAGAGGGGGAAAGGGCGGGAGGGAGAGGGAGGGGGAGAGAGAGGGAGGGAGGAAGGGAGGGGGAGAGAGAGGGAGGGAGAGAGGGAGGAAGGGAGGAGAGGGAGGGAGGGAGGAGGGAGGGGGAGAGGGAGGAGGAGAGGGGGGAGGAGAGAGGGAGGAGAAGAGGGAGGGAGAGGGGGGGGAGAGAGAGGACCTGAGGTGTGAAACTGTCATGGCTCTCTGTACACATTTTTAAAGACATGAGAAGGGGGCAATGTGTGGCACCTGAAACTGTGTGAGAGACAGGTGTAGAGGGTGGTAGGCATGCTATGAGAGGGGGAAAGGGGCATCACATTAGGCTTCTGCACAGAAAGGTTTCCCAGGAATCTACTGAAGTTCTTTTTCCCTGCCAAAGGGTTTGGGAGTGAGAATCAAAAGAAGTCAATTTGCTTTCTCTGCATTTCCCATTCTTTCAGTTCTTTGGGTGACCCTAAGGGTGGGACGTGGGGACATTAATGCTTCATTGCTCTCTTGAAAGCTGCAAGCGTAAAATGGCCCCTTTTACAGGTTGTCTACAACCTGCCTAACGTTCTTTTACCCAGGAAAGAAACACAGCAACCGTTAAAATAACAATTGTACAACTTGTCCAAGTTCCCCCCTCCCTATACCTGTACAAACTTAGTTAGCCGAGAGTCCATCTGCATGAGTATTTCTTCCCAAGCTTCACACATACACGTCAACGACAGCTTGATATACTGCACAGGAAAAGTTAGCAATTCAGTCCTTTTTTCCATAGTATGCGAAACATACAATTTACAGGGGGAAAAATTGAAATTATAATTAAATTAAATTGGCCTTTTAATATTTTTTGCACCCCTCTAAAAACACGCAGGTACGCAAAAGTTACATCTTCAAGCCATATAAATGCATTATAAATTTACTGAAAGGCAGCAAGATTGCCCTTGGGGAGGGAAAGAATTAATTCCTCACTCTTAAAATATGAATTATATTAACAAGGAATTTAAAGTGACTTTATCACTCTTTCTTAATAGGTTTTTCTTCCACACAGGCAAGGGTGGAATTCTAGCAGGAGCTCCTTTGCATATTAGGCCACACACCCCTGATGTAGCCAATCCTCCAAGAGCTTACGAAAAAGAGCCTTATAATAAGCTCCAGGAGGATTGGCTACATCAGGGGTGTGTGGCCTAATATGCAAAGGAGCTCCTGTTAGAATTCTACCCCTGCACACAGGTATGCTGAAGAACTGCAATAGGACAGTAATTTATTTCAGAACACCAGTAGCTTTAAATACAGATGTTGCACCCTCCATAACTAACAGACTGGTGCAAATAGAATTCTCCCTGCTCTTAATCAGTGAAAAAATAAGTAGTGAGCTGCAGATTTAGATGCCTCCTTTTTTCCCACTAGTACATATTCCCCTTGCAGGGGTCATTTTGTAGAAAAAGAGGCACCGGAGCTCATTAGCACAACTCCTTTGCATAATGCATTTGCATATACCACACACCCCTGACATCAACGGAAAGTATACTAAATTAGATCAGCTCAACATCTACCTTAAAAGGCTTCTTGAATTATAACTGTCATAATAAAGCCTTACTCCCATCATACTTCTTAAATTATTTTCGCCTATGTGGCCACAGTGGCATGAGGAAGATTTCCATATCTATGCTTTATATTCTGTTTTGGTTATTTTCTCATTTCTTGTGGGGGAAAATATTAGAAAGTTTGTCAAATCTTAGAGTTCGGCAAAGTTCTCACAGGGAATTTGAACAATGGAGCCCAGAAACAAGTCTTTGGTGGGGGAGGGATAAGAAAGAAAGAGCGCAATAAAATTTTGAGTTTCTGGAGTGTCGCTGCTGTGAGCTCCTGCCCAAAATGAGGCCCACCCCCTTCCTTCCCTTCTCTTTGTTGATAGGCTGTGGTCACACACCCTAAATCCATTTCAATCCATTTGCAGTGCACTTTCCAACTGAATTTTACCGTGTGAACTGGCCAAATTCAGTGGCAAGGCGCATTGAAAGTGGATTGTTCCATCCGCGTGACCGCAGCCACTCTGTCTAGCGACTTCACTGAGATACGTCGGATTGAACGGATCCTTGGTGACCCACTAAGATTCTTATTTTTTAGTGTCCGCCATATTCTGTCATTTCAAGGACACTGACACCAACCAAGATTCCCTATTAACAAGGAACAGCAAACCAAGCTTCAAGCCTCGGTTATGGAGAGGAATCCTGGCTTGCAATGATTTTAGTTTCCACCAGAGTACATTCAATTATAGGAATGTGGTGAGAGGCAGGGGGGCTTTTTTTGTAGCTCCTTTGCATATTAGGTGTCACTCAGCAGGAGCCTAGCAGGGCCTTCTATTGGCTGCCACCATTCTGGTCAGGGTCTGTATGGAAGGCCCAGAACACCCAATCACCCTTAAGAACATAAGAGAAGCCATGTTGGATCAGGCCAATGGCCCCTCCAATCCAACACTCTGTGTCACATAAGAACATAAGAGAAGCCATGTTGGATCAGGCCAATGGCCCATCCAGTCCAACATTCTGTCACATAAGAGAAGCCATGTTGGATCAGGCCACTGGCCCCTCCAATCCAACACTCTGTGTCACATAAGAACATAAGAGAAGCCCTGTTGGATGAGGCCAGTGGCCCATCCAGTCCAACACTCTGTGTCACATAAGAACATAAGAGAAGCCATGTTGGATCAGGCCAATGGCCCATCCAGTCCAACATTCTGTCACATAAGAGAAGCCATGTTGGATCAGGCCACTGGCCCCTCCAATCCAACACTCTGTGTCACATAAGAACATAAGAGAAGCCCTGTTGGATGAGGCCAGTGGCCCATCCAGTCCAACACTCTGTGTCACATAAGAACATAAGAGAAGCCATGTTGGATCAGGCCAATGGCCCATCCAGTCCAACATTCTGTCACATAAGAGAAGCCATGTTGGATCAGGCCACTGGCCCCTCCAATCCAACACTCTGTGTCACATAAGAACATAAGAGAAGCCCTGTTGGATGAGGCCAGTGGCCCATCCAGTCCAACACTCTGTGTCACATGAGAACATAATAGAAGCCGTGTTGGATCAGGCCAATGGCCCATCCAGTCCAACACTCTGAGTCACATAAGAATATAAGAGAAGCCATGTTGGATCAGGCCAATGGCCCCTCCAGTCCAACACTCTGTCACACAGTGGCAAAATTTTTTATACATACACACACACTGTGGCTAATAGCCACTGATGGATCTCTGCTCCATATTTTTATCTAAACCCCTCTTGAAGGTGGCTATGCTTGTGGCCGCCACCACCTCCTGTGGCAGTGAATTCCACATGTTAATCACCCTTTGGGTGAAGAAGTACTTCCTTTTATCCGTTTTAACCTGGCTGCTCAGCAATTTCATCAAATGCCTACCCTTGTCTTCCTTATTAAGAAATACCTCTTAATTGTGACCAAGGAGACATGAGAACCCAGGCAGGATAACAACAAAAAGAAGTGTTATTATTAGTGCTCTAAAACAATAAGTGGGTGATAAAGAGCCAGTCTGGTGTAGTGGTTAAGTGTGTGGACTCTTATCTGGGAGAACCGGGTTTGATTCCCCACTCCTCCCCTTGCAGCTGCTGGAATGGCCTTCGGTCACTCATAGCTCTCATAGGAGTTGTCCTTGAAAGGGCAGCTGCTGTAAGGGTCCTCTCAGCCCCACCCACCTCACAGGGTGTCTGTTGTGGGGGAGGAAGATAAAGGAGATTGTGAGCCGCTCTGAGACTCAGATTCAGAGTGGAGGGCGGGATATAATCCAGTATCTTCGTCTTCTTTAAAGTGAATATGAAAGCAGTAAAGGTTGGTGGTGCAAATAAACAAAAGCCCTGATGCGTTTAGCTATACAGTCCCAACTCTGATTCCAAACTCACCACACTTCCCTTGGGTGAGGGATCTTACCCTACTGCCTGTTCCACAGAGCTCTCCTTCTCTGTCTGCAACCTCTCAGAGAACCCCTCTGCCTGCAGCCTCTCCAGGAAAGAACACACCCTGTCTGTGCTTGGCCCTTTTTATGCTCTCTTCCCAGGTCCCACCCCTCTCTGGGCTAGTTTCCCTCCAAAACCTTGTCACCCAATCAGAGGGACAGTGGGGATCCTGAGAAATGTAGGCTTTCCCCCAGTAATTCCTAGGCAGGCTTCTCTGGGGCCTGCAGGCCTCACTAGGCCCAGGATTGTGACATTAGGCCACACACCCCTGATGCAGCCAATCCTCCAAGAACTTACAGGGCTCTCAGTACAGGGCCTACTATGAGCTCCAAGAGGATTGGCCATATCGGGGGGGGGGGGTCGCCTAATATGCAAAGAAGTTCCTGCTACAGAAAATTTCAAGACTATACCTGCAGGAGAGTTGAAATGTGTGTAAATTTTCGAGCCATCCGAGTCACCTCAGGCAGGTATGTCGAGAGTAGACTGGTGTCGAACTATAACAAAAAGCCAAACTTATGTATGACATGAGCATCAGAAGGGAAGCAGTCAAACAGATCTTGAAGTCTTATCTTCCTAGAAGGATTTCACTTGTGTTTAAATTAAAAGTGAATTCTTGAATTTGCTTCATTTCTACCCTGCCTTTCTCCCTGATGTGGAGCCAAGGCAGCTTACATCGTTCTCTCCTCCATTTTATCCGCACAACAACCCTGTGAGGTAGGTCAAACCGAGAGAGAATGTACCTGGCCCAAAGTTGCCCAGTAAGTTTCCATGGCCTGAGAGGGGATTCGAACTCAAGTCTCCCAGTTTCAATAAGCTCTGTCTCAAGACTCTTTCAATCACACCCCTTGAGGATGTCTGAAAATTCATCTAGCAAGGCAGTACGATGCGGAGATTTTTAAGCCAAGGCTTAGCTTATTACTATTCGATGGTGCTCTTTACTCAATCATAGCTCTTTTGTCATGTGTTGAGTTTTAAAATCGATCTGTCAGCAAATTACAGACTTCTCAATTTACCAGCCAGCCTTTTAGAAGACTGTTTGGTGTAGGAGAGCCAGTTTGGTGTAGTGGTTAAGTGTGTGGACTCTTATCTGGGAGAACCGGGTTTGATTCCCCACTCCTCCACTTGCAGCTGCTGGAATGGCCTTGGGTCAGCCATAGCTCTGGCAGAGGTTGTCCTTGAAAGGGCAGCTGCTGTGAGAGCCAGTTTGGTGTAGTAGTTAAGTGTGTGGACTCTTATCATTCCCCACTCCTCCGCTTGTACCTGCTAGCATGGCCTTGGGTCAGCCATAGCTCTGGCAGAGGTTGTCTTTGAAAGGGCAGCTGCTGTGAGAGCCCTCTCCAGCCCCACCTACCTCACAGGGTTTGATTCCCCACTCCACCACTTGCACCTGCTGGAATGGCCTTGGGTCAGCCATAGCTCTTGCAGGCGTTGTCCTTGAAAGGGCAGCTGCTGTGAAAGCCCTCTCAGCCCCACCCACCTCACAGGGTGTCCGTTGTGGGGGGGAGAAGATAAAGGAGATTGTAAGTCGCTCTGACTCTGATTCATAGAGAAGGGTGGAGAATAAATCTGCAGTCTTCTTCTTCTAGAAGGGACGGATGACAATTTGTAAGCATGAAAATCTACTTAACGTGAGGTTAAAAAAAAAGATTACAGCATCATTCTTTAGAAGAAAAGAGGCTGGAGATTATATTAGGGAGAACAAAAAAACCCACATCTTCATATGGTGAGTGGTGCCAAAAGATTTTTTTCAAATTCTTCCTCTTACATGGCTGAAGCTTGGGATCAAAGGAAACAGAGAGCAAGAAGTTTGAGAGCGTAATTAAGGGAGAGAATACATTGCCCAGGACATTGTGATAGCTGCAGATTATTGTTATATCAGGGATATTAACCATAATAGCTAATCATACCAATGGCATGCGTCCAATCATCCAGTTTTCCCAAGGAAGGGTTTTCACATTTCCCCCTCCAGCAGCAGTCCAAGGAGCCCTGAAATGTCATTCCATGTCAGTGGAAACTGCTGCCCTCTTTCCTACGGACATCAGAGCCTTTTCATCAGAGCAGCTGTGTGGTTGGATACGTGCCGCGGTTGTTTTGTAGAAAAACAGGTGGTAAAGCTCATTGGCATAACTCATTAGCAGATGCTGCCCGCCCCCACCAGCCAAAAGCAACCTGATGCAAGAAAGGAGAGCGCCGGGTGGGTGAGGCCTGCTTGAGCTGGCTAGAGATCCAGAGGCCTCACTCGTCTGGGGCTCTCCTTGGCCACCCATCCCCCCAAGTCAAAAGGCCAGCAAGCCACCTGCTGCCCAAAATCGCATAAGGTGGAAAAAAGGGTGGTGTGGGCTTCTCCAGGTGTTAATGAGGGCTGCTGGGGGCGTGGCAAAGCTCCTGGTGGCCGGCTGGCTGCCCGCTCTCCTAATCCAGGGATTGTTATGCAGCTGCATCTACTATTCAATGGACAAGGTAGGTGGGGTGGAGGAGGGGGAACCCTTAGAAAGGTTCAGGAGCTGTGCTCCTGTGAGCTTCTGCTGAATTCAAAGCCTGGATACTTGGACACGAGAGACAGCAGGTTTTCCAAAGGCCACCTAATGGGAGAGATGAAATCTGAACTTGGCGCTCATTTGTCGCTCAGTCCCTTAGCCATTACATCCCACCAGATCTTAAGCAACACAAGGCCCATCTTACACAAGAGGAGTTGGCAGGTTGTAGTGGTTACAGTGCAGGCCCAAGATCTGGGAAACCCAGGTTCGAAACCCCACTCCTGCCATCAGGGAAGCTTCCTGGGAGACCATAGCCAAATTTATCTCAATTGTTGGGGCTCGTCATACAGCTGTTCAGAACCAGCAGATTGTCGGTAGTAATTTCATCACCATCAAATTAAAACTGTTGCTCAAAAACACTCCAATGGCAGGGGCTGAAAGGACAACACGGGCTCCCACGATCCATCACTGCGGGTCATCCCACCAACTTTGCTCACCTGGAAGTACGTTATTTCCGGCTCACTCTCTGGAGAGACTTCGACTTTGGTAATAACGGATAGCGATTTCAAGTCACTTGAGAGACATAAGGCAAGACAAGAACCAGCCACCTGGTCAAGGCAAAAATTCGGGAAAACAAATCAGCCTCACTTTCCCCCCATAGCAATTGCAAAGAGATCATCCTGTACTCCTTTACTGTTATATTTTTATCCTGATTTCAGCAAGGAGACAATTGTGGATGCATACTAAATGGTATTTAAAACAGTAAGCTATAGCTCAGGGGTGGTCAAACTTTAATTCCAGTAGCTCACAAAGGAGAATTTTTGCTGTTTCACTCCTGAAATCTCTTGTCTGTTCTTCTTTACTTAGGGACCCCACATCTGTTTCAGACACTCTCTGGAATATTCTGAGAACATATTCCTATCCTTTTTTTTTAAAAAAAAAGCCCAAGCAAGATAAAGCACACACGTGGCTCTTTCACACATACTGTGCGGCTCTCAAAGCCCCCAGCGCCCCATCAGCCAGCTTGGAGAAGGCATTTGTCTCTTTAAATCACTTCTCTAACCAAAGCCAGCTGGCGGCTTCAGTCAGTCAGTCAGTCAGTTTAATACGGCTCTAGGCCAATCAACAACAACAACACAACACATCGATAACAGTACAACACAACACAACACCAAGCTAAAATATCACATAACAATATAATAACTATGCACAACCATCAAAGTAGTAATAAAATTAGCTGATATAGGCAATACTTAACTAAGGGCAACTTTCTTTCAAATACAAGCAGTGTTAAATTTCTTCCTGTCAAGGTCGGAAACATATAGAAACTTAGCAAGATCCAGGGAAAGTTGATCACACCCGTCCCCAAGGAGGAAGTGCATGACTTGAGCCTGATTTAAAGATTCAGCTAACATTAGGTGGTTCCGCAGAAGTTTGTACCTTACCTCTGTATGGAAAAGACAGTTCAGAATAAGATGGGGAACAGTGTCAACCTCCTCCAGGCCGCACGGACAGATCCTGTCTTCTAGCGGAATCTTATGGAAACGGCCCCTCAGTACTGCTGTGTCCAGGATGTTCAAGCGTGCCAAGGACAGCATCCGCCTGATCTTAATCGGCTGTATCTTTTCTAGATACCTGGCACTTTTAAAATCACTTGTAAAGAAGGTTGGGATATACGTCCCCCCAACTTTGGCCAAAGCTGGCGGCTTGGAGAATGCATTTGTGTTGGAACTCAGTCCTAAAATGGCTGACTGACTCCATCTTAGTAATAGTAAATGTTGTTTCTGCAATGTCATGCTGAGTCATGCTGCATCATGGCCCAGCTGTTACCTGTTACTGAGGTAAGGTGGAATGACCTCACCTGTAATTAGGCTTTGTGCTGACTCACAGAGCTGATGCAACCTCTGGTGAGCTTGCATGATTGGTGTGTGTATTTAGGGAAGCTCAGTGAGCTTGCTCTGTCTGCCTGTAAGGATTGTGGGTACTGAGAGGCTCACTGTCTGGGTGGCAGCAAACACTGCTGGTGTTGGATCCTATGCTACTGTGCTTGGATCATGCTGTGTATCCTTACTGGTGTATACTGTTATCTACTGAAGTGTGTACTGATTACTGTGCATGACCTTGGCCTGGCAACGACTCTGAATATTGGATGCTGTTCTGGTAAATGTATTCTACCATTATCATTGGCCTGATCTAACATGGCTTCTCTTATGTTCTTATAAATATGGAGCAGAGGTCCATCAGTGGCTATTAGCCACAGTGTGTGTGTGTGTGTGTGTGTGTGTGTGTATATATATATATATATATATATATATATATATATATATATATATATATATATATTTGGCCGCTGTGTGACACAGAATGTTGGACTGGATGGGCCATTGGCCTGATCTAACATGGCTTCTCTTATGTTCTTATGTTCTTATCTCTCTTGTCTATTAATTCCTATGTTTGCCTGTCCCTCTCCTTCAGTGTCTTCTGCTGCGTGCAAAATTCTCTAACAATTTGAAGTTGCTTTCTTTCCACCTCTCCCTCCATCTATTTTCCTTCCTCCCTCCCTCCCGGCTCTCAAACGTCTGATGTTCATGCCTTGTGACTCTCAAACGTCTGACATTTATTCTCTGTGGCTCTTGCATTAAGCAAGTTTGGCCAGCCCACCCATAGCTTGTCATGAGCAAAGAAATTAGATCTGTATAAAACTCTTCCAGACATAGGACGGTTTGTGTCAATGAGAGATGCCGCCTTTCTATCTTGTCAGGGCTTCTATGCCTCTAGAAACAGTGCCTGGGAAAACGGCAATAGTTGCCCTGAGCTGAGAGACCCAGTGAAAGGAAGAATTGTTACATTCTGCCAGCCACTCGGCTCTCAAGGAACAGAAGTCACAACCAACCGGGCGAAAGGGGGTCAATTGTAATCTCTGCTACTTTAGACATTTTAGACTTGTCACTTCAGAACTTCCGACAGCCAAAGAGTTCTCTGTGTTTTGCGTCTGCAGGACTGAATAACACCTTTCAAGAAGAAGAAGAATTGCAGATTTATAATCAGAGACTCAGAGCGGCTTACAATCTCCTTTATCTTCTTCCCCCGCAACAGACACCCTGTGAGGTGGGTGGGGCTGAGAGAGCTCTCCCAGAAGCTGCCCTTTCAAGGACAACTCCTGCGAGAGCTATGGCTGAACCGAGACCATTCCAGCAGCTGTAAGTGGAGGAGTGGGGAATCAAACCTGGTACTCCCAGATAAGAGTCCATGCACTTAACCACTACACCAAACTGGCTCTCAAAATCTCAAGTGTTCCTGTCAGCTGAGTATTAAGCATGAAGGGAAAATTTTTAAAAGGGTAAACTGGAAATCTCTTAAGGAAGGGCATGGTACTGAAACGTGGTAATTAAAGACCAACATACCCCAGTTACTGTGGCAATCTTATACATCCCATAAGCATAAATCTCAATGAAGCCAGAGTTGCTCCCAAGAACCAGCACATTCAGCCTAAAAAAAACCACAAAAAGAAAGCCATCAGTGTGCTTACCTATGTCTTTCCCCTTATATCTCTGCAAGGAAAAGGGTTAGACACTTTTAAACAAATGAAAGCCAGGAATTCAGAAGACCTGATCAACACACTGCTATAATGACATTCAATTACCATGTCATTACCATGAAAAGCCCACAGTAGTGAGGGGAAAAGAATGGCGGCTGCTGAAGCACTGGAGCAGGGAAAATGCATGGGAACCTGTCTCATGGAAGCCTACGGTGCTGTAGCTGCAGTAGCATCCGGAAACTGAACAACCCAACTCCCATGTGAAAGCCACCGCTGAAATGGGTGCATTGCAGAGAAATAGAGTAGCCTTCTGCACAAAGTTTAACCTCCACACCGGAAATCTCTGTTTGTTCTTCTTCATCAAGGAACCCCATATCTGTTTCAGACACCCTCTGGAATATTTTGAGAACATATTCCTTTATTTTTTTTTTTTAAGCAAGCCCACTAGATACAAGAGCTTGCCTATTTCCGGGGTCCTTCAATGGTGGGGGTCTCATGTTTCTTTTCCCCGCCTGACAATAAGGGACGAGCACCTAATCCAAAGGGTACTTTAAGTGCCCAAGTGTAGCATTTTACTTTCCCCTATAGGCAGGGCTTTTTTTGTAGCAGGACCTCCTTTGCATATTAGGCCACACACCCCTGATGCAGCCAGTCCTCCCGCAGTTTACAGTAGGCCCTCTAAGAAGAGCCCTGTAAGCTCTTGGAGGATTGACTACATCGGGGTGTGTGGCCTAATATGCAAAGGAGTTCCTGCTCGTGACATCCTGGGGCATCACTAAGTCCTGCCCTTTATATCTAGGGCTTTTTGTGTAGCAGGAGCTCCTTTGCATATTAGGCCACACACCCCTGATGTAGTCAATCCTCCTGGAGCTTACAGCAGGCCCTGTACAGTAGGCAGGACTTTTTTTGTAGAAAAAGCCCAGCAGGAAGTCATTTGCATATTAGGCCACACCTCCTGATGCCCCCATTGTTTTGCACAGGATGTTTTTTGTAGAAAAAGCCCAGCAGGAAGTCATTTGCATATTAGGCCACACCCCCTGGTGCCCCCATTGTTTTGCACAGGATGTTTTTTGTAGAAAAAGCCCAGCAGGAAGTCATTTGCATATTAGGCCACACCCCCTGGTGCCCCCATTGTTTTGCACAGGATGTTTTTTGTAGAAAAAGCCCAGCAGGAAGTCATTTGCATATTAGGCCACACCCCTTGATGCCCCCATTGTTTTGCACAGGATGTTTTTTGTAGAAAAAGCCCAGCAGGAAGTCATTTGCATATTAGGCCGCACCCCCTGATGCCCCCATTGTTTTGCACAGGATGTTTTTGGTAGAAAAAGGCCAGCAGGAACGACTGAAGCATATTAGGTGACGCCCCCTGACACCGAGCCAGCTGGAACTACGTCCCTGTGCGTCCCTGTTCCAAAAAAGACCTGCCTATGTTAGTGCATGCTAACTGACCTGGTATATTAAGGAAAAGACGCTAGAAGTCCGTGGGCTGGATTCAGTCGCCTTTTCCACTCACATCTCACCCAACTCCCCATATCATACGGCTTTTGCTTCCCATGGCCCCCCACATAACCTTTCCAGGCGGTCAAAGAAGACCCTTCCTCCCTTTTTCATCAGTAAAGAAGCTGGCTGTATCTACCCAATGATGGTGGAACTCTACCTATCCTCTGTTCTGGTGGGCCTAGCTTGATTCCAGAAAGCTAGGCCCACTAGAAGCAGAGAGTAGGTTTAATTCCTACCCTAAGGGCATCAAACAGTCCTATCTGGCTTAGCATTGCCATTGTCTAGGGGTGTCAAACATGCAGCCCAGGGGCCGAATCAGGCCCCCGGAGGGCTCCTATCAGGCCCTTGAGCAACTAGCTGTCATCTGCTTCCTTTCCCCTCTCTCTTGCTTTTTTCTGCTTTGCAAGGCTTGCTCAATCGCACAGGAGCGACAGAGCAAAACCTGTATTTTCTCCATTGGCTGAGGCTCCTGCCTTAGAGAGGAAGGAGGGGAGGGAGAGCTTGCTTAGCCATACTCTCTCAATTGCACAGCACAGCTACTGAGCCAAGCCTCTTTTCCTTCTACTGGCTGAAGCTTCTCCCCCTCCTGGTTCCTGATGGAAAGAGCCAGAGCTTCCTTTGCCCAGTTCCCTGGATCGCACAGAAGAGGTACAAAGAAGGCACCTTTAAGACCAACAACTGCTAATGTTTTAAGCATGTTTTATTTTAAGTTTTTCAAAATCTTTAATTGTGTTTGTCTGTGTCTTTTATAAAGTTTATATCTCCGCTACCTAGCAGTACATTTTATGACGCTCATGATCCGGCCCGACAAGGTCGCATTTATGTTTATTTTAATTTTATTATATTTATACCCCACCCTCCCCTATCAGATCTGACCCTCATAACAACTGAGTTTGACACCCCTGGTCTACATCATGGAGTTTTGGCCAAGGTTGTTCCCCCATTTACTCCAGAGAAAGCACAGCCAGAAGGAGGAAAGCACAGTTGTTTTCAGGGATACCGCCTCGGGAAGGAAGTTACATAGCACCACACAGCCAGTTCAGCCAGCTTAAAGGTACAATCTGAACAGCCTGAAATAAAGCATCAATGAGAAAAGGTTTCTCCAGCAACAGCGAAGAAGGTTAATGTTTTTAAGTGCCTAGCTAGGGTTGTCAACGAGCTGTGCGTGTGCATTTTAAGTCCTGAAGGAAGCATGAGGTAACTTGCAGTTCAAAAGCTACCAGTCATGGTTAGAAAGGAAGGCAATTAAATTTTGCCCTCATCTGCTATGACAATACCACAGCAAAACCTGGCAAAATGTTCCCTGTAAGTTGCAAACTTTACCTATGGAAAGTAAGCAGTGACTCACGAAAGCTCATTCCCTGCCACAAATTTTGTGTCTTTAAGGTGCTACTGAACTTTTGCCTTTTTCTACTAATCTACCAGCATAAGAACATAAGAACATAAGAGAAGCCATGTTGGATCAGGCCAATGGCCCATCCAGTCCAACACTCTGTGTCACATAGTGGCCAAAAATTTTTTATATATATATATATACACACACACACTGTGGCTAATAGCCACTGATGGACCTCTGCTCCATATTTTTATCTAAACCCGTCTTGAAGGTGGCCATGCTTGTGGCCGCCACCACCTCCTGTGGCAGTGAATTCCACATGTTAATCACCCTTTGGGTGAAGAAGTACTTTCTTTTATCCGTTTTAACCTGACTGCTCAGCAATTTCATCGAATGCCCATGAGTTCTTGTATTGAGAGAAAGGGAGAAAAGGACTTTTTTCTCTACTTTCTCCATCCCATGCATTATCTTGTAAACCTCTATCATGTCACCCCGCAGTCGACGTTTCTCCAAGCTAAAGAGTCCCAAGCGTTTCAACCTTTCTTCATAGGGAAAGTGTTCCAAACCTTTAATCATTCTAGTTGCCCTTTTCCGGACTTTCGCCAATGCTATAATATCCTTTTGAGGTGCGGTGACCAGAACTGCACACAGTACTCCAAATGAGACCGCACCATCGATTTATACAGGGGAATTATGATACTGGCTGATTTGTTTTCAATTCCCTTCCTAATAATTCCCAGCATGGCGTTGGCCTTTTTTATTGCAAACGCACACTGTCTTGACATTTTCAGTGAGTTACCTACCACGACCCCAAGATCTTTCTCTTGGTCAGTCTCTGCCAGTTCACACCCCATCAACTTGTATTTGTAGCTGGGATTCTTGGCCCCAATGTGCATTATTTTGCACTTGGCCACACTGAACCGCATCTGCCACGTTGACGCCACTCACCCAGCCTCAACAAGTCCTTTTGGAGTTCCTCACAATCCTCTCTGGTTCTCACCACCCTGAATAATTTAGTGTCATCTGCAAACTTGGCCACTTCACTGCTCACTCCCAACTCTAAATCATTTATGAACAAGTTAAAGAGCATGGGACCCAGTACCGAGCCCTGCGGCACCCCACTGCTTACCGTCCTCCACTGCCAAGACTGCCCATTTATACTCACTCTCTGCTTCCTATTACTCAGCCAGTTTTTGATCCACAAGAGGACCTGTCCTTTTACTCCATGACTCTCAAGCTTTCTAAAGTTTACCAAAGTTCGCGGTAGTCCTTACAGACTTCAGCGATCCTGATTATATCCTCTGGGCTTTATTGTCTCAAAGTTTAACTTTGAATGTGGAAGTTCCCCTCAGTCACCATGGCAAGTAGCTATTGATTCATGGGAGACAGGTCTATCGAATTCCCTTTCAAAGCTGTCTAAAATGATATTGGTTTTTTATCTCATTACATATAACAAAACCCATTTTCACCAAGTATAGCTATTTTACACAACTTGACACAAATCAAACATTTTATTAAACAAGTTACCTACCTGACATCACCCATGAGCTTCATAATCTCATCTGATTTTTCTTCACTAAAAAAGAATATATAACATATATTTTTTAAAAAATCAACAGGTATTGTGTTTGTTCTCAAAGTCCAAGCAAGACAGAAACGGAAAATGCGTTACCTGAAAATTTTTGCCGTGGTGCTGAAGCTATATTTAAAAAGAGGAAAGAAAAGAGGCACGTTCAATGATATTATCTAAAAACGAACATAAGAAGAGGCCTGCTGGATCCTGTCTCACACAGTGGCCAATCAGTTCCTCTGGACAGCCACTAACAGGGCAGAGAGGCCGAGGCCTTCCCTGAGTTTGCCTCCTAAGAACATAAGAGAAGCCATGTTGGATCAGGCCAATGGCCCATCCAGTCCAACACTCTGTGTCACATAAGAACATAAGAGAAGCCATGTTGGATTAGGCCAATGGCCCATCCACTCCAACACTCTGTGTCACATAAGAACATAAGAGAAGCCATGTTGGATCAGGCCAATGGCCCATCCAGTCCAACACTCTGTATCACACAGTGGCCAAAAAGTCCCGCGGCTTTTGCATCGCAAATGTAAACTGGTTTTTGGAGTTTACATTTGTGACGCAAAAGCCGCGGGACTTTGCGGCTCTTCCGGGTTCTGCGGAGCAATTGGTGCGAAATCCGCGCAGACGCTGCGCGGTGAAGAGGGACCTCGCTCCGGAGTTAGGTCAGTGCGAAAATGCCCATACATTCTTTCCACTGTTATTGCTTGGTAGCTTACTAAAAACTCCAATTTAGAACCCCCGCAACAAACAATAAAGCCATATCCTTAACCAGCACCACCTCCAGCAATTTCCACCTCAAGGAATTCCCATCTAAATTCCCAAGGTCCATTGCACAGACACACAACCTTTATGGGTAAAATAACCTAGATCTAGTAAAACAAATAGGTTTCCTTCCTGCGCTTGTTCTAGAGCAGGGGTGTTAAACATGCAGCCCAGGGGCCGAATCAGGACCCCCGGAGGGCACCGATTAGGCCCCCAAGCAACTGGCTGTTTGCTTCCTTCGCCCCCTCTCTTGCTTCCTTCTGCATCTCAACATGCTTTGCAAGGCTTGCTCAGTCGCACAGGAGTTACAAAGCAAAACCTCAGTTTTCTCCATTGGTTGAGGCTCCCCCTCCTCCTAGTCCTCTGGGGAGGGAGGGAAAGAGCCAGAGCTTCCTTTGCCCAGTTCCCGGGATCCCGTGGGAAAAAAAAATACAAAGAAAGCACCTTTAAGACCAACAAGTGCTAATGTTTTAGGCATGTTTTAAAGTTTTAAAGTTTGTATCTCTGCTACCTAATATTAAATAGGTACACACATGGCCCGGCCCAACACAGCCCAATCCGGCCCAACAAGGTCTCTTTTATGTCAGATCCAGCCCTCCTAACAAACGAGTTCACAGCAAACAGGCCTGTTCTAGAGCCCAGAGGTCTCCACAGAGAAGGCTCTGCGGCAACCCAGGTAATAACATTAGGGATCGGAACACTCACTTCTTTGGCAGCGCAGGCAGTTTGGGAAGGAGGAGGTTGGATTCGTCCTCAGCATTAAAAAACGATGCAAGGACACTGAAAATAAAAACAGAGAATCGCTGAGGCTTTAGCTTCTGAGAAGACAAATACGCACCTTAACAGACTAACTCTATTCAGGGCCAAAGCACCACCTATGTTCTGGGGGGTGGGCCCTGATTTTCTTTCTTAGTTACATTTAATACGTTCTTCGAATTGTCATCACCTTCTTAAAGATAACGCATATGCGAGCGTTAAATGTAAATCACGGCATTGTTAAGTGACAACAGATCATTTCCAGCACTGTTGGTTAGAACGTGCATGGCAGAGGTGATACAATTCACTGCTGTTAAGTGATTAGAGCAGGGGTGGCTGAATTACGGCTCGGGAGCCACGTGGCTCTTTCACACACATTGTGTGGCTCTCAAAACCCCCACCATCTCATTGGCCGGCACAGAGAAGGCATTTCTTTGTTTAAATCACTTCTCCAAGTCAAGTCAGTTGGGGCTTAGAGAATTCATTGAAAGTTAAAGTTGCTTTCTTTCCACCTCTCCCTTCCTCCTCCCCATCTATTTTCCTCCCTCCCTCCCTCCCTTCGCAGCTTCCAAACATCTGACGTTTATTCTATGTGGCTCTTACATTGTGTTTTAACAATTTATTAATAACATATGGTTACAAAACTTAATAATCAAATTATATACTAACCCATATGGTAATTCACTCCCCCCTCCCTCCAATGTTGACTTCCCCGAAGTTATAGATTTAAGTTCAGTTCTAAAGGTACTACTAACCGATCAAAGTTCAATATTTTTTTCTCATTGATACTAAAAAATTGTCCAATGTCTTTTTACATTCTACTCTTTCTCCATATATTCTTTAAATTTCTCCCACTCTTTTTTGAATATATCTAAATCATAGTCTCTTAAAGTTCTAGTTAATTTGTCCATCTCACTCCACGATAAAACTTTCATAATCCAGTCCCATTTCTCTAGTGCTTTTTCTTGTTTCCACAGCTGCGCATACAATGTCCTAGCAGCTGAGAGCAAGTACCAAATTAAAGTCCTGTCTTCCTTTGGTAGTTTTTCTAATTGTAATCCAAGCAAAAAAGTCTCTGCAGTTTTCTTAAAGTCGTAACCCAAAATTTATGTGGCTCTTACATTAAGCAAGTTTGGCCACCCCTGGATTAGAATGTCAGATTCTCAGGGGCCCAGGCTGAAACCCCTGCTCTTGCCACGGCAGCTCCCTGGGTGATCTTGGGCCAATTGCACACTCGTCGACCAACCTACTTCCCAGGGTATTTTGAGGGCTAAAATGGAGACAAGGAGTATGGTCTAAGCCACTTTGGGTCCCCCCGCAGGGAGAAAAGCAGGGCATGAACTGAAGTAAATAAACTGACAGGACAAAATTTCTTGTCCCATCTGGTCCCTCAGCTGCGTTCTTGAGCTCTTGTGTTCCCTCAGAACTGGAGAGCAGACTTCGAAAAAGACGCAGATGGAAAGAAAAGGGCCAAGAAGATGACTGTCTGTTTCTGTCAGTCTGTTTCTGAATTAATCCAAGGTGCTGCTTATTACTTTTAAAGCCATTCATAGAATCACAGAGTTGGAAGGGACTTCTAGGATCATCTAGTCCAACTCCCTGTACAATGCAGGAAACTCACAAACACCTCCCCCTAAATTCACAGGATCTTCATTGCTGTCAGATGGCCATCTAGCCTCTGTTGAAAAACCTCCAAGGAAGGAGAGCCCACCACGTCCCGAGGAAGCCTGTTCCCCTGAGGAATCGCTCTAATGGTCAGGAAGTCCTTTCTAATGTTGAACCTGAAATTCTTTTGATTTAATTTCAACCCATTGGTTCTGGTCCTACCTTCTGGGGCCACAGAAAACAATTCTGCACCATCCTCTATAATATATGACAGCCCTCCAACTACTTGAAGATAAGTGATCATATCACCTCTCAGCCGCCTCCTCTCCTGGCTAAACATCCCCAGCGCCTTCGACGTTTCCTCTTAGGACTTGGTCTCCAGACCCCTCATGACCTGGGACACATACATGGGAAGGACCACCACCTACCATATGTCCATCTCCTTCCATATGTCACAGGGTGCCAACTGCAGTCATCAGGCAGACCTCTGCTGGCTCTCCCACCCCTTTGGGTGGCCCATCTGGCACGGAACAGAGCCCAGGCCTTTCCCATCATGGCTCCACCCCTGTGGAAGGGCCTCCCCCGAAAAGTGAGAGGGGCCCCCCTCCTTGGAGACCTTCAGGAGCTGCAGCACGGCCTTACATTGGTTTCTGTTAAAATCTTTGTGGCTTTACACAGTGCATAGTGTAAAATATTGTTTACTACTTGGATAGTTCACTGAGGAAGAAGGTCATTGGAACGAGGGATTATCTGGAACCCTCGTGTGGGCTAGGACTTCATACTGGACTTCTCGTGGACTTGATGGTTTCCATTTGACAACGAGTGTGAACTTAACAATGGACTTTGTGCACTAATTTCTTTGTTTATTGGACTTTATGTACTCTGCCTGTTGCTGAACGCTCCATGTTAAGAGGCAATACTATGGTGTAAAACTACAACAAGATTCTGTCACCATTGACATTAATGAAAATTGTGCTTTATTTGTGTGCTATCGCAGCTAACAATGTGTTGGTTCTATTTGGTCTTTCATGCTGTAATCCTTAAGTGTTTTTTTTTATCCTACCACAGATAACAGGCAAGAAGCGGCCTGTGAGCTCGTTGGAGAGCCTACCTGTTCTCTTCTGTGACTTCCATCCAGTGCATGTAGGTGATTGGAGCGTCCACAGAGAAAGAGTGCAGGCTTTCCGGCTTCTCCACATCACACAGGATAACCCTCTTGGTATCGGCGAGTCCAAAAGCCAGAACTACAGAAAGAACAGCGACCTGCTGAAGTGTTCAGCACCCAAACCAAAGCGCCTTCCTTATGCGCCAAATGACAGAAAAGTTAAACAGAGCAGTCACATCTTAGATTTAAATGCTATCTTGGTCGTAAACGGAAACCATCACTCTACCACGCTCCCTGCAGCAGACAGAGCGACGTCTTTTCAGGGTTGAGCATCCTTGTAAGAGCAGTCAGAGGACCAGCCTTGGGGGAGACCCGAGTTCAAATCTATCGCAATTGTCTGGATGGCTCTGGACCAACCACTCTTAGTTTAACCTACTGCCCAAGACTGTTGTGAACATGAAAAAAAGGTAATGGCGCCTCACTGGGAGGAACGGTGGCTCAGTGGTAGAGCATCTGCTTGGTAAGCAGAAGGTCCCAGGTTCAATCCCCAGCATCTCCAACTAAAAAGGGTCCAGGCAAACAGGTGCGAAAAACCTCAGCTTGAGACCCTGGAGAGCTGCTGCCAGTCTGAGTAGACAATACTGACTTTGATGGGCCAAGGGTCTGATTCAGTATAAGGCAGCTTCATGTGCTCATGTGTGTACATATGCAGCCTCTAGTTCAGGGGTGTCAAACTCATTCGTTACGAGGGCCGAATCGGACATAAATGTGACCGTGTTGGGCCAGGCCACGTGGTGCCGGGCCACGCGTGTACCTATTTAAGATTAGGTAGGACAGGTATAAACTTTATAAAGGACACAAACACAATCAAAGGGTTTTCTTTAAAAGGGAGGAGCCTCAGCCAGTGGAGAAAATAGAGGCTTTGCTCTGTAGCTCCTGTGCGATTGAGCAAGCCTGGCAAAGCAAGCTGTGAGGCAGGAGGAAGCAAGAGAGAGGGAGAAGGAAGCAGATGACAGCCAGTTGCTCAGGGGCCTGATAGAAGGCCTGATTCGGCCCCCGGGCTGCATGTTTGACACCCCCGCTCTAGCTCCTGGAAGGAAAAATGGGATAAAAATGAGATAGGCATATTACTTAATGTATTGCCCGAAATCATAGCATAAACAGGGCTCCTCTAAACTTTTTGAGCCTGTGGGCATCTCTGGAATTCTCAAGCAGAGTAGTGGACACAACCACAAAATGGCCATTACAAAGAGGCGGAGCCAATCGCAAAATGGCTGCTTCTGGAGGTGGAGCCACACTCACAGAGGAAGCCCAAGTGGAGGGGAGAAGAGGGGTAATTTTAAAAAAAACACCCTGGGAAAGCGGGGTGAGAGAGAATAAAACAAATAGCGTGGTGTCAGCTGCCACTACAAAAATGTTACTTTAATCTGCACAGCTGATCTGGTCTTCAATGGCCAATCACAAGCCCAGCTGGACAAGAGCCCCATCTGAAACCAACAACTTTCTAAAACCACTTGATGTGCAATAAGAAAGAAGAGGAGAAGGAGAAGATTGGATTTATACCCTGCCCTTCACTCCGAGTCTCAGAGCAGCTTACAATCTCCTTTCCCTTCCCCTCCCCACAACAGACACCCTGTGAGGTAGGTGGGGCTGAGAGAGCTCTGAGAGAACTGCTCTTGAGAGAACAGCTGTGAGAGAACTGTGACTGATCCAAGGTTCACCCAGCTGGCTCCATGAAGAGGAGGGGGGAATCAAACCCGGTTCTCCCGGATTAGAGTCCGTGCTCCTAACAACTACACCAAACTGGATCTCCTATCCTCTCCCACAGGCACCATGCTGGGGACCCCGACATAAAGCACCCATCATTACACCTTACTTTTGCCATCCGGCCGCCATGCAAGGGCTGTGACTTCTTTCCCAGTGGTTTCACTTGGTGGTAAACTCCAGACTCGCTGAAAGTTTGCCAGTCGATGAAGTAAAACCTAAGCGAGAAAAACAAGTATAAGAGCACAACAGAGGGGCAGATGGCACAGGGACACTGCTGAAATCAGGTTGCAGGAGTGCCCAGTGAAAAACAGATCAGGTCTATTGATGGGTGCAAGAGAGGGCATTCTGTTGGCTTTACTGCCAGTTTATTTATTTATTTGTTTGTTTAGATTTATATCCCGCCCTACCCCACCGAAGCGGGCTCAGGGCGGCTTACAACATAAAACTCTAACAATAAATCAGTTTAAAATACATTAATAATTTATACAGTAAAATACATAAAAACACAGGGGTATCAAACAAGCGAGCCAGGGCGCCAAATCAGGCCCCCGGTGAGTTCCTATCAGGCCCCTGAACACCTGGCTGTCATCTGCTTCCTTCTGCATCACAGCTTGCTTTGCCAAGTTTGCTCAATCACGCAGAAGCTACGAAGCAAAGCCTCCATTTTCTCCACTGGCTGAGGCTCCTCCTGTGGGGAGGAAGGGAAGGCGGGATAGTTTGTTTTGCCAGGCTCTCTCAATTGCACATCAGAGCTACTGGGCCAAGCCTCTTTTCCTTCTATTGGCTGAGGCTCCTCCCCCATCCTGGTCCCTGGGGGAAGGAAGGAAAGAGCCAGAGCTTCCTTTGCTCAGTTCCCTGGATCCCATGGGAAACAAAGAAAGCACCTTTAAAACCAATAAGTACTAATGTTTTAAGCATGTTCTAAGTTTTTTTAAAACCCTTTAATTGTGTTTGTCTGTGTGCATTATAAAGTTTACATCTCTGCTACCTGGCATTTCATTTTGTGACACACACGGCCCGGCCCGACAAGGTCTCATTTGTATCAGATCCGGCCGTCATAACAAATGAGTTTGACACCCCTGGTTTAAATTATGTCCCCTTGGAAGTCTTCTCTGAAGAAAGGCAGGCTAAAAGTATGGTAAATAAATAACACCAGGGCTTTTTTTGAGAGCCAGTTTGGTGTAGCAGTTAAGTGCATGGATTCTCATCTGGGAGAACCGGATTTGATTCCCCACTCCTCCACTTACAGCTGCTGCAATGGCCTTGGGTCAGCCATTGCTCTTGCAGGAGTTGTCCTTGAAAGGGCAGCTGCTGTGAGAGCCCTCTCAGCCCCACTCACCTCACAGGGTGTCTGTTGTGGGGGGAGAAGATATAGGAGATTGTAAGCCGCTCTGAGTCTCTAATTTAGAGAGAAGGGCAGGGTATAAATCTGCCATCTTCTTCTTTTGTAGCAGGAGCTCCTTTGCATATTAGGCCACACACCCCTGATGTAACCAGTCCTCCTGGAACTTACAGTAGGCCCTGTACGAAGAGCCCTGTAAGCTCTTGGGGGATTGGCTACATCAGGGGTGTGTGGCCTAATATGCCAAGGAGTTCCTGCTACAAACCCCCCCCCCCCCCTGAATAACACATCTCCACAGTCCACAGTGGCAGCGATCCAGAATCCCCCGCTCTCTCCTTACCTCCCCGACTTTGTTTGCAAGGGCAATGAGATCCCTCTTGGGCGACCAGGCCATGAAAATTATCTCTTGGGGAAGCTGTTTCTCTCCGACTTGCCGGAAAGCAGGCATGGCTGTAGCTGCGGCTCCCTGAAAACAAAGGGGAAAAGATGCCTTTGCTGGAGTTTCTGAATTGTCCCAACTGTGCTGGATAAAAAAAATCCACATTGAGCAAGTTTTGGAAGGAAGGCACTGAAAAGGTGTGCGGTCCCTTTAAACATGATGGCCAGAACTCCCTTTGGAGTTCAGTGAAGTTTGTCACAGCCTTGCTCCTGGCTCCACCCCCAATGTCTCCTGGCTCCACCCCCAAAGTCCCCAAATATTTCTTGAATTGGACTTGGCAACCCTAGACTTTGCAGGGATGCCAGCCTGCTCCAGGGGGGACCTGGAGATCTCCAGGAGTCACAGCTGATCTCTTGTAGTCTGGAGATGGCTTCCTGGGAGGAGATGGATGCTTGGGAGGGAGGGTGGGCTGGATTAGGCCTTTGTCCACCATATATACTCTTATTCCCCCAAAAACTTGCTCAATGTGGATTTTTTTTATCCAGCACAGTGTCATTCAAAATGGAGAAAACAGCATCACAGAGCTGGAAGGGACCTCCAGGGTCATCTAGTCCAACCCCCCGCACAGTTCACAAGTAACTCCCCAAACTGGCCTGGAGAGAAAATGCTACTCAGTCAGTGAAAAAAATCCGCAAAAAATAACTAATATACGCATACGTCCAATTCTTATGAAAATTTACCAATTCATAACCGAAGGGCCACAAATCACATCAGAAAAGGTCTACAAGACCGTTAATTTTTTACTTATTATATATCTTCAGAGTGCACATCAGCGTTAACCAACACAATGCATGTACAGAAACAAAGTGCCATCCTGAAACTCAAGATATAGTCCTTAGTACAAAAACATGAGTCGACATCCTCGGAAACCCTCTCGTCTACGTGGACAGCCGACAACCATCTTCACGTTTCTACGGAGTCACATCTTTGTCGAGGAGGGATGTTGGACCGTCCACCAAAACTTGCTCAATGTGGAGTTTTTTTTTTATCCAACACAGTGTCATTCCAAATGGAGAAAACAGCATCACAGAGTTGGAAGGGACCTCCAGGGTCATCTAGTCCAACCCCCTGCACAATGCAGGAAATTCACAAGTAACTCCTACCCAACACCCCCAGGGACCCCTGCCCCAAGCCCAGAAGATGACAAGGAAACAAACAAACTCTCTAGGATCCTTGGCAAAACTGGCCTGGAGAGAAATTGCTGGTTGGCCCCAAAGTGACTAACAGCATTTCCCTGGGTGTGTAAGAAAGGGCCACAAGAACTAAGCACCGATGCAACTCTTCCTGCCCTCCTTCTCATGATCTGCCTACATGCACAGAATCTTTGAACTTTTAAAAAATTATTTTAAAGATTAATGAAGGTACAGAAAAGAATGGGGGATGCTGGGGAATAAAAATAGAAGAAAGTAATGACATTAATCAAGGGCACTCTTCTTACATGTAGCGCATTAGGCCACAACATCATATCCTTCTCGTTGCAAGAAAACCATTCAGTAAAAACAGAATCTATTCCAACTGTCCACCATATATACTCTTATTTTATTACATCTCCAAGATCAACACTCATAAATGAGTATTTCCAAGCCCTCCGTTTGATCTTAAGATAACTTTAATCATACTTGCTTTAGAGATCTTATTCATACAAATGGCAAACTTTTAGCCAAGAGAAATGAGACGCAACTAAAACGTAAGTATATTCCACCCCCCACTTCGCCAGATATTTAACAGTCCCAAATAGTTCAGGTCATGGCCTCTTTGAACTTGATGTAGATTCTGCCACTATCCCCCCCCCCCCCCAGCAGTGCTATGGTGTTGCAGCCTAGGATCTGAGGGAACCGGGTTTGAATCCCTGCTCTGCCTCAGAAGGCTCACTGGGCCCCTCTCACACATTCTGGTCCTAGCCCACCTCACAAGGTTGTTGTGCAGAGGGAAACAGAGAGGAGGAGGGGTCAACGCTGCAAACTGCTTTGGCTCTCCATGCCAAGGAGAAATAGCTGAACAAAATAACCTCCTACGTCTCCCTAGAAGTAGGGTTGCCAACTGAGGGGGGGGGGCAAATCCCTGGAGATCTGAAGATGCCACGTGGGAAGGGCGGGGTTTGGGGAGGGGAGAGCCCTCAGCCACAGAGACCACCCTCCAAAGCAGCCACTTCCTCCAGGGGAAGGGATCTCTAGTCTGGAGATGAGCCGTCACACCTGGAGTTCTCCAGACAGCACCTGGAAGTCAGCATCCCTACCTAGAAAACAGCTGCTACACCTGGTTGCCAACCTCCCCACCCGCTCAGCCACCAGCTTGGGAGGGGGGGATAAGGCTGCCACCTCCTGCTCAGGAAACTCAGTTTGCAATTCTGGGAGATCTCCAGGCCTGACCTGGACCCTGGCAACCCTGTGTCCACCGCAGCACAAACACATCCAACTTCACACAGGACTTCCACGCAGGACTGGCACACGGCAGGGCTTGCCTTTGGGTGTTCCATAAAGGCAAGCCCTGCCATGTGCCAGGCTGAGGTTTTGGCTACTGGTAGAGGATAGGGGATGGGGTTGCCAGCAGCGTTCCCTCCAAGCGGAGTTAGTGTGAGCCAGCTCACAGGTTTTTTTAGTTTTCGGCTCACACATTTTTGCTTCAGCTCAAAAATGGCCGCAGAGCACACTAATTTCTGCAGGAGCTCACCACTTTAATGGCAGTAGCTCACAATGTAAAATTTTTCCTCACAGGACTCCACAGCTTAGAGGGAACATTGGTTGCCAGCTCCAGGTTGGGAAACTCCTGGAGATTATTTGGGGGGGGGGGCGCCTGGAGAGGACAAAGGCCTCATCCAGCCCACCCTCCCTCCCAAGCATCCATCTCCTCCCAGGGAGCCATCTCCAAACTACAAGAGACCAGCTGTGACTCCTGGAGATCTCCAGGTCCCCCCTGGAGCAGGCTGGCATCCCTGCAAAGTCTAGGGTTTCCAAGTCCAATTCAAGAAATATCTGGGGACTTTGGGGGTGGAGCCAGGAGACATTGGGGATGGAGCCAGGAGCAAGGCTGTGACAAGCTTCATTGAACTCCAAAGGGAGTTCTGGCCATCATGTTTAAAGGGACCGCACACCTTTTAAATCCCTTCCCTTCACTGGAAATAATGAAGGATAGGGGCACCTTCTTTTGGGGCTCATAGAATTGCACCCCCTGGTCCAATCCTTGTGAAACTTGGAGGGTATGTTGGGGAGAGGCACTGAATGCCATGCTGCAAGCCTGGTGCCTCTACCTCAAAAATCAGCACCCACCCCTCCGAGCTCTAGACACTCGCAGATCAATTCTCCATTATACCTTATGGGAGTCGGTCTCCCTAGGGAATAATGGATTGCCGAGCAGACATTTCCCTCCCCCCCGCATCTGATGACCCTGAAGCGGGGGGGCGGGCCTCCAAATCGGGGGATCCCCTGCCCCCACCTGGGGATTGGCATCCCTGCACATTCCTGCTGGTTTCCACCCAAGGGTGGCAAGCGGCCACGGGTTGGGGAGCGTGGGCTGCCTGGTGGTGGCGCCCTCCTCCGTGGCTCGGCCGAGGTTCCTCCCGGCTCCCTCCTGCGCCTCCCGAGCGAGCAGCCCCGCTGCTCCTACCTGCGGCGGCGCCTCCTTCTTCCCGCCCGGCATCTAGCAAGGCCGGGCCCGCCTCCTGCATGGGCTCCTCTCCGGCTTCCGGAGGCAGATCCAGCCCAAAGGCGTGACGCCAGTCCGGGGCGGCGCTCCCACGTTACGATCGCGCCCGCCCACGCCTCTGCGGGGCTGATGCTTCTCGTCGGCACCGTCTTGCCCGGAGTTCTTTGCAAGGAAGGGACGGGGCGGTCCAGGCGGCCTGGGGGCGTCTCCAGTTCGACCCCTGCCCCAGGGCAGGCCTCGGTTGTGCAGGGCGAGGAGGAGGAGGAGGAGGAGGAGGCTTCCTGTGGCACGTCTGGTTGCCAACCTCCAGGGGGGAGCTGGAGGAGCAACTGAGCTCCTTTAAGCAAGAGGACAAAGTCGGAGTCCACTTGCACCTTTAAGACCACCCAAGTTTTATTCGGAATAACAAAATAGGAGCCCAGTTGCACCTTTAAGACCACCCAAGTTTTATTCAGAATAACAAAGTCGGAGTCCACTTGCACCTTTAAGACCACCTAAGTTTTATTCAGAATAACAAAATAGCAGTCCACTTGCACCTTTAAGACCACCCAAGTTTTATTCAGAATAACCAAGTTGGAGCCCACTTGCACCTTTAAGACCACCTAAGTTTTATTCAGAATAACCAAGTTGGAGCCCACTTGCACCTTTAAGACCACCCAAGTTTTATTCAGAATAACAAAGTCGGAGCCCACTTGCACCTTTAAGACCACCCAAGTTTTATTCGGAATAACAAAGTCGGAGCCCACTTGCACCCTTAAGACCACCCAAGTTTTATTCGGAATAACAAAATAGGAGGCCACTTGCACCTTTAAGACCACCCAAGTTTTATTCAGAATAACAAAATAGGAGGCCACTTGCACCTTTAAGACCACCCAAGTTTTATTCGGAATAACAAAGTCGGAGCCTACTTGCACCTTTAAGACCACCCAAGTTTTATTCGGAATAACAAAATAGGAGGCCACTTGCACCTTTAAGACCACCCAAGTTTTATTCAGAATAACAAAATAGGAGGCCACTTGCACCTTTAAGACCACCCAAGTTTTATTCGGAATAACAAAATAGGAGGCCACTTGCACCTTTAAGACCACCCAAGTTTTATTCGGAATAACAAAGTCGGAGTCCACTTGCACCTTTAAGACCAAAGAAAAAGAAGGGAAAGAAACTAACCCAGAAACTGGAGTAAGAAACCTAAAAGGTTAATATGCAATTAAAGGGCCGAACATTAAAAACAAAGTGTAAAAAAATCATAAATCAATGTACATGTATTTATTGTTGAAAGCTGAAACCATTTAAAGGCCCAACAAAGTTTTATTCAGAATAACAAAATAGGAGTCCAGTTGCACCTTTAAGACCAACTTAGGTTTATTCAGAACGTATGCTTGCTTAGAGCACACGAAAGCTGACGTTTCCTGAATAAAACTGAGTTGGTCTCAAAGGTGGCACTTGGCTCCTATTTTGTTCTACTACCAAAATGGCTGCCCACTTGGTTTTATTCAGAATGTCAGCTTTCGTGTGCTCCAAGCACACTTCATCAAACGAATCAGGTACAGTGCAGAGTTACATATAGCTGGTAGGCAGTGCCTCAGAATGCCAAATGGTACAAACGACAGAATAGTAAAATTAACAATTTGAGCAAACCTTTGATCTGGGCAGCATGAGTCTATGAAAACAATAAAACAGTAATATGCCAAAATGTGAGAATGTCTGCCCACCTAGATCGATCCTTTAAGCAAGGATCATTTTGTAGAAAAAGAGGTGCTGGTGCCCATTAACACAACTTATTTGCATCTGCCACACACCCGACATCACCGGAAGGTGGGCTCAATTAGATCAGCTCAGCATCTACCTGAAAATGCTTCTTGAATTATAATTGCCATAATAAAACCTGACTCCCAGCCAATGTTCCCTCTAAGCTGCAGAGTCTTGCGAGCAAAAATTCTACTTTGTGAGCTACTGGCATTAAAGCTGTGAGCTACTGCATAAATTATTCTGTGGGGTCATCCTTCCTAAGACAAAAATGTGTGAGCTGGAGGCTAAAAATCTCTGAGCTAGCTCACACTAACTCAGCATAGAGGGAACACTGCCCCCAGCAAACTTTTAAAATTACTTTCTCCTGTGTAGCCTATGAGAGTTGGACCATAAGGAAGGCCGAGTGCAGAAGAATAGATGCTTTCGAGCTGTGGTGCTGGAGAAGACTCTTGAGAGTCCCTTGGACTGCAAGAAGATCTAATCAGTCAATCCTAAGGGAAATCAACCCAGACTGTTCCCTGGAAGGTCAGATGCTGAAGCTGAAGCTCAAACACTTTGGCCACCAAATGAGAAGGGAGCACTCCCTGGAGAAGACCCCAATGCTGGGAAAGACAGAAGGCAAAAGAAGGGGACGGCAAAAGATGAGATGGCTGGACAGTGTTACTGATGTAATTAACACAAATTTGAGCAGACTTTGGAGAATGGTGTAAAACAGGAGGGACTGGCGTGACATTGTCCTTGGGGTCGCAAAGAGTCGGACTCAACTGTGCAACTGAACAGCATGTAGCCACAGTGGCATGAGGAAAAATTCCATCTGTCTGCTTTATATAGTTGGGTTATTTTCCCATTTTTTGTGGGGGAAAATAATATGTTTGTCAGATCTTAAGTTCAGCAAAATACTCACAGGGAGTTTGGAGCCCAGAAGCAAGTATTTGTTGGGGTGGTGGGGGGAGAAAGACGACAATAAAATTGAGAGGTTCTGGAGCTCAGCTCCTGCCCAATGAGGCCTGGTATCTATAAACCGGGACAGAGACTCCAAAACAGAACCTTTTGTAAAGACAGGATTTCCAGACTATGCGGTAAAGCAACAGTCTGCTCCACCGTTCTTCGGAGGGAAGCAAATGACCCTAACTTATCTCACATCTGTATGATTTCAAATAATTTACTTATTTACAAACCCCGTGGCAAGATCTGCAAGTGTTCGTTCTCTGTTGTGGCCTCTAACTTGTGGAATGGTCTGTCCAAAGCCATTTGGACTATGTTCTGACTCCCACAACAAACATGTAATTAATGGAACGTGATCTAGACAGCTTCCAGCCATATTAACAAAGACAGAGATGGACAGGTGGCCCTTATAGGATTGCCTACAAAATGTGTGAATGGACCACCTCTGCATCAACTCAAATTTATAGGTGGGCAAATGCTGGAACCAGTTTGGCGTAGTGGTTAAGTGTGTGGACTCTTATCTGAGAGAACTGCGTTTGATTCCCCACTTCTCCACTTGCAGCTGCTGGAATGCCCTTAAGAACATAAGAGAAGCCATGTTAGATCAGGCCAATGGCCCATCCAGTCCAACACTCTGTGTCACACAGTGGCAAAAATTTTTTGTGGCTAATAGCCACTGATGGACCTCTGCTCCATATTTTTATCTAAACCCCTCTTGAAGGTGGCAATGCTTGTGGCTGCTACCACCTCTTGTGGCAGTGAATTCCACATGTTGATCACCCTTTGGGTGAAGAAGTACTTCCTTTTATCCGTTTTAACCTGTCTGCTCAGCAATTTCATCGAATGCCCACGAGTTCTTGTATTGTGAGAAAGGGAGAAAAGTACTTCTTTCTCTACTTTCTCCATCCCATGCATTATCTTGTAAACCTCTATCATGTCACTCCGCAGTCGACGTTTCTCCAAGCTAAAGAGTCCCAAGCGTTTCAACCTTTCTTCATAGGGAAAGTGTTCCAACCCTTTAATCATTCTAGTTGCCCTTTTCTGGACTTTCTCCAATGATATAATATCCTTTTTGAGGTGCGGCGACCAGAACTGCACACAGTACTCCAAATGAGACCGCACCATCGATTTATACAGGGGCATTATGATACTGGCTGATTTGTTTTCAGTTCCCTTCCTAATAATTCCCAGCATGGCGTTGGCCTTTTTTATTGCAAACGCACACTGTCTTGACATTTTCAGTGAGTTATCTACCACGACCCCAAGATCTCTCTCTTGGTCAGTCTCTGCCAGTTCACACCCCATCAACTTGTATTTGTGGCTGGGATTCTTGGCCCCAATGTGCATTACTTTCACTTGGCCACATTGAACCGCATCTGCCACATTGACGCCCACTCACCCAGCCTCAACAGATCCCTTTGGAGTTCCTCACAATCCTCTCTGGTTCTCACCACCCTGAACAATTTAGTGTCATCCGCAAACTTGGCCACTTCACTGCTCACTCCCAACTCTAAATCATTTATGAACAAGTTAAAGAGCATGGGACCCAGTACTGAGCCCTGCGGCACCCCACTGCTTACGGTCCTCCACTGCGAAGACTGCCCATTTATACTCACTCTCTGCTTCCTATTACTCAGCCAGTTTTTGATCCACAAGAGGACCTGTCCTTTTACTCCATGTCTCAAGCTTTCTAAGGAGCCTTTGATGAGGAACTTTATCAAAAGCTTTCTGGAAGTCAAGGTAAACAACATCTATCGGGTCTCCTTTGTCCACATGTTTGTTCACCCCCTCAAAGAAATGTAACAGGTTAGTGAGGCGAGATCTTCCCTTACAGAACCCATGCTGAGTCTTCCTCGATAACCCGTGTTCATCAATGTGCCTACTCATTCTGTCCTTGAGAATGCTTTCTACCAACTTTCCGGATATTGAAGTCAGACTGACTGGCCTGTAATTTCCCGGATCTCCTCTGGAACCCTTTTTCAAGATGGGGGTGACATCTCTTGGGTCAGCCATAGCTCTTGCAGAGGTTGTCCTTGAAAGGGCAGCTGCTGTGAGCGCTCTCGCAGCCCCACCCACCTCACAGGGTGTCTGTTGTGGGGGAGGGGGAGGTAAAGGAGATTGTGAGCCGCTCTGAGACTCTTCGGAGTGGAGGGCGGGATATAAATCCAATATCTTCATCTACCTCACAGGGTGTCTGTGGTGGGGGAGGAAGGGAAAGGAGATTGTGAGTCGCTCTGAGACTCTTCGGAGTGGAGGGCGGGATATAAATCCAATATCTTCATCTACCTCACAGGGTGTCTGTTGTGGGGGAGGAAGGGAAAGAAGACTGTGAGCCACTCTGAGACTCAGAGTGGAGGGCGGGATATAAATCCAATATCCTTCTAATTGCAAAATGGATGGAAATCATCTAATGGGCATGCTTACAGGAGATATTCCTCTCTCTTAACCTGTCTTTCCCACCCATTTTCTGCCTTCTTTGCCCTGTCTTGATGGTACCCATGCAGTTCATGCTAAAAATCAGATTTTGGCTGGGATGGTATAGATTTATCCTTCTTGCTCTTCTTTGCACCCAACCTATTGCCTTTCCGGCTTGCTCTGCAATGCATTTCACCCTGCTATGGGGATGCCCTTTTTCAAAATCTCCCCCAAATCAAAATCCTCCAAAGAGATGAAAAGTTTTATTCAGTTACAGCGCTTTGCTTCTTAACAGCAAACCTGTCCTATGTGGAATAACAGACAGCATCCACCATTGCTTCACACATGTTCAGCCCTTCGCAAGAAGTCCAGCTGCTCTCTTTCGCTGACCCTAAATCTGGTGACATGTCCATTCTGTGCTGCAAAAGACAGGCTCACCTCAGTTGGATTCGGAATCTATATGTGAAGAAGACCAGAGGCCTCGGGTAAATACAACGACCAGTACTCTCCCAAAAAACCCATTTTATTTGAGAAGCTTTTTTTGATTTCTTCTTTCTTTATTTTGCAGCCTTAGCTTTCTTTCCATTTCTCATCAGGTTTCCTTTGAGCTTGTTCTTCTTCCGATTCAACTTCTGGCCACTGCTGCAAAACAAGAAGCACTTTGCTCAACCACCGCACTTGCTAATGTGCAAACTTTAGAAAAACATCAAAACGTATTCAACGGCGAATGGCTCCAGAAGCAGGAGGAGAACGCTTTGCAGAAACTGAAAGGGCGATCCATAAAAGCGCTTCCAAGGGTAGATCCTGATCCCCTCGTCTGATGAAATGTGCTTAGGGAGCACATGAAAGCTTACGTTCTGAATAAAACTTGGCTGGTCTTAAAGGTGAAACTGGACTCCTCCTTTTTTCAAGGGCAGAATCGCAGTACCAGCATCTGCTTGGGAGCAGTGAGGGCTGTAAAAACGGGAGGTGGAGATGGGAGTGGGTGTTTATCCTCACTTTTTGTCCTTGGCTACAATAACCAGATGCAGTCCCGGAGCTAGGGGTCACAGAGGGAGGGGGCCACAGCGGGGCCACTGGGGAGGGGCCCATGGGGGTGAGTGCAGAATGCTGAAGAGGCTGGGGGCCATCCCTCGCCCTCCAGCTGATTGGCGGTCCCTTTGAATGGCATGGGAGGGGCAGCGGCTGTACCTGCAAGCCCCTCCTATGCCATTAAAATCAGCAGCTCCCAACCTTTTTGGCACCAGGGACTGGTTTCCTGGAAGACCATTTTTCCAGGGACCGGTGGGGGGGGGGGCAGCGCCAGGGTTTTTGCTGCCCCCCAAGCCCCATCCCTTCCCCCCATGGGGGTCTTTAAATGGGGGGGGGAGACCGGGGCTGTTTCTGTCTCCTCCCCGCTAGGTGGCCAGGCAGCAGAAAGCCAATCTGCCTCCCTCTCCCATTTCAAGGTCCGCACTGATCGGCTGATTGGAGGGGGGTCTGTAAGTGAGGGGTAGGCTAAGGTTGCAGCAGCTGCCGCTTCCGCAGACCCGGGTTCCGGGCGGGTACCAGTCCACGGACCGGTGGTTGGGGACCCCTGATTTAAATCACACAGGAGGGGGTAGCCCTGGGATGGGGGTGAGCGACTCCCCTCCAAAACCTGTCGGGGCCCCTGCTTAGCTACAGGCCTGACCAGATAGAGGCAGTGGTTGCAGTCTTTAAATTAGGCCAGCCAAGGTTACAGAGCGCCTCCTTCAGCCTGCTTGGCTGCCTCTCCCTGGCCTCGATCTGCGAGTTCCACCCACGGGTTGAGACCACAGCCGGCCCTAGACTATACCCTGGTACCCTAGGCGAGGCTAACTGCTGGCACCCCCCCCCCCGCACTGATAACATCACTAAGTCATATGGGGGCACCCAATTTGATGCCCCCCAGAAGGCAGGCACCCTACGCGATTGCCTAGTTTGCCCAGTGGCAGGGCCGGCCTTGGTTGAGACTGCCTCCTCTTCTCACCTGCCTTGGGCTGCCCGATTGCCTGGCTGTTCATCTGCTTTCCCCTGCTCCAGAGGCTGGGTTAGCCCTTGAGGTTCTTTTGCTAACACAGGCTTCCATCCCACTGGTGAGTTCCTCTCTGGGGTTGCAGTGGCTTCCTTGCTGAGTGATCTCTTTCTCCCTAATTGGCCCACAAGGGACCCTCCTAGTGCACTGCTCTTAAGAACATAAGAGAAGCCATGTTGGATCAGGCCAATGGCCCATCCAGTCCAACACTGTGTCACACAGTGGCCAAAAATCTCAAGTGCCATCAGGAGGTCCACCAGTGGGGGCAGGACACTAGAAGACTTCCCACTGACCCCCCCCCCCCCCCTCAACACCAAGAATACAGAGCATCACTGCCCCAGGCATAAGAACATGAGAGAAACCATGTTGGATCAGGCCAATGGCCCCTCCAGTCCAACACTCTGGGTCACACATAAGAACATAAGAGAAGCCATGTTGGATCAGGCCAATGGCCCATTCAGTCCAACACTCTGTGTCACACAGTGGCCAAAAAACCCAAGTGCCATCAGGAGGTCCACCAGTGGAGCCAGGACACTAGAAGATTTCCCACTGTCCCCTCCCCCAAACACCAAGAATACAGAGCATCAGTGCACCAGACATAAGAACATAAGAGAAGCCATGTTGGATCGGGCCAATGGGCCCTCCAGTCCAACATTCTGGGCACCAAACCCAAGTGCCGTCAGGAGGTCCATCGGTGGGGCCAGGACACTAGAAGGCCTCCCACTGTTCCCCCTCCCAAAAAAAAAACCCCCACCAAGAATACAGAGCATCACTGCCCCAGACATAAGAACATAAGAGAAGCCATGTTGGATCAGGCCAATGACCCATCCAGTCCAACACTCTGTGTCACATAAGAGAAGCCATGTTGGATCAGGCCAATGGCCCATCCAGTCCAACACTGTGTCACATAAGAACATAAGAGAAGCCATGTTGGATCAGGTCAATGGCCCATCCAGTCTGTATCACACAGTGACAAAAAAAACAGGTGCTATCAGGAGGTCCACCAGTGGGGCCAGGGCACTAGAAGCCTTCCCACTGTCCCCTCCTCCAAACACCAAGAATACAGAGCATCAGTGCACCAGACATAAGAACATAAGAGAAGCCATGTTGGATCGGGCCAATGGGCCCTCCAGTCCAACATTCTGGGCACCAAACCCAAGTGCCGTCAGGAGGTCCATCAGTGGGGCCAGGACACTAGAAGGCCTCCCACTGTTCCCCCTCCCAAAAAAAAAAACCCCACCAAGAATACAGAGCATCACTGCCCCAGGCAAACAGATCCAGGTGGGCAGCTGTGTTGGTCTGAAGCAGTAGAACAAAGCAGAGTCCAGTCGCACCTTTAAGACCAACAAAGTTTTATTCAGAATGGAAGCTTTCATGTGCTCTAAGCACACTCCATCAGAAAGTAGGATGGAATGGCAAGCAGTCCTAAAGAGAGAGAAAGTGGGCAGTGATGCAAAATCATGAAAATGTCCCTTAGCAGATTAAAAGAGTCACAAGCCAGGGCCTAGCAACCGCCAGCCTGTGTCCACTGGGCTAAAAAAACAAAAACGGTAATAAACGCCAGAATAGCAGATTGCTGCCCATTAAGTATCCTGCAATAAATGAGAGTCTGCTCTAGGTTAAAAGCAGGGCATAAGATTCTCAGAGGCTTAATTTAAACATGTAACACACACATAAAAACATCATTCTAGTTTACCTTTTTTAAAAAAATGCATTAAAATAGTGGATTAGTACCTGTAATGAGATAAAAAGCCAATGTCCCTTATTTGAGTATGCAATACGAAAACATTTTTCTGATACACTATTCTAAAAGAAACTGTGGATATATAGCTATACTTGGTGAAAGTGTAATGAGTATATGTCATGAGGCAAGTTTTGCAACTGGGGAAGTTTCCATCTTCTCTTTTCTGTTCAGCAGGGATGAGTGGAACCTGTCTGCCTTTCCAGCTTGAAGCAATCTCGTGTCATGTGCCCAGTGCAAAAAAGGAGGTATGTGATTTCTGTGGAGTGGATCTCAGACTTACAATGTGCATGCTTCAAGAAACTGCAATTTATTCCCAAAGGGCTGCCATGTTAGATTCTTACAGCGACACACAAACGAGCTCCTTAAAGACTAACAGCTTTACAATGCAATTGTGTGCTGTGTTACACCAGTCTAACTCCATTCAAATCCACAGGCTATTATCACTGTGGCCTACAGCCCTACTTCATCGCATTCATTTGATGACATGGGCTCCAGGGCAGGAACTCCTCTGCATATAAGGCCACACACCCCTGCTGCAGCCAATCCTCCCGAAGCTTACAGTAGGCCCCGTACGAAGAGCCCTGTAAGCTCTTGGAGGATTGGCTACATCAGGGGGGTGTGGCCTAACAAGCAAAGGAGTTCCTGCTACTAAAAGAAGCCCTGCCTAACACTGTGAATAAACTTGTTAGTCTTTAAGGTGCAGCAAAGAAGCCTTTTGATGAATTGCACGTCACGGTTACTCAACCAACAGCAGAAATGGCAGGACAATAAGGATATGAATCCTTGCTGGACATGTCATTGGCCACTAATAATGATGCATTCATCTATTAGTCATAAACTGCAGAGTTTTTCTCCTTTAACTCCAACAAAAATAAAATACTCGTTGTCTGAGATGGCGGGCTTTTCTGCATTCTGATTTCCCTCGCTTCGGAGTTCCTGTTTCTTTGAGGTTCTTTTTTTCTTGTTGCACGTGTGTTTTGCTCCCTCTAGCGGTTGATATGATACAGAGGTCTATGACCAGCTTATTTCCCTACAGACGTAAACTGCAGGGTTTTATGCTGGACATAAACCTGTCTGATATTGAACTGACCGCAAGCGGGAGCAGGAGCTCCTTTGCATATTAGGCCACACACCCCTGATGTAGCCAATCCTCCTGGAGCTTACAGGGCTCTAAGTACACGTCCTACTGTAAGCTCTCAGAGGATTGGCTACATCAGGGGTATGTGGCCTAATATGTAAATGAGCGAGAATAAAACACACATAGAATAGAAACTCCCCCCTCCTCCAAAGAAACAGAAATTTACAAAGATGAAAATCAAAATGTGGAAAAGCCCATTGTTACAGTATATACAAGTAATAATGTGCACTTTTTACTTCAGGAGTGGGGAAACACCATCACACCCACCCCCAGTATGGAAACCAGATTAAGGACTCTATGGGATAATAAAATAGTATTACAAACATATCTGAAAGAAGTACAAAGTGTCTCTGTTTTGCATGAAGAAGCATCCGTTCTGTTTAAGCGAATGAACGCATCCACATGACCGACCTACCGGCAAACTCTCGTAGCTGCGTGCAGATTAGGACAGACGGTGCGCTTGTGATCTGCTGCTCCACAAACGAAACATCCGGTGTCCACGTTCTTACAAGAATGACTTGGAAGTGCACAGCGATCACAAACATGACAGTGAACCCAAGCTACAAAAGAAAAGATTGGAGGCATGCTGAAGAAGGCAATAATGAAGAAAAATACCTCAAAGAGAACTCCGAACATGGGGGGGAGCTACTTAAAAACACATTTGAAAGCTCTCTCGTTCATTCCTCTGTAGCACACAGGCTTTGAGACAAAACAATACAACAGTAACAGAGATGCATGAGCAAACAGGTAGCTAATGAATACATAATTTAAAATATTGATTTAAAATAAGCCACAAGATCACTGTATATTTAATTAGGCACTGAATTAATGGCAGTACCAGGGCTTTTTTGGTAGAAAAAAACCAGCAGGATCTCATTTGCACATTAGGCCACACACCCCTGATGTCACTATAGTTTCACAAAGGGCTTTTTTGTAGGAAAAGCCCAGCAGAAGTTCATTTGCATATTAGGCCACGCCCCCTACTGCCAAGCCAGCCGGGACTGCGTTCCTGTGTGTTCCTGCTCAAAAAAAATAGCCCTGGCAGTAACTCAGATTTTTAGCGTTACTCAGATATGTTTGACAACTGCCAGAGAGATGCAATTTCCACTTCTGGACTCCAAACTTGAAAGCAGAAAGGAGGAGGCATGGAAGCCAGCGTTCCATCTAAGGTGAGTTAGCGTGAGCTCGCTCACAGATTTTTAGCCTCCAGCTCACACATTTTTGTCTTAGCTCAGGAAGGATGGCCCCAGAGCACAATAATTTACGCCGTAGCTCACAACTTTAATGCCAGCAGCTCACAACTTTATTGCCAGTAGCTCACAAAGTAAAATTTTTGCTCACAAGACTCCGCAGCTTAGAGGGAACATTGATGGAGGCATGAACAATTCTTTACCCATAAGAAGAACGGACATGTGAGCACTACGAACACTTTCTATTACCACCACTTTCTAATTTGGAGTTTGGACTGTATACATTTCTATGGGCATTTGAGCCTGAGTTCGTTTAAAAATGTATTTATGAATTGTTGGATGTTGAGTTGAAATTTTGGTCACAGAGAAGCCCGGAGCATTAATATATATGAGATTCATATTTAAGAACATAAGAGAAGCCATGTTGGATCAGGCCAATGGCCCATCCAGTCCAACGCTCTGCATCATAGTGGCCAAAAAACCCAGGTGCCATCAGGAGGTCCATCAGTGGGGCCAGGACACCAAAAGCCCTCCCACTGTGGCCCCTCCCAAGCACCAAGAAGACAGAGTATCAATTGCCCTAGTCAGAGAGTTCCATCTATACTCTGTGGCTAAGAGTCACTGATGGACCTCTGCTCCGTAAGAACTTCAGAGAAGCCATGTTGGATCAGGCCAATGGCCCATCCAGTCCAACACTCTGTGTCACACAGTGGCCAAAAACCCATGTGCTATCAGGAGGTCTATCAGTGGGGCCAGGACACCAGAAGCCCTACCACTGTGGCCCCTCCCAAGCACCAAGAAGACAGAGCATCACTGCCCCAGACAGAGAGTTCCAACAATAAGCTGTGGCTAATAGCCACTGATGGACCTCTGCTCCATAAGAACTTAAGAGAAGCCATGTTGGATCAGGCCAATGGCCCATCCAGTCCAACACTCTGCATCATAATGGCCAAAAAACCCAAGCGCAATCAGGAGGTCCATCAGTGGGGCCAGGACACTAGAAGCCCTCCCACTGTTGCCCCTCCCAAGCACCAAGAAGACAGAGTACCACTTGCCCTAGACAGAGAGCTCCATCTATACCCTGTGGCTAAGAGCCACTGATGGACCTCTGCTCCATAAGAACTTCAGAGAAGCCATGTTGGATCAGGCCAATGGCCCATCCAGTCCAACACTCTGTGTCACACAGTGGCCAAAAAACCCAGGTGCCATCAGGAGGTCCATCAGCGGGGCCAGGACACCAGAAGCCCTCCCACTGTGGCCCCTCCCAAGCACCAAGAATACAGAGCAACACTTGCCCCAGACAGAGAGTTCCAACATTATGCTGTGGCTAACAGCCATATTTCTCAGTAAGTGGCATTTTCCATAATCTCCAGGTGGTGCTGGTGATCCCAGATAATTATAACTGTTCTTCAGGCAACAGAGATCCTTTCCCCTGGGAAAAATGGCCTCTTTGTCATTCCACTCTACTGAAGCCCCTCCCCTCCCCAAACCCCGCCCTCCTCAGGCTCCGCCCCCCAAGTACTTCCCAACCTGCAACACGGAAGAGCGGTCTCGGCTGCTTAATCGAGCAGAATGCAGAAGAAAATACTTACAAGGTTTTACACATGTCTTGCAAAGGAAACAATGCCTCCATCGCCTCCCATCCTATTCAAAAGAAGAAGTCAGGCACACATTTTAAGCAACAGGATTATTGGAGATGTTGCTCAGGGTTGCCAGCCTCCAGGTGGCACCTGGAGATTTCCCAGAATAACAATTGGTCTCCAGACTGCAGAGACCAGTTCCCCTGGAGGAAGTGGCAGCGTTGGAGGGAGGATTCTATGGCTTTGAAGCCTGTTGAGGTCACGTCCCTCCCCAAACCCTGCTCGCCCCATTCTTCCCTCCCCCCAATCTCCAGGTATTTCCCAACCCACAGCTGGCAATCCTACTGGTGATCTAGTTTTCACTATATTCACCCACAGGCAGTCCCTCAGATACATGGCCAGAGTGAAGGCTTGAAGGAAAAAGAAGAAGACCATAGATTTATACCCCCGCTTGTCTCTCTGAATCAGAGTCTCAGAGCGGCTTACAATCTCTTTTATCTTCTCCCCCCACAACAGACACCCTGTGAGGTAGGTGGGGCTGAGAGTGCTTTTACAGCAGCCGCCCTTTCAAGGACAACTCCTACAAGAGCTCTGGCTTACCCAAGGCCATTCCAAGAGATGCAAGTGGAGGAGTGGGGAATCAAGCCTGGTTCTCCCAGATAAGAGTCCCTACACTTAACCATTACAATCAAACTGACTCACCAACAACCCTCTACACTGGGCCAAGAAACAAGGGAAAGTTTACCACCAATCCTGTTCATTACTTGCTCAGAAACAAGTTCCAGAATGTGCTCAGGACTGCAGCCTACACTTCCCACCGGGGAGCTGCCTTTCACTCACCCCGTCTTGAAGTGACTCACATACAGTAGAGCAGGGGTGTCAAACTCATTTATGAGGGCCGGATCGGACATAAATGAGATATTGTTCGGATGGGCCCTGTGTGTCAGAAAATGTAATGCCAGGTAGCGGATATATAAACTTTATAAAGAACAAAGACAAACACAAAGATTTTTTTTAAAAAACTTAAAAGATGCTTAAAAGATAAGCATTCTTTGCAATATTTGGTTTATTTAACGGTCTCTGATTCCTGATACCTCTTGCTCTGAACTATTGCATCAAAATCCGGAGACAATGCCTGTGCTGTAGAAATCTCATGGTTAATGCTTTGAGCCTAAGACCCAGGGGAAAGAATGATATGGCTGGGCATTGTGAGCTTTTGCACATAAATTGCTCCATGCGCTGGTCAGCCAATGGAGAAAATAGAGGCTTTGCTCCGTAGCTCCTGTACAATTGAGCAAGTCTGGCAAAGTAAGCTGTGATGCAGAAAGAAGCAAAAGAGAGAAAAGGAAGCAGACGACAGGCTCATGAGCCTAGTAAGAGCCCTCCAGGTGCCTGATCCGGCCCTCGGGCCGCATGTTTGACACCCCTGCGGACAGTTATTTGTGCTCAACCTCTTTTCAAGATCCACTCACCTTGGATGTACATGAATTGCATGTTTCACAGTGTTGGTTCTCTGAGCTCACATATCGCTGACAAATGCAGCAAAACCTGGCCGAGAGGGAGAAAGTCGTTGAGATAATCAGGTAGATCCAAGAGATTCGTCACCAGACCCGGAGTCCCCAATCTTCTTGAGCCTATGGGCACCTTTGGAATTCTGACAGGGCACGGTGGCTGCAGCGGCAAAATGGCTGCCACAGAATGGCTGCTGCAGGAGGTGGAGCTGGCCACAAAACTGGCCACAAAATGGTTGCCAGTGCCACAGCAATATTTAAAAAAAATGCAGCCAGCCAATCAAATCTCCAATAATCAGTCACCTTGCTGGGCAAAAGCCTTACCTGGCCTCACCCGCTTCCTGGAAACACCTGGTAGGCGCCAGAAAATGCACCAGGTTGGGGACCCCTGCACTAGATACTCTTACAAACTGAGTTAACCCCCATAGCCAGGGCCGGCTCACCCACTAGGCAAACTAGGCAGTTGCCTAGGGCATCGGGAGGCAGGGGGCAGCAAATTGGGTTCCCCCCGGTGCCCCAGGGAAGCGTTTAGTTTGCCTTCCTCTCCCCCCGCCCTCAGCCGCCACGGCAGCCATCATGGCCACTAGCCCCCTCTGGCCCACCACCGCCCGCGTACTAAGGAATGGTGCTGCTGAAGTGCAACATTGGCCTAGCCCTATAGCGCTCAACTTAGAATGTGTCAAGAAAGGGTTTCTTGCCAATGAGAAGGAGGGAAGGACGGTGGCTCAGTGGTAGAGCATCTGCTTGGTAAGCAGAAGGTCCCAGGTTCAATCCCCGGCATCTGCAACTAAAAAGGGTCCAGGCAAATAGGCGTGAAAGACCTTCCCCTGAGACCCTGGAGAGCCGCTAAAGAGGAGTGATGGTGGCTCAGTGGAAGAGCATCTGCTTGGTAAGCAGAAGGTCCCAGGTTCAATCCCCGGCATCTCCAACTAAAAAGGGTCCAGGCAAATAGGCGTGAAAGACCTTCCCCTGAGACCCTGGAGAGCCGCTAAAGAGGAGTGATGGTGGCTCAGTGGAAGAGCATCTGCTTGGTAAGCAGAAGGTCCCAGGTTCAATCCCCGGCATCTCCAACTAAAAAGGGTCCAGCCAAATAGGCGTGGAAAACCTTCCCCTGAGACCCTGGAGAGCCGCTAAAGGGGAGGGACGGTGGCTCAGTGGTAGAGCATCTGCTTGGGAAGCAGAAGGTCCCAGGTTCAATCCCCGACATCTCCAAAAAAAGGGTCCAGGCAAATAGGTATGAAAAACCTCAGCTTGAGACCCTGGAGAGCGGCTGTCAGAATGAGTAGACAAGACTGACTTTGATGGACCCAGGGTCTGATTCAGTAGAAGGCAGCTCCATATATTCATGTGATCTTATGTCCAATGTTATATTCATATATATTCAATATTCATATGATCTTATCTCCAATGTTGATCTTTGATTCTGGCTACATATAGAATGATTTTGCCTTTTATAATGCATCTTGCTGACCAGATATGATTTTGCTTTGCTCTGCTCATTGTTTAACACATGTAATCTTATAATGGAACAGAGCACACAGCAGATTTGTAAGAGAGCCGCTTTCTCCCTTTTTCTTTGACCTTGGGAAACAGGTGAGTGTCCGAACTGCTCGAAAGAACGGTTTGGAGTTTCATTTCCAAAGAAAAGACATTTAACAACTGGGGGGGGGGGGGCGAATTGGACATATATATTTCAAATACTTTGCTGCTGCTTTTTTTGCACCTTGGATTGATTATGTCATGAACTGCCATGCCTAGTGTATAAGTACCTGGCCCTATCCTATGAGGTCAGTTCTAACAAGGAATGTCTTGCTGTGAACATGCATCTCTTCAATAAACTCCTTATTTGATTCAAATCAAAGAGGCTGAGTTGATGACAGAGTAGCACAGAACCCGGCAGAATGTTAAAAAAAAGAAGTTTGAGAAAGACCGCGTGGTGATAAAACGGCAAGGGGGGAAGTGTGGCACTACTGGAAGTGCTGCAGACATTTTTAACAGAACACGACAGCAATTCAGAAGCACAGAGAAGAAGTGAAAATGGAAGTCAGCAGTTTGCCTCAAGAACAGCTGCTAACTGGGTGCAAGTGGGCTTTGTGTGGAAAGGGAAATAAAACCCATAGTGACCGGCTACCAAAACAGATTGCAACTGCTGTCTGAATGGGGCCCAAGCGTCGACATGACATCACAGCACTCAATTATGATTACAGACAGGTGAACAAAAGATTTACCTATACCCTTCTTCCACAGGAAGCACTATCAGATGAGGTGAAAGATTAGTAAAAATACGAACAGGGGACTGTTTTCGGCCTGTCTTCCCATGCTTGTAGAGGGCATGGTTATCATAGTCCACCTAGAAAACAAAAGCACAGCACAGGGGTGAAAATATTAGCATTAGTTATCATCCTTCTGTTCTTAATGTACAGCCTGGCATTCTCGCAGAGACTCAAGGCAGGGGACAAGTGTGAGGAAATCTAGTCAGCCAATCAGCAAGCCAATCGTAAAATATAACAACATTTGACTCTAGCAGCAAAGATTTGTCGTAAAACAAAATAATGCAGCGGTGCTGGGACTGAAGAACTGGGGGTGGGGTGGAAATAGATATCGAGGATGAAGATGATATTGGATTTATATCCCGCCCTCCACTCTGAAGAGTCTCAGAGCGGCTCACAATCTCCTTTCCCTTCCTCCCCCACAACAGACACCCTGTGAGGTAGATGAAGATATTGGATTTATATCCCACCCTCCACTCCGAAGAGTCTCAGAGCGGCTCACAATCTCCTTTACCTTCTTCCCCCACAACAGACACCCTGTGAGGTGGGTGGGGCTGGAGAGGGCTCTGACAGCAGCTGCCCTTTCAAGGACAACCTCTGTCAGAGCTATGGCTGACCCAAGGCCATGCTAGCAGGTGCAAGTGGAGGAGTGGGGAATCAAACCCGGCTTTCCCAGATAAGAGTCCGCACACTTAACCACTACACCAAACTGCAAGCAAAAATATCTCGCTGCACACAATGATCGATGTACGGAAACTTTATCCCTGACAGAAGTCACCTCCTGAGCTGATCCACTGTGCCTCACATCTGTTCTACAAGAATACCTCCTAAATAACTCTGCTTTGCACATTTTACTGGGAGACCACATGCATTTGCCATCTACGTACACTATTTTTAGACGTGCCTGCTTTTTGTTACACTGATCTATATTTCTGAGGGACACAGCAACAGGGCTTTTTTTGTAGCTGGAACTCCTTCGCATATCAGGCCACACACCCCTGATGCAGCCAATCCTCCAAGAGCTTACAGTAGGCCCTGTAAGAAGAGCCCTGTAAGCTCTTGGAGGATTGGCTACATCGGGGGGGGGGGGTGGCCTAATATGCGAAGGAGTTCCTGCTACAAAAAAAGCCCTGCACAGCAACATTATGGTACACATTTGTCTGCTTTTACACAGGGCGTTTTCGCACTTACCTTAAGCCGGAGCGACGTCCCTCTTCACCACGCAGCGTCTGCACGGTTTTCGCACTAATTGCTCCGCAGAACCTGGAAGAGCCGCAAAGTCCTGCGGCTTTTGTGTCGCAAATGTAAACTGGTTTTTGGCGGTTTACATTTGCGACGCAAAAGCCGCGGGACTTTGCGGCTCTGCCAGGTTCTGCGGAGCAATTAGTGCGAAAACCGTGCAGACGCTGCGCGGTGAAGAGGGACGTCGCTCCGGCTTAAGGTAAGTGCGAAAACGCTCACAGGGTAAGAGAGGCCCAAATCCCATGTTTAAATCAACAGACTGGAGTCATACAGAACTCCTGTTGTGAAGATCCTGGGATCTCCTAGTCTGCTACTCCAGAAAGGCTGTGTGCGTGCTTGGAAAGAAGACTCTCTGTCTCCCCTGGCACCTTCCTTTGCAGCACGAGAAACTGCCATTAGCAAACCCAGACGCATACACAGGATGGTTTGGACTCATCGGATGATATAAAGCAGGCGTGTCGACCTCATTTGTTATGAGGGCCGGATCGGACATAAATGAGACCTTGTCAGGCCAGGCATGTGTATTATAAAATGTAATGTCATGTAGTGGAGATATACACTTTTATAAGGGGCAAAGACAAAAGCAAAGATTTTTTTTAAAAAATTAAAAGACGCTTAAAAGATAAACACTCTTGCAATATTTTATTTAACATTCTCTGATACCTGACACCTCTTGCTCTGAATTATTGCATCAAAATCTGGAGACAATGTCTGTGCTGTAGAAATCTCACGGTTAATGCTTTGAGCCTAAGACCCGGGGGGAAACATGAAACGGCTGGGCATTGTGAGCTTTTGTACATAAGGTGCTTCATGTTCTGGTTAGCCAATGGAGAAAAATAGAGGCTTTGCTCTGTAGCTCCTGTGCGATTGAGCAAGCCTGGCAAAGCAAGCTATGATGCGGAAGGAAATAAAATAGAGAGAAGGAAGCAGATGACAGTGAGTTGCTCGCAGGCCCGATAAGAGCCCTCCATCTGGCCCTTGGGTCGCATGTTTGACACCCCTGAATAAAGGAAAAGAACTAGCACCAGCATCAACACATAAACAAAATTAATGCTATTGCTTGCTTAACTCACAGAACAGACTCCCAAAGCTTGACAAAGCTTGTACTTCCTCCCCACCCAAGTTCACTACACTTCTACTGCGCTTTGTCCTGCCCCTTACCTGGTAATCCAGCATCCTGAAACTCGGGAAAAATTCAAGGATGCGTGATTCAAAAAAGTAAGGGAAAATCCAAAATATGGGTAACTCTTTACGGGTAGCATCTAGTAAGCAAAAGACAAACAAGGAGAAAATGATTTTTAAAACCGTCAGGACAAATGGATAATAAAAACCGGCAAACAACCTAACAGCATAGCACCTCACAAGCTGTTCGACCATGGATGCTGGCCCCAGCGCCCCCTGAATCTTCAATTGAAACTCCATGCAGTTAAAAGCTTGCAGCACTGTTAAACAGTCTGTTTAGAGCAGGAATGGCTAAACTGTGGCCAGCTTGGAGAAGGCATTTCTTCCTTTAAATCCCTTATCCAAGCCAAGCCAGCCAGCGGCTTGGAAAATGCATTTAAAGTTGTTTTCTGTCCACCTCTCTCCCCCTCCCCCATCTATTTTCCTTCCTTGCAGTTCTCAAATAGCTGCTGTTCATGTCTTGCGGCTCTCGAGCAACTCTGACCTCCCCTGGTTTGGAGTATTGTAAAGTATCTGAAGACAGAGTTGCGCTCATTGCTTAAAAGCAGACGATCGTCTGAAAAACCTGCTTTACCAGCTGCTGCCCCGACAATCACCTGGGCACTCTGTTTGTTTCCACGTGGCCATCAGCCGTCTGAAAGTAAAAGCCAGGGCTTCGACCAAGCCCCCGAACGGAGGATCAGCCACCATGATGACTCCTTGGCCTTCGTCTCGCTGCAAGAATTTCTGACATTGATCCTGGGCAGCCTGCAAAAGATCAAGGGTCCGTCTCAAACTTGGACTGTGTTCCGATGTCAGCCTGAGCCAAAGTTCAGTTAAAAATGTGCATGAGCCGGCTTGCTGCTGGGCTTCCACACATGCCTCCTCCCACCCCCCCTTCCTTACACAGAGAACTGTGGTTAAAATCCAATCCCCCGTTACCCAGGATGCACAAAGGCAGGTGAGTGGATTAAGCAGAGTGAGTTCCCACCCCACGAAACAGCTAAAAGGGGACAGGAGCAGGCCTGTAGCCACAGGGGGGGGGGCTGTGAGGGCTCCGCCCCCTGACACCCTGGCAGGGCCCCCCCAACATCCAGGGGGCCTCCAGCGCACAGTCTGCTCTTTTCATTTTCTTTTTCCAATGGCTGAGCTGGCGAAGCATCATCAGCGGCAGCCAGAGCCAGGAGAGCTGAGCAGGGCATAGTTCATTGTGGCAGCGAAAGCGACAGGTAGAGAGGAGGGCGGCAGAGGAAGCCATACGGAACGGGCTGGGGATGGATGGAGCTGCTAGCTGCAAAGTGCCAGAGTGGGAGAGAGGGAGTGGAAGGAAACACACACACACACCCCACTAGCACGCAAGGTGCAGATATTGGATTTTTTGGTATTGGCTGCCTCAATTTGGCCACATCCAGAGCCTCCAGCTTTTGCCCCGACCCCAGAAAGCTTCTGAGAAGCGGCAAGCCCTGCAGCGGATGGGAAACGATGCCCCCTGACTTTTTAAAAAGCCCCCCAACTTGTAAAATCCCGGCTACGGCCCTGGACAGGAGAGAGCTTTATAAAATTATGCCTGGGGGGGGGGGAGACAACAAAGAGAACCTTTTCTCTCTCTCCCAAAATACTAGAAGCGGAGGGCATCTAGTCAAGCTGACAGGCAGCAAATTCGGGAGAGACAAAAGAGAAATTCAGGACAGACAAAAGGAAATACGACTTGACGCAGAGAGCGATTAAAATGTGGAATATGTTGTCAGAGGATGTAGCGATGGCCACAGGGGTAGACAGAGAAATTCATGGAGGATAACTCCATCACTGGCAACAAGTCATAGTGAATGAAGGGAGCTTCCATGTTCAAAGGCAGTCAACCTCTGCATATCAGTGCTAAAAGCCGGGCTTTTTTTCTGGAGGAACACTGCAGAAGAGTTCCAGAACCTCTTTTGTGGAAACAAAATTCTCAAAAAATGTTTAAATGTTCATGAGGGGCATCCGTGTGTTCTCCATTTCCCTCTTGAGAGTCCCGGCACCTCTTTTTCCAGAAAAATAGCCTTGGCTACAAGGCAACATTGGGGGAAGGCCTGGGCTTCTGTGCTCTGATGTTGGCTGTCCAGAGGAACTGGTTGGCCACTGTGTGAGACAGGATGCTGGACTAGGTGAACCACTGGTCTGATCCAGCAGGGCTCTTCTGATGTTCTTCTGAAGGCCTCAGTCTCTCTGCCCTGTTGTTGGCCCTCCAGAGGAACTGGTTGGCCACTGTGTGAGACAGGATGCTGGACTAGGTGAACCACTGGTCTGATTCAGCAGGGCTCTTCTTATGCTCTTATGAAGGCCTCAGCCTTTCTGCCCTGTTGTAGGCCATCAGAGGAACTGGTTGGCCACTGTGTGAGACAGGAGGCTGGACTAGGTGAACCACTGGTCTGATCCAGCAAGGCTCTTCTGATGTTTTTATGAAGGCCTCAGCCTTTCTGCCCTGTTGTTGGCCATCAGAGGAACTAGTTGGCCACTGTGTGAGACAAGATGATGGACTAGATAGACCACTAATCTGATCCAGCAGGGCTCTTCTTATGCTCTTATGAAGGCCTCAGCCTTTCTGCCGTTGTAGGCCATCAGAGGAACTGGTTGACCACTGTGTGAGACAGGATGCTGGACTAGGTGAACCACTGGTCTGATCCAGCAGGGCTCTTCTGATGTTCTTCTGAAGGCCTCAGTCTCTCTGCCCTGTTGTTGGCCCTCCAGAGGAACTGGTTGGCCACTGAATGAGACAGGATGCTGGACTAGATGGACCACTGGTCTGATCCAGCAGGGCTCTTATGTCCTTAAAGAGGATTCTAAACAAGGACTTAGAACTCCAGTGGTGGCAGGAGAGTGTGTGGGGGGGACTAACTCCAGACAAAGTGCATGCATCCACTCATAGAATAGCTGGAATTAATTTTTAATCACTATTCTCTGCAGCAGAAGAGAAAAGGAGGAGCAAGACAACATGTTGGCTTTATACACATTTTGACTTTACTGTGGATCGAGTTGCCAGGAACCCCTGGGAGTAATTTGGGGGGTGGGGCTTGGAAAACCAATGCCACCAGGACCACAATAACACTTCTGGTTTTGGGTCAAGAAGTTACGTTACATCACCATTCTAGGAAGTTTCTTAATCTTTACGGTGAAGTGTCGTTAAGCATGAGATCTGAAGGTAGCTTCACAGTCCAGGAGCCAAAGGGCTGTTTCGATCCCAAGTACATGCTTGGTAGAATTTCTGGGTTTATTCCTAACTACCCCCCCCCCCAATTTTATATCACAAATAAAGTAACTCTAAGAACTCCTGGAAACTCTATGATTTCATCCAGAGGTGTTGTAGGAAAGCAGCCAGCCTTGCCACTTAAAAAAAATTATCCCGTCACTCCTTGGAGTGGTGATGGCTTTTACCATGGAGTTTCTGGTGATTCCTAGACCTAACCTATGCCACTCCCTGCGTGTATAAAAAGATCCAACCGAGGGACTAGACAGTGAAAGCCTGTTTGTACCTATTAAAGAGAACTCAAAACCACACTCTGAAGTCATAACTAGCTTTAACTTATGTGCCTCAGCCAGGTTTCACCTTTGACTACCTGGAGACCACAACATTACAATATGATCAAAATGCCAATACACCACAAGACTCTACACGTCGCAGAACTTGACGGGTGCTGCTTACCTCTCCGCCAAAGAAATAATTGTTAAACATATTGTAGTGGCAGAATTCCTCCTCCGTATAAAACTGAGAGTACCTGTGAAGACATTACTTCCATTACTAGGAAAGCCTCCGGTAAAAGAACTGACTGATCAGCTGAAGTCAATGTTGCTCACAGATTCAAGTCAAGAAATGGCTCCAGTTGCTGTGTTGTCTTATTCAGCCCTTTACCCTCTGCTTCTCTTTGATTCCTATATCATAATCTTTTGCCTGCTATTTTTCCTTCAGCCAGCTTGCTGTCTCTGACTATCCTCCTCACGAATTAGCTTACCAGGCCCACCTGGGATCTCTTCCAACCCTCAACCTGCCTCAACCAGGCTAATCCTGCTCCTAGGACCTGTGAGAAGAAGAAGAAGATGAGGATGATTAGGGGAGGAACAGTGGCTCAGTGGTAGAGCATCTGCTTGGTAAGCAGAAGGTCCCAGGTTCTATCCCCGGCATCTCCAACTAAAAAGGGTCCAGGCAAATAGGTGTGAATGGAAAGCTTGAGACCCTGGAGAGCCGCTGCCAGTCTGAGTAGACAATACTGACTTCGATGGACCGAGGGTCTGATTCAGTATAAGGCAGCTTCATATGTTCATGATGATGATATTGGATTTATACCCCGCCCTCCACTCCGAATCTCAGAGCGGCTCACAATCTCCTTTATCTCCCTCCCCCACAACAGACACCCTGTGAGGTGGGTGGGGCTGGAGAGGACTCTCCCAGCAGCTGCCCTTTCAAGGACAACCTCTGACAGAGCTATGGCTGACCCAAGGCCATTCCAGCAGCTGCAAGTGCAGGAGTGGGGAATCAAACCCTGGTTCTCCCAGATAAGAGAGCTATGGCTGACCCGAGGCCGTTCCAGCAGCTGCAAGTGGAGGAGTGGGGAATCAAACCCGGTTCTCCCAGATAAGAGTCCGCACACTTAACCCCTACACCAAACTGGGTGTTCATCCTAGAAAAAAATTCCCTTCTCTCACACACATTCAAAAAAGGGTGTTCACTCAGCCAACAGAATGTTCAAAAATTTTGGGGGCCAAGCTGGGACTTAACTGACAGAAGAGTAATATACATGACTTACATTTTTGACTGGCTACCAAACAAGTTAGGGCAACAGTTCACAACTTCCACAAATTTCTTCTGAAAAATCCCCCCCCCCCCCGGTTTAAAAACATCCACCCATTTGGCACAGGAGACTATGTTTTGAGGATATCTGGCCTCTCCTGTTTATGAAGGAATCGTCTTATCCACCTGACACAGAGAACCCTCACAGATTGGTCATACAATAACTAAGCTTTGGAACAAAGTGAATTCTGACCAGAGAAGAAAACTCTGAATCTCTTGATTCATAATACAGCCCAGACACTTCCCTCTCAGGACAACCTCTACGCCCTCAGGAAACTCACAACTTTTGGGGGCAACAGCAGAGATTTTAGACAACCTCATTTTCCCACTTCCAGAGGCTTCTATTAGCCAAGGGAGGAGAGAGAACCTAAATGCCTCACCATTCATTAAAGAGTCAAATTCTGAAATTCTCCTCAAGCCTTAAAAATGGGGCACAGAGCATTATCAGTTGCCTGATGACCCTCAGGCGCCAGGGTTTCCTTGAACAGGCCAAGAGATGTACTGTGTGAATAGCCATCATAAATATACCTAACTAAAGTTGTCCTGTCAGGAGCACAGTTTTTACATCTAATTTCCCCTTGTTATAAGCCCATCCTTTGAGCTTTCTCTTTGGCCACCACGATTTCCGCCCACTAGTGGCCCCAGAGTTATGGAACGTCTTTCCTGAAGAGCCTACACTCCCTGCCTTCCAGAACACATTCAAAGCCATTCTTTGTAGGCAGTCTATTTCATTAGGATACTACTTTGAGGGAAAATTGCATAGATGAGTTATAACTGTGTCAGGTAGCCGGCTCGAAGCTGACTCAGCCTTCCATCCTTCCGAGGTCAGTCAAATGAGTACGCAGCTCACTGGGGGGGAAGTGTAGATGACTGGGGAAGGCAATGGCAAACCACCCCGTAAAAAGTCTGCCGTTGCGAAAATGCTGTGAAAGCAACGTCACCCCAGAGTTGGAAAATGGTGCTTGCACAAGGGACTACCTTTATCTTTTTAACCTACAGAGCAGGCTTTCTGTAAGCCACCTCAAGCTTCCGTTGGTGGAAAAGACAGCATATAAATAAATTTGGGGCATTTAATGATAATGTTGGTATGGAGCAGAGGTCCATCAGTGGCTATTAGCCACAGCGTATTGTTGGAACTTTCTATCTGGGGCAAGCTATGCTCTGTATTCTTGGTGCTTGGGGGGTGGGGGGAACACTGGGAGGGCTTCTAGTGCCCTGGCCCCACTGGTGGATCTCCTGATGGCACCTGATTTTTTGGCCACTGTGTGACTTGGACTGGATAGGCCATTGGCCTGATCCAACATGGCTTCTCTTATATTCTTATGTACTTGAGGGAGGCTTGAGTGGATTAGCGGTTAAGAAGCGTTGCACTAAAATGAAGAGAGCAATCCAATGCTTAGAAATGGCCTACCTGAAATCAATATCTAACAAAAGGCTCCTAATGGGGGTCTTCTGTTCCTGTGATGATCGTAACTTGATCAGTTCATGGAGCCTGAAAAAAAAATATATTAAGCCATTTCAATGAACAACACAAGAGCTTTAGACAACAACAAGAAGAAGATATTGGATTTACATCCCACCCTCCACTCCGAAGAGTCTCAGAGTGGCTCACAATCTCCTTTATCTTCCTCCCCCCCACAACAGACACCCTGTGAGGTAGATGAAGATATTGGATTTATACCCCGCCCTCCACTCCGAAGAGTCGCAGAGCGGCTCACGATCTCCTTTACCTTCCCCCCCCCCCCCACAACCAGACACCCTGTGAGGTAGATGAAGATATTGGATTTACATCCCGCCCTCCACTCCGAAGAGTCGCAGAGAGGCTCACAATCTCCTTTACCTTCCTCCCCCACAACAAACACCCTGTGAGGTGGGTGGGGCTGGAAAGGGCTCTCACAGCAGCTGCCCTTTCAAGGACAACCTCTGCCAGAGCTATGACTGACCCAAGGCCATGCCAGCAGGTGCAAGTGGAGGAGTGGGGAATCAAACCCGGTTCTCCCAGATAAGAGATCGCACACTTAAACACTACACCAAACTGGCTCTCCATGCAATGCAATGTTCTTTGCAAGGGGGGGGAAAGGGAAGTTTTCTTCCTTTTCACAGCTGGGAGTCACATGAAAAGCTCCTGCTCAGTGTCCTATCTTGAAACAGTATACACCAGGGGTGGCCAAACTGTGGCTTGGGAGCCACATGTGGCTCTTTCACACATACTGTGTGACTCTTGAAGCCCCCACCAACCCACTGGCAGGTTTGGAGAAGGCATTTGCCTCTTTAAATCACTTGGCTTGGAGAAGGCATTTAAAGTTAAAGTTGCTTTCTTTCCACCTCTCCCCCATCTATCTTCCTTCCTTCCTTCCTGCTCTCAAACATCTGCCATTCATGTCTTGCGGCTCTCAGTCATCTGAGGTTCATGTCTTGCTGCTCCCAAACACCTGACATTTATTCTACACAGCTCTTAAGTTACGCAAGTTTGGCCACCCCTGGTATACACACAAACTTGTTGGGTTGTATCCCAGGGACGATTTCCACAAATAGAAAGGACTTCCTCCCATGGAAAGTATTATTTTTAATTTTAAAAAATAAGGCACTGCCTTTATTGTGTGAGCATCACCTAGGACAGGAGTCCCAAACTCCCGGGCCATGGACCGGTCCCGGGCAGTGGCCTGTTAGCAACCGGGCCGTGAGTTGTATAATTATTTCATTATATATTACAATGTAGTGATAACAATAAGATTACATTGGATTTATATCCTGTCCTATACACTGAATCTCAGAGTGGCCTACAGTCTCCTTTAGCTTCCTCCCTCATAACAGACACCCTGTGAGGTGGGTGGAGCTGAGAGCTCTCCCCAGAAGTTGCCCTTTCAAGGAGAACTCTACGAGAGCTGTGGCTGACCCAAGGCCATTCCAGCAGCTGCAAGTGGAGGAGTGGGGAATCAAACCTGGTTCTCCCAGATAAGAGAGCTCTGGCTGACCCAAGGCCATTCCAGCAGCTGTAAGTGGAGGAGTGGGGAATCAAACCCGGTTCTCCCAGATAAGAGAGCTCTGGCTGACCCAAGGCCATTCCAGCAGGTGCAAGTGGAGGAGTGGGGAATCAAACCCGGTTCTCCCAGATAAGAGAGCTATGGCTGACCCAAGGCCATTCCAGCAGCTGCAAGTGGAGGAGTGGGGAATCATACCCGGTTCTCCCAGATAAGAGAGCTATGGTTGACCCAAGGCCATTCCAGCAGGTGCAAGTGGAGGAGTGGGGGAATCAAACGCAGTTCTCCCGGGGAAGAGTCCGCACACTTAACCACCACACCAAACTAATAGAAATAAAGTGCACAACTGTATCACCCAGAAACCATTCCAACCCCCAACCCCGGTCCATGGAAAAATTGTCTTCCACAAAAACAGTCCCTGGTGCCAAAAAGGTTGGGGACTGCTGACCTAGGGCGCCAACCATTTTCCAGAATGACCAATGGGAGGGAAGGCAGTCCGTGACTGACCTCGGGGTGCCGACGCAAAGCACTCTCGTGAACCCGAGCGCGACAATGAGGTCCAGCAGGAACCGGCCACTCCGGTCAGCAAACAGATACTGCGCGTTGGTCTTCTTGTTCTCTAGAGGCCTGAGGAGCTGGCTGGGTCTCCTCATCTGGGCAACGGAGACATCGCCAAGTATTTGGTGGCCAGAATGTCTGCTCCACTCAGGTGGCAAGAGAAGCTGTTGGCATTCCTGACAGAACTTCCTTTTCGATAACGGCAAGATGACGAACTCCTTGTACCTTACATCATACAGCAAATGAGACAGCTGTCTTAGAATAACAGATGCACTGGAAAAGACAACAATACTAGGAAAAGCTACAGGATGCAAGAAAAGAAGAAGACCCAACGTGAGATAGACCAGGGGGGGTGTCAAACATGCACTCCGGGGTCCAAATCAGGCCCACAATCGGCACTCCTAGCAGGCCCACAATCAAGTCTGCTTCCTTCTCCCTCTCTCTCGCTTCCTTCTGCATCACAGCTTACTTTGCCAGGCTTGCTAAATCGCACAAGAACTACAGAGCAAACCCTCTATTTTCTCCATTGGTTGAGGCTCCTCCCTTGGGGAGGAAGGGGGGAGGACAAGAGCTTGCTTAGCCAGGCTCTCTCAATTGCACAGCAGAGCAACTGAGCCAAGCCTCTCTTCCTTCTATTGGCTGAGGCTCCTCCCTTTCCTCGTTCCCTGGGGAGGGAGGGAAAGAGCCAAGCTTCCTTTGCCCAGTTCCCTGGATCCTACAGGAGACATACAAAGAAAGCACCTTTAGAAAAAGAAAAGAAACAAAGCACCTCTGTGTCCTTTCTAAAGTTTGTATCTCTGCTTCTTGGCATTACATTTTATGATACACATGGCCCAGCCCGACAAGGTCTCATTTATGTCAGATCCGGCCTTCATAACAAATGAGTTTGACACGCCTGAGATAGACAATAAAGGAAGCTACGCCTTTCAGTTTGCACATCCTGAGCGGTTAACAATAGGACATTTCAGGTTAATGACAGGTGATTAATTCATAGGGTTTGATTCAGTAAATAAAACAGCTTCATGTACGTGACCTCTTCATCAAAATCTGATGAGGGCAGGGGTCGTTTTGTAGGGGAAAGGTGGTGGAGCTCATTAGCATAACTCATTAGCATATACCACCACCACCCTAGCCAAAAGCAACTTGATGCAAGAAAGGAGAGCCCCGGGCGAGCGAGGCTTACTTGGGCTGGCTAGAGATCCAGCCAGCCCAAGCAGGCCTCACTCGCCTGGGGCTCTCCTGGGCCGTTCCCCCCCCCCCCGGTCAAAAGGCCGCCCCAAATCACATAAGAAATGGCAGCGTGGGCTTCTCCAGGGGTTAAAGAGGGCTGTTGGGGGCATGGCACAGCCCCTGGTGGCTGCCTGCTCTCCTAATCCAAAGATTGTTATGCAGCTGCACCTCCTATTCCATGGACAAGGTAGGTGGGGAGGAAGAGGGGGAAAGGTTCAGGAGCTGTGCTCCTGTGAGCTGCTGCTGAATCTGAGGCTTGGATGGGGGTCAGGAGCAGATAGATCTGCTGGGTGGGCTGGATCCTGCGCCCTCCTCTGGGCCACCGTTCACCAAATCCCGTATTTGAGTTTAAATCCTAGAATCATAGAGTCGGAAGGGACCTCCAGGGTCGTCTAATCCAACCCCCTGCACAATGCAGGGAAAATGTACATAGGCCACTTGGAGTTGTTCAGGAGAAGAGAAGGATCTAAATGTTTTAAATAAATACATGCAATAAATGAAACAGAGCATCAAACCTTAGGCTACGATGACAAAGCAAGCCTATGCGGGATCTGTTTGGGGCCAAGAAGAAAGGCAGAGTACAACTATTTTAATAAAGAAATAAGGTTGCCTTATTTCCGGGTTGGGAAATGCCTGGAGATTTTGAGGGTGGAGCCTGAAGAGGGCGGAGTTTGGAGGCGGGAGGAACTCCAACGGGGCATAATGCCAGAGTCCACCTTCCGTTGCTTCTATTTCCATCAGGTGAACTTATCTCTGTTGGCCGGAGACCAGTTCGGGGGGATTTTTTAGCAGGAACACACAGGGACGCAGTGTGAGCCAGAGGGGCGTGGCTTAATATGCAAACGCGGTCCTGCTGGGCTTTTTCAACAAAAAAAGCCCTGTGTGAAACAACGGTGCTGTGAGGAGGTGTGGCCTAATATGCAAATGAGTTCCTGCTGGGCTTTTTCTACCTAAAAAAAAAGGCCCGGCCTTGTAATCCCAGATCTCCAGCCACCAACTGGCTGTTGGCTGCTCTACAGATATATAAAATTCATCGGTGATCGTCAGGGCTCTTTTTCTAGCAGGAGCTCCTCTGCGTATTAGGCCACACCCCCTGATGTAGCCAATCTTCTTGGAACTTACGGTGGGCCCTGGACAAAGAGCCCTCTAAGCTCTCGGAGGATTGGCTACATCAGGGAGGTGTGGCCTAATATGCAGAGGAGCTCCTGCTAGAAAAAGATGGTGCCCTGGTGATGGTGGTGGAAAGGGCCATCAAGTCACAGCTGATTTATGACAATCCCGTGGAGTTTTCAGAAGTGGTCTGCCCTTGCCTGCCTCCACGTACCCGGAAGTTGCAGTTAGTGCAGAATGCCGCTGCCCGGCTGTTATTAGGGCTCCCAAGATGGGAGCACATTCGGCCGGGGCTCCAGGGTCTGCACTGGCTGCCAATAATGTACCGAGTCCGGTACAAGGTGCTGGTTATTACCTTTAAAGCCCTATATGGCCTAGGACCTGCCTACCTTAGGGACCGTCTCTCCCCACATGTTCCCCAGAGAGTACTGAGATCGGGCTCCCAAAATCTGCTTGTTATCCCCGGGCCAAAGGAGGCCCGTCTGAAACCCACCAGGGACAGGGCCTTTTCTGTAACGGCTCCTTACTGGTGGAACCAGCTGCCGGAAGAGGTGAGGGACCTGCGGGACCTTGGCCAGTTCCGCAGGGCCCGTAAGACAGCCCTCTTCCGGCTGGCCTATAACTAACTGGCATTGGAAACTCTATAGAAGGTTGTAGTGTAGTATTCTGATAGATCGCTTGTTTTACATGTTTTATTATTTCACTGTCTTAACTGCTGTAACTTGATGTATTTTAAATCTAAAATTTATGTTAGATCTTATATGCTGTGAGCTGCCCTGAGCCACTTCGGTGGGAAGGGCGGGATATAAATTGAAATAAACTGAAACTGAAACGTAGCAACCCGAGACTTCCTTGGCCGTCTCCCGTCCAAGTACTCATCAGAGCTGGCGCTGCTTCGCTTCTGAGATCTGACAAGATCGGGCTAGCCAGGCCCGTCCAGGTGAGGGCACTGAGATTAGACTGGAGCTGGGGTGGCCAAACCGTGGCTTGCTGCCACAAGCGGCTCTTTCACACATATCGTGCGGCTCTCGAAGCCCCCACTGCCAGCGTTCCCTCTAAGCTGACTTAATGTGAGCTAGCTCACAATTGTTTAGCCTCCGGCTCACACATTTTTGTCTCAGCTCAGGGAAAATAGCCCCAGAGCACACTCATCGATGCAGGAGCTCACAACTTTAATGCCAGGAGCTCACAAAGTAGAATCTTTGCTCACAAGACTCTGCAGCTCAGAGGGAACATTGGCCCACCACTCTGTTGCTGGCTTGCAGAAGGCATTTCTCTTTTTTAAATCATTGCCAAACCAGCTAATGGCTTGCAGAAAGCATTTAAAACTGAGGTTGCTTTCTTTCCACCTCTCCTCCCTCCCCCATCTATTTTCCTTCCTTCCTTCCCATCTGACGTTAATGTCCTGTAGCTCTCAAACATGAACATGAACATATGAAGCTGCCTTATACTGAATCAGACCCTTGGTCCATCAAAGTCAGTATTGTCTTCTCAGACTGGCAGCGGCTCTCCAGGGTCTCAGCTGAGGTTTTTCACACTTACTTGCCTGGACCCTTTTTTGGAGATGCCGGGGATTGAACCTGGGACCTTCTGCTTACCAAGCAGATGCTCTACCACTGAGCCACCGTCCCTCCCCATCTGACATTTATTCTATGTAGCTCTTACGTTAAGCAAGTTTGGCCATACCTGGACTGGAGTAACTCTGCATAGGACTGCACTGTAAATGGAATTTTTAAAAGCGCTTTCAAGGAGAACTCTGCAAGGTTTTTTTGGGTTTCTTTTGAGATGAAAAGATACCCTTTCAGATGCTTCAGGTTTTAGCAAACTGTTCACAGGCCAGCCCGCAACATCAATTCATTACAGGGATAAGCTATACCTTTCCACATTTTGTGCGTGAGAGAAAGAGGGCTGCCGACTTTGGTTGTACTTCTCCTGGGCTAAAAGCCTCGCTTCAGACACCTGAAAAAGGCAGACATGAGAGAAATGTCTAAATCAACAGTGAAAATGTTCCCAACCATAGAGTTTCAAAGGCACTGTCAAGTGAAATTTCAAAGTTTCCTTTGAAAATGACCTTCCCAGCTAAAGATAAATAAATCACAAACATACATATATAATCATTTCCTGGAAGAATGGGAATTTGAACCCAGGTCTCTCAGTCCTAGTCCAGGCCAAACTGTGGCTCAGGAGCCACATGTGGCTCTTTCACATGTATTGTGTGGCTCTCAAAGCCCCCACCACCCTGCCAGCTGGCTTGGAGAAGGCATTTGTCTCTTTAAATCACTACTCCAAGCCAAGCCAGCTCATGGCTTGGAGAATGCATTTTAAAGTGAAAGTTGCTTTCTTTCTGCTTCTCCCTCCCATATCTATTTCCTTCCTTCTAGCTCTCAAACATCTGACGTTCATCTCTTGTGGCTCTCAAACATCTGGCATTTATTCTATAGGGCTCTGGATCCCATGGGAGAGATACAAAGAAAGCACCTTTATGACCAATGAGGGCTGATGTTTTAAGCATGTTGTAAGTTTAAAAAAATAAATAACTCTTTAATTGTGTTTGTCTGCGTCCTTTATAAAGTTTATATCTCTGCTACCTATAGGGTGGCCAGACCGTCCCGGTCTCCCGGGACATTCCCGGATCTGGCCACCCAATCCCGGATCCCGGGCTCCCTATACCGGGACCATTAAAGGTCCCGGTTTAGGCAGCCCAGGAGCCGGTGGGCCGCGGGCGCGGGCGGGGAAGGCGGGGAGTGAGGGAGGGAGCGTCCCTGCGCCTGCGCAGGGCCCCTGCGCACGCGCAGGGACGCTCCCTCCCTCACTCCCCGCCTTCCCCGCCCGCGCGCGGGGCCGGCAGCGGTGGGGGAGGCCTCTCCGCGGCCTCCGCTGGTCGCTGGGGGCCTTCCAGAGTGTCTGGAAGGCCCCCAGCGACCAGCGGAGGCCGCGGGGAGGCCGCGGAGCACCCGGCGCTGGTCCGGGAAGGCCTTCCAGAGCCTCTGGAAGGCCTTCCCGGACCAGCGCCGGCCAGCGAAGGCCTCCCCGCGGCCTCCGCTGGTCGCTGGGGGCCTTCCAGAGTGTCTGGAAGGCCCCCAGCGACCAGCGGAGGCCGCGGGGAGGCCGCGGAGCACCCGGCGCTGGTCCGGGAAGGCCTTCCAGAGCCTCTGGAAGGCCTTCCCGGGCCAGCGCCGGCCAGCGAAGGCCTCCCCGCGGCCTCCGCTGGTCGCTGGGGGCCTTCCAGAGTGTCTGGAAGGCCCCCAGCGACCAGCGGAGGCCGCGGGGAGGCCGCGGAGCACCCGGCGCTGGTCCGGGAAGGCCTTCCAGAGCCTCTGGAAGGCCTTCCCGGGCCAGCGCCGGCCAGCGAAGGCCTCCCCGCGGCCTCCGCTGGTCGCTGGGGGCCTTCCAGAGTGTCTGGAAGGCCCCCAGCGACCAGCGGAGGCCGCGGGGAGGCCGCGGAGCACCCGGCGCTGGTCCGGGAAGGCCTTCCAGAGCCTCTGGAAGGCCTTCCCGGACCAGCGCCGGCCAGCGAAGGCCTCCCCGCGGCCTCCGCTGGTCGCTGGGGGCCTTCCAGAGTGTCTGGAAGGCCCCCAGCGACCAGCGGAGGCCGCGGGGAGGCCGCGGAGCACCCGGCGCTGGTCCGGGAAGGCCTTCCAGAGGCTCTGGAAGGCCTTCCCGGGCCAGCGCCGGCCAGCGAAGGCCTCCCCGCGGCCTCCGCTGGTCGCTGGGGGCCTTCCAGAGTGTCTGGAAGGCCCCCAGCGACCAGCGGAGGCCGCGGGGAGGCCGCGGAGCACCCGGCGCTGGTCCGGGAAGGCCTTCCAGAGCCTCTGGAAGGCCTTCCCGGGCCAGCGCCGGCCAGCGAAGGCCTCCCCGCGGCCTCCGCTGGTCGCTGGGGGCCTTCCAGAGTGTCTGGAAGGCCCCCAGCGACCAGCGGAGGCCGCGGGGAGGCCGCGGAGCACCCGGCGCTGGTCCGGGAAGGCCTTCCAGAGCCTCTGGAAGGCCTTCCCGGACCAGCGCCGGCCAGCGAAGGCCTCCCCGCGGCCTCCGCTGGTCGCTGGGGGCCTTCCAGAGTGTCTGGAAGGCCCCCAGCGACCAGCGGAGGCCGCGGGGAGGCCGCGGAGCACCCGGCGCTGGTCCGGGAAGGCCTTCCAGAGCCTCTGGAAGGCCTTCCCGGGCCAGCGCCGGCCAGCGAAGGCCTCCCCGCGGCCTCCGCTGGTCGCTGGGGGCCTTCCAGAGTGTCTGGAAGGCCCCCAGCGACCAGCGGAGGCCGCGGGGAGGCCGCGGAGCACCCGGCGCTGGTCCGGGAAGGCCTTCCAGAGCCTCTGGAAGGCCTTCCCGGACCAGCGCCGGCCAGCGAAGGCCTCCCCGCGGCCTCCGCTGGTCGCTGGGGGCCTTCCAGAGTGTCTGGAAGGCCCCCAGCGACCAGCGGAGGCCGCGGGGAGGCCGCGGAGCACCCGGCGCTGGTCCGGGAAGGCCTTCCAGAGCCTCTGGAAGGCCTTCCCGGACCAGCGCCGGCCAGCGAAGGCCTCCCCGCGGCCTCCGCTGGTCGCTGGGGGCCTTCCAGAGTGTCTGGAAGGCCCCCAGCGACCAGCGGAGGCCGCGGGGAGGCCGCGGAGCACCCGGCGCTGGTCCGGGAAGGCCTTCCAGAGCCTCTGGAAGGCCTTCCCGGGCCAGCGCCGGCCAGCGAAGGCCTCCCCGCGGCCTCCGCTGGTCGCTGGGGGCCTTCCAGAGTGTCTGGAAGGCCCCCAGCGACCAGCGGAGGCCGCGGGGAGGCCGCGGAGCACCCGGCGCTGGTCCGGGAAGGCCTTCCAGAGCCTCTGGAAGGCCTTCCCGGGCCAGCGCCGGCCAGCGAAGGCCTCCCCGCGGCCTCCGCTGGTCGCTGGGGGCCTTCCAGAGTGTCTGGAAGGCCCCCAGCGACCAGCGGAGGCCGCGGGGAGGCCGCGGAGCACCCGGCGCTGGTCCGGGAAGGCCTTCCAGAGCCTCTGGAAGCCCTTCCCGGACCAGCGCCGGCCAGCGAAGGCCTCCCCGCGGCCTCCGCTGGTCGCTGGGGGCCTTCCAGAGTGTCTGGAAGGCCCCCAGCGACCAGCGGAGGCCGCGGGGAGGCCGCGGAGCACCCGGCGCTGGTCCGGGAAGGCCTTCCAGAGCCTCTGGAAGGCCTTCCCGGGCCAGCGCCGGCCAGCGAAGGCCTCCCCGCGGCCTCCGCTGGTCGCTGGGGGCCTTCCAGAGTGTCTGGAAGGCCCCCAGCGACCAGCGGAGGCCGCGGGGAGGCCGCGGAGCACCCGGCGCTGGTCCAGGAAGGCCTTCCAGAGCCTCTGGAAGGCCTTCCCGGACCAGCGCCGGCCAGCGAAGGCCTCCCCGCGGCCTCCGCTGGTCGCTGGGGGCCTTCCAGAGTGTCTGGAAGGCCCCCAGCGACCAGCGGAGGCCGCGGGGAGGCCGCGGAGCACCCGGCGCTGGTCCGGGAAGGCCTTCCAGAGGCTCTGGAAGGCCTTCCCGGGCCAGCGCCGGCCAAGGAAGGCCTCTCCGACGCCTCCCTGGCCTCGCCGCCGCCCCCGCCGCTGGACTCGCCGCCGCCGGACCCGCCGCCGCCGCCCGACTCGCCGCCGACCGCCACCGCAGGTAAGGGGGCCGAAAGCGGGGGGGGGGGGCGGCCTTCCTTTCTTCCCTCCCTCTTCCCTTCTTTCCTTTCTTCCTCCCTTCCTTCCCTCCCTTCCTTCCCTCCCTCCCTTCCCTTCCTTCCTTCCCTCCCTCCCTCCTCCCTTCCTTCCTTTCTTTCTTCCTTCCCTCCCTCCCTTCCTTCCTTCCTTCCTTCCTTCCTTCCTTCCTCCCTTCCCTTCCCTCCTCCCTTCCCTCCTCCCTTCCCTCCTCCCTTCCCTCCTCCCTTCCTTCCCTCCCTCCTCCCCTCCCTCCTCCCTCCCTTCCTTTCTTTCTTCCTTCCCTCCCTTCCCTCCCTTCCTTCCTTCCTTCCTTCCTTCCTTCCTTCCTTCCTTCCTTCCTTCCTTCCTTCCTTCCTTCCTTCCTTCCTTCCTTCCTCCCTTCCCTTCCCTTCCCTTCCCTTCCCTTCCCTTCCCTTCCCTTCCCTTCCCTCCTCCCTTCCCTCCTCCCTTCCTTCCCTCCTTATGTTCTTATGTGGCGCAGAGTGTTGGACTGGAGGGGCCACTGGCCTGATGCAACAGGGCTTCTCTTATGTGACACAGAGTGTTGGACTGGATGGGCCACTGGCCTGATCCAACAGGGCTTCTGTTATGTTCTTATGTGACGCAGAGTGTTGGACTGGATGGGCGCAGAGTGTTGGACTGGCCTGATCCAACAGGTCTTCTGTTATGTTCTTATGTGACGCAGAGTGTTGGACTGGATGGGCCACTGGCCTGATCCAACAGGGCTTCTGTTATGTTCTTATGTGACGCAGAGTGTTGGACTGGATGGGCCACTGGCCTGATCCAACAGGGCTTCTCTTATGTTCTTATGTGACGCAGAGTGTTGGACTGGATGGGCCACTGGCCTGATCCAACAGGGCTTCTGTTATGTTCTTATGTGACGCAGAGTGTTGGACTGGATGGGCCACTGGCCTGATCCAACAGGGCTTCTGTTATGTTCTTATGTGACGCAGAGTGTTGGACTGGATGGGCCACTGGCCTGATCCAACAGGGCTTCTCTTATGTTCTTATGTGACGCAGAGTGTTGGACTGGATGGGCCACTGGCCTGATCCAACAGGGCTTCTCTTATGTTCTTATGTGACGCAGAGTGTTGGACTGGATGGGCCACTGGCCTGATCCAACAGGGCTTCTGTTATGTTCTTATGTGACAATACTGACTTTGGTGGACCCAAGCACTGATTCAGTGTAAGGGAGCTTTGTGTTTGTGACTGGAGTGGACAATACTGACTTTGGTGGACCCAAGCACTGATTCAGTGTAAGGGAGCTTTGTGTTTGTGTCTTCTGGTGCAATTTTGTTCTCAGATCCTGTATTTACTTCATCAGTATATGGGATAAGGCACTTTCTCAACTGTGCTGCATAATGCAGCCTATTTATTTTGTCCTGTTGGCTCTGTTGGCTCTATCTGCGCCACCTTCATCACTTTCGGGGTGTGGATCCCCCAGTGGGGTGGGCTCCCGACTCCCTCTGCCGGCTGTTTCTGATAGCCCTGCGCCCCCTCTTTCATTTGATATGTGTCCCGTGCGGGTGCCACCCTCCTGCCGGGAGATGCCGCAAAATGAGCCCCCTTGAGGCTTATGGCGGCAGGGCTCGGGGGAAGCAAGCTAGACTGCTGTTCTTTTGAGGGGTTATAGAGTGTTTCGAGCCCCTCCCTGTGGCATCGGTCCCATCGTTGTGGGACCCAGGGGGCCGGCGCAGCGGCCCGCTGAAGCAGCCTGTCAGTCACTTCCGCATCTCGACCTGTGTTATTAGTGACAGGCTGCTTCGGCAGGCTGCTGCGCCGGCCCCCTGGGTCCCACGACGATGGGACCAATGCCACAGGGAGGGGCTCGAAACACTCTATAACCCCTCAAAAGAACAGCAGTCTAGCTTGCTTCCCCCGAGCCCTGCCGCCATAAGCCTCAAGGGGGCTCATTTTGCGGCATCTCCCGGCAGGAGGGTGGCACCCGCACGGGACACATATCAAATGAAAGAGGGGGCGCAGGGCTATCAGAAACAGCTGGCGGAGGGAGTCGGGAGCCCACCCCACTGGGGATCCACACCCCGAAAGTGATGAAGGTGGCGCAGATAGAGCCAACAGAGCCAACAGGACAAAATAAATAGGCTGCATTATGCAGCACAGTTGAGAAAGTGCCTTATCCCATATACTGATGAAGTATATACAGGATTTGAGAACAAAATTGTTTCCGGCGGTGATATTTGGGGGATTTTTGGGGACGTCACAGGAAGTGCTGTGAAGTCACTTCCTGTTTCCGGCAGTGGCATTTGGGGGAAATGATGCCATTTGGGGGAAATGATGTCACAGGAAGTGATGTCACTTCCTGCTTCCGGCAGGTGGCGCGGGGGAAATGATGTCACAGGAAGTGATGTCACTTCCCGTTTCCGGCAGGTGGCGCGGGGGAAATGATGTCACAGGAAGTGATGTCACTTCCTGTTTCCGGCGGTGGTATGACGTCGCCGGAAGTGACGTCGCCGGAAGTGACGTCACTTCCTGTTTCCGGCGGCGCGAGCGCTTCGCGCGCGCGCACTCCTGCCTTCCCCCCCCCCAAGGTGTCCCTGGCTGGCCTTCAGACATTATGGCCACCCTAGCTACCTAATCTTAAATAGGTACGCACACAGCCCGGCCTGACAAAGTCTCATTTATGTCAGATCTGGCCCTCACAACAAATGAGTTCAACACCCCCGACCTAGAGGATGGCAAACATACCCTTGATTTGTCTCATCCACAAATGCCTTTAGTCAATTCCAGAGATTTCAGGAGCCCTGAGGTTGCACAAGAGTCTATGCACCGGCAGTCCCTTCACTTTCAGAAGCCCTTCTTGATTTCGGTGGGAGAGATTTAAGCACAGTCTTTGCATTGGGAAGAACCCCGTGGCGCAGAGTGTTAAAGCTGCAGTCCTAAGCTCTGCTCACGACCTGAGTTCGATCCCTGGTGGAAGCTGGCTTTTCAGGTAGCCGGCTCGAGGTTGACTCAGCCTTCCATCCTTCCGAGGTTGGTAAAATGAGTCCCCAGCTTGCTGGGGGGAAAAGTGTAGATGAATGGGGAAGGCAATGGCAAACCACCCCGTAAAAAGTCTGCCGTGAAAACTTTGTGGAAGCAACGTCACCCCAGAGTCGGAAACGACTGGTGCTTGCACAAGGGAGCTTTCCTTTCCTTTTTCCTTTGCATTGTGGTGAATTAGAGGGAAACACTCTCCCTGAGATTAAATAGATTGGGATTTGTAATTAATTTGACCCATAAATACTGCTTTTCTGCTTACCTTTTCATCTTCCCACTGGAAAAAGCTACAGTCTTTTCTTTCTCTACAGGCAGAACAAGCATAAAATCTTCTCCCTTCCTCCTTCCCTTGACGAACCTTTGCGAACAAAAGCGTGGGCCCTGGAAGAGAGGGTTACTTGGAAGCTTTTCCAGGCAACTTGAAGAGAAGGGGAGTCCACATCCTAACTACAATGGAAGAGGCCACTTAAGATGGACATCAAAACTACCCCTGCCTTCCAAGTGAGAGCAATCCAGAGAAAAGAAAAGCACAGGCACGATCCCACTGAATCCCATGGAACAGAAGCGATCCCTGCACAAAAGCCAGGAAATATTGAGAAGGTTCAGGAAATCCCATTTGATCTGTTTATAACCAGGGTGGCCACATGTGGCTCTTTCACACATACCGTGTGGCTCTTGAAGCCCCCAAAGCCCCATTAGCTGGCTTGGAAGAAGGCATTTGTCTCTTTAAATCAATTGGCTTGGAGAATGCCTTTAAAGTTAAAGTTGCTTTCTTTCCACCTCCCCCATCTCTCTTCCTTCCTGGTCTCAAACATCTGACATTCATCAGACATCTGATGCTTACTCTACCTGGCTCTTGCATGAAGCAAGTTTGCTGGAGGAGCTGAGGGTAGCATTACAGAGGGAAAAAGCATTGATCTGATAGATCTTTTACAAAATATTAGCAAAAATGAGGTTCATCCGTTGTGGCTTCTGTGCAGTCCTTTAAGCTGATTAAAAATTTAAATAATAAAATGGGACTTGGAAGTAAGGGGGCCAGCAGTAGGGTTGTCAAGTCCAATTCAAGAAATATCTGGGGACTTTGGGGGTGGAGCCAGGAGACATTGAGGGTGGAGCCAGGAGTAAGGTTGTGACAAGCACAATTGAACTCCAAAGGGAGTTCTGACCATCACATTTAAAGGGACCGCACACCTTTTAAATGCCTTCCCTCCATTGGAAATAATGAAGGATAGGGGCACCTTCTTTGGGGGCTCATAGAATTGGACCCCCTGGTCTAATCTTTTGAAACTTGGGGGGTATTTTGGGGAGAGGCACTAGATGCTATACTGAAAATTTGGTGCCTCTACCCCAAATAACAGCCCCTCCAGAGCCCCAGATACCCACGGATGAATTCTCCATTATTATACCCTATGGGAATCGGTCTCCATAGGGAATAATGGAACGCCCAGCAGACATTTCCCTCCCCTGCTCGCTTTCTGAGGACCCTGAAGAGTGGGAAGGCCTCCAAACGAGGGGATCCCCTGCCCCCACCTGGGGATCGGCAACCCTAGCTCCAGCAGCGGACTCACCGTGCGGGCAGCGTGGGGCAGGAGCTCCTCCGCAGGGGTCTCGCCCCAGCAGCAGCGCCACCCCGAAGCGCGGCCCCCCCTCCGCCATGGCCCTCCACCCGCGACGCACACTTCGGGCTCCCAAGCGACCCGCTTCCCTTCCGCAGCGCCGCCCACGGAACCCGGAAGTGAGGGCTGCTGCGGCTGGCGGCTCCGTCTCTATGCTCTCGCGGCCGCAGGGAGCCTGAAAGTCTCCGCGGGACAGGCGAGCAGAGCCCGGGAAGGGCGCGGGGTGGAGCCGCGGCTTTGGGCAGCTCATTGCTATGGTTCTGAAGCCGCAGTGTTCCAACTCCAAGTTTCTTAACAGAATTGTGTATCAGTCTAATTATTTCTTTAAGTTTAAAAGAGCCCCGTGGCGCAGAGCGGTGAAGCTGCAGTGCTGCAGTTGGAGCTCTCTGCTCACGACCTGAGTTCGATCCCGGCGGAAGCTGGTTCAGGTAGCCGACTCCAGGTTGGCTCAGCCTTCCATCTATCCGAGGTCGGTCAAATGAGGACCCAGCTTGCTGGGGGGAAAGCCTAGATGTTTGGGGAAGGCACCCCAGAGTCGAAAACGACTGGTGCTTGCACAGGGGACTACCTTTACCTTTTACCTTTAATGCAATAAAGGAAGAGCCCCATGGCACAGAGTGGTAAAGCTGCAGTACTGCAGTCTGAGCTCTCTGCTCACGACCTGAGTTCGATCCCGGCGGAAGCTGGTTCAGGTAGCCGGCTCCAGGTTGACTCAGCCTTCCATCCTTCCGAGGACCCAGCTTGCTGGGTGGAAAGTGTAGATGACTGGGGAAGGCAATGGCAAACCACCCCGTAAAACAGTCTGCAGTGAAAACGTTGTGAAAGCAGCGTCACTCCAGAGTCGAAAACGACTGGTGCTTGCACAGGGGACAACCTTTTCCTTTACCGTTTTAATGTTTTATTAATAAGAGCCCCGTGGCGCAGAGTGGTAAAGCTGCAGTACTGCAGTCCAAGCTCCCTGCTCACGACCTGAGTTCTATCCCGGCAGAGGCTGGTTCAGGTAGCCGGCTCCAGGTTGACTCAGCCTCCCATCCTTCCGAGGTCGGTCAAATGAGGACCCAGCTTGCTGGGGGGAAAGCCTAGATGACTGGGGAAGGCAATGGCAAACCATGCCGTAAAACAGTCTGCCGTGAAAACGTTGTGAAAGCAACGTCACCCCAGAGTCAAAAACGACTGGTGCTTGCACAGGGGACAACCTTTTCCTTGACCTTTTTAATGTTTTATTAATAAGAGCCCCGTGGCACAGAGTGGTAAACCTGCAGTACTGCAGTCGGAGCTCCCTGCTCACGACCTGAGTTCCATCCCGGCAGAAGCTGGTTCAGGTAGCCGGCTCCAGGTTGACTCAGCCTTCCATCTTTCCGAGGTCGGTCAAATGAGGACCCAGCTCGCTGGGGGGAAAGCCTAGATGTCTGGGGAAGGCACCCCAGAGTCGAAAACAACTGGTGCTTGCACAGGGGACTAACTTTACCTTAATGCAATAAAGGAAGAGCCCCGTGGCGCAGAGCGGTAAAGCTGCAGTACTGCAGTCCAAGCTCCCTGCTCACGACTTGAGTTTGATCCCAGCGGAAGCGGGGTTCAAGTAGCTGGCTCCAGGTTGACTCAGCCTTCCATCCTTCCAAGGACCCAGCTTGCTGGGTGGAAAGTGTAGATGACTGGGGAAGGCAATGGCAAACCACCCCGTAAAACAGTCTGCAGTGAAAACGTTGTGAAAGCAGCGTCACTCCAGAGTCGAAAACGACTGGTGCTTGCACAGGGGACAACCTTTTCCTTTACCGTTTTAATGTTAATTATTGATAAGAGCCCTGTGGCGCAGAGTGGTAAAGCTGCAGTACTGCAGTCGGAGCTCCCTGCTCACGACCTGAGTTCGATCCCGGCGGAAGCTGGTTCAGGTAGCCAGCTCCAGGTTGACTCAGCCTTCCATCCTTCCGAGGTCGGTCAAATGAGGACCTAGCTTTCTGGGGGGAAAGCGTAGATGACTGGGGAAGGCAATGGCAAACCACCCCGTAAAACAGTCTGCCGTGAAAACATGAATGCAATGTCACCCCAGAGTCAGAAACGACAGGTGCTTGCACAGAGGACCTTTCCTTTTCCTTCCTCTTTTGGACTCTTTTTTAAAAACCTGATGAATTTGTCCTTTTGGGGTTGGAAAGTTAGGAATATTTTTAGTTAGTAGCAATTATCACCAGTTAAATCGTAGGGCTATTTAAAATGAGACTTGTCATAGTGATCACTACCTTTACCTTTATAATTATTTGTATTGACAACTCAAAATAGGGATATCGGCTGTATATCTCATTACATATGCTTTACCCATTTTCACTATATTTTATTGTATTCCTTTTTCCTATGGCAAACTAAAGTTATGTTTCCATGTTAAAAAGTAAATTAGGTGGGCAAGAACATCACTATCCAATGTATTTCTCTTTTAGCTGTATTGACACACTCAAACAGGGACTTCGGTTGCTTATCCCATTACATATATTGAACCCATCTCCCGTTGTCATTGACAGACAATCTCACATTTTGACATGCTACTGTTTTGTTGCTTTTGCATGCTCATGCTACTCAGATCAAAGGTTTGCTCAATTTGTTATTTTGACTATTCTGTCATTGTACCATTTTACATTCTAAACCACTGCCTACCAGATCATTTTACTTCACTGTCATTGGTTCTTAAATCTGTACCATGTTGCATTCTGGGCCACTGCCTACCAGCTATGTATGGCTCTGCTCAACTGTGCCGGATTCCTCGTCTGATGACGTGTGCTTAAGAGCACACGAAAGCTTACGTTCTAAATAAAAATTGGTTGGTCTTAAAGGTGCCACTTGACTCCTCCTTTGTTCAGCTCCTTTAGACCAACATGGCTACCCGCTTGGATCTATCTACTAGAAATAAACCACTGCGTTTTTATGTTGCAAATAAATGTTTAAGCAATTTCTTTCATAATGATGCAATTATATTATTATCACCACAAACCAAAATTCATTAAATACCCATAGAAAAATCAAAAAGTTATTTCAAATCAGAATGTTATTTCACATCACTCTTGTAAGGTGGTACTTTACATCCACTGTCTCCGTTCTCCTTTGCTTGAAAGACGTCGACAGAACCACGCGTATATGATTCCTCCTATGGGTAGCAGGCCGAAGTCTGACAGGTGCAGCGGCTACACAGGTCCTCGGTTCAGTTCTGTGTTTCGTTCACCTTCCACTGGCTGCTTTTCTTTTAGCTTTGGAGGCAATTGCTCACACATTACAATACGTTACTTTGCAGCTTGCACGAATGTGAAATCCCATTCTGATTTTGAAAGTACTACCTTACAAGAGTGGTGTGAAATAACTTTTTTTCTATGGACATGTCATGAATTTTGATTTGTGATGATAATATAATTGCATCGTTATGAAAGAAGCCGCTTAAGCATTTGCAACATTAAAATGCAGTGGTTTATTTCTAGTTCCCTAGAAATATGCATCTACAGCTGAGTCGTTTCTCTGCTCAACTGACAAGCACTCAGGCCTTAAGTTTCCAATTAGAGAGAACACGATGGAGGATCATGATACTCTGAATACTCTGAATTCTCATGATACTCTGGATACTCTGAATTCCCAGGGACGTGAGCAGGCCAATTTCCCCAGCTCCCCACACTCCACTTCTCTCAACATTAGTTCATTCAGAAGTGGAAGCTGCCTCCCCTTCTCTGCGTGAGCCATCTAGGGTTGCCTTTTCCTGGATAATCCAGGGTGGGGGACGGAGGCCTTTGCATGGGTTTCCTCCTTCCTGTCAGTCAGCATCTTTATAGATCCAGGTGGGCAGCCGTGTTGGTCTGAAGCAACAGAACAAAGTAGGAGCCCAGTTGCACCTTTAAGACCAACCAAGTTTTATTCAGAAGGTAAGCTTTCGTGTGCTCTAAGCACACTTCATCAGACAAGGGCTGGAACACTTTCCCTATGAAGAAAGGTTGAAACGCTTGGGACTCTTTAGCTTGGAGAAACGTCGACTGCGGGGTGACGTGATAGAGGTTTACAAGATAATGCATGGGATGGAGAAAGTAGAGAAAGAAGTACTTTTCTCCCTTTCTCACAATACAAGAACTCGTGGGCATTCGATGAAATTGCTGAGCAGTCGGGTTAGAGCGGATAAAAGGAGGTACTTCTTCACCCAAAGGGTGATTAACATGTGGAATTCACTGCCACGGGAGGTGGTGGCGGCCACAAGCATGGCCACCTTCAAGAGGGGTTTAGATAAAAATATGGAGCAGAGGTCCATCAGTGGCTATTAGCCACAGTGTGTGTGTGTGTATATATATATATATATAAAAAATTGGCCATATATATATAAATTTTTTTTGGCCATATATATATATATAAAAAAATTTTTGTGTGACACAGAGTGTTAGACTAGATGGGTCATTGGTCTGATCCAACATGGCTTCTCTTATGTTCTTAAGGAATCAGGTACAGAATTCCGCATCTGATGAGGTGTGCTTAGAGCACACGAAAGCTTACATTCTGAATAAGACTTTGGTCTTAAAGGTACCGCTTGACTCCTACTTCGTTTTATTCAGAATGTCAGCTTTCGTGTGCATTCTTCAGCCGAGGAAAGAGGTGCGGTGAGCAGAGCTACATATAGCTGGTGGGCAGTGGTTTAGAATGCAAAGCGGCACAAAGTTAAAATCCAATTGACAAACGGAGAAAGCCTTTGATCTGGGTAGCGCTAAGGGTGGGAAACCAATAAAACAGGAACATGTCAGAATGCGAGAAGGCCTGTGAAATTATTCTCTTGCTAGTAAGCCTGGGACAAAATGAAGGCAAACGTGATCGCTGTATTCAGAACTGGCACTGCTGTTCCTGCTGATTTTGTTTCCTATGGATAAAGGTGCTTTTCCAGACTGAAGCATTACAGCTTCATCCATGCAAAACATCACTGCCATTGTTGTCAGCCTGATTTGGGACTACAGCCGGGTTCCCACCTCCACTCTGTCACTATGAAGCTTGCTGTTGTCGGCCTCCCCCTTCCCAGGGCTGTTGGGATGGAGGAGGTCCACACCAGTCTTCCCTCTAAGCCAGGGGTGGCTAAACTGTGGGTCAGGAGCCACATGTGGCTCTTTCACACATATCGTGTGGCTCTTGAAGCCCCCACTGCCCTGTAGGCCAGCTTGGAGAAGGCATTTGTCTCTTTAAATCACTTGTCCAAGCCAAGCCAGCTGGCAGCCTGGAGAATGCAGTTAAAGTTGCTTTCATACTGCCTCTCCCACTCCATCTATTTGCTTTCCTCCCTCCCTCTTCCTTCCTGTCTTGTGGCTCTCAGACATCTGATGTTCATGTCTCGCAGCTCTCAAACATCTGACGTTCATGTCTTGTGGCTCTCAGACATCTGGCGTTTATTCTGTGTGGCTCTGACATTAAAGCAAGTTTGGCCACCCCCTGCTCTAAGCTGAATTAGAGTGAGCTAGCTCACAGATTTTCAGCCTCCAGCTCACACACCGTTTTTGTCTTAGCTCAGCTCAGGAAGGATGGCCCCCAAAGCACAATAATTTATGTAGTAGCTCACAACTTTTAATACTGGCAGGGGTCATTTTGTAGAACAGGTGGTGGAGCTCATCCAGGGAATGTTATGCAGCTGCACCTACTATTCAATGGAGAAGGGAGGTGGTGGGGGAGGAGGGGGAACTCTCAGAAAGGTTCAGGAGCTGCCCTCCTGTGAGCTCCTGCTGAATCTGAGGCCTGCCAATGGCTCACAAAGTAAAATTTTTGCTCACAAGACTCTGCAGCTTAGAGGTCCCCCCCCCCACACCTCCTGACCACATCCAAGGAGGAAGGAAGCGGGATAATAAAAACCAGAATGGGTTTGCATCAAAAGAACGGCAGGAAGGAAAGCTTCTTCAAATGACACATTTTAATAGATGTATATCATTAACTTGTTGGCATAAAATCCATTTCTGAGGAAAACCTCAGGGGAAAGAAGAGAAGCAGCAAATCAGTAAGACACTTGGAACTAAAAAAACTTACATCACAGACCAGGACGTTTATTGTGTGAGCAGAGTGTGAGAATACCTTCTTCTTCAAAAAAAAAAAAAAAAAAAAATTAAAGAGCACTGATAAAAACAGAAACCACAGTAAATGTATAAAGTTGACAACTCTGTTTTCTCAAGCCACAGTACAATGAATTTGATATTTTTAAGGCTTCGACATTCCAGTATATCAAGTATATCGTCCCGACATGCTGCGTTAATTAGTTTACCATCTCCCAAATCACATGAAACCAGGAAGTGACCGCTTTGAGTAGTTCGGAAGTATTGCTCAGCAGCGGAAGATACAACATTGCTAGAAACACTTAACAGAGAACTTTCATCTTCGCTGCAGGCACCACTTAGGCCCTGACATTCAAGTATAACACTGAATTTTTTTTTTTAAAAAAAGTACAACTAACGAAGGTGCCTAAATTATTAGCTCCGGAACTGACATTTCAGAATCGAGTTATATTCAGCAGCAGAGGCCCCAGACGGCTGAGGGCTTTTGTGATGAGAAATGGATGGGAACCCAGAAAGCGAGCCAATCTGCAAACCTTTCTGGTGAGATCCGGCAGCAGTTAGGAGAGAGGGATGTGCCAATCCAGGGCAAGGGCTCTCGCAGACTGGCAGCGGATACGGTTCAGCTTTGGTGTTCAGCTAAAGAACGGGCATTGACCGTCATTAAAAAAGGAAAGGGGGGGGGGGAGCTATAAAACAATGCAAAGAAACAGAGTTGACATCTTGTCCCAAATGGAGAAAAATTCAATATACCAGTCATAAACAACAACTCACAAAGGGCGTTTTCGCACTGACCTCACTCCGGAGCGACGTCCCTCTTCACCGCGCAGCGTCTGCGCGGATTTCGCACCAACTGCTCCGCAGAATCCGGAAGAGCCACAAAGTCCCGTGGCTTTTGCGTCGCAAATGTAAACCGCCAAAAAACAGTTTACATTTGCGACGCAAAAGCCGCGGGACTTTGCAGCTCTTCCGGGTTCTGTGGAGCAGTTGGTGCGAAATCCGTGCAGACGCTGCGCGGTGAAGAGGGACGTCGCTCCGGAGTAAGGTCAGTGCGAAAACGCCCAAAATCTCAGGACCAAAAAGTACTGTAGCGCAAAGGCATACAGCTCTAAATGGAGACCAGCTTTAACGTGCAGCCTTTAAGCATGAAAAAAACCCCACCTGAATAACTTGGTCTGCAGCAAGAAAAACAAAAGGCATTATTGTGCTTTTATCTTCTCTTCCCCTAGTGGTACCTTTAAGCATTAGGTTGGCTCAACTGCAAGGAAAATACCTGGAACTGAGCTTACAGCAGGTTCTTAACCCCGCCTCCCCCCACCCGCCCAATTCTATCTACAGACGGTAGGATGCAGGGACAAGTCTCCAATTCATATTCACATCGATGTCCCACACGAATATGCCCGCAGGTCCCACTGATAATCTTATCACTAAGTTGAGGCACGTATCTGAATGTGCGGGCTCCAGTCACACAATATGCTCAGTGCATTGAGTGTGGTCAGGCAGGACACGTGTGTGATTAAAAGGCTCGCCTCCGTTTCTCAACGCAAGCAGGGAAATGCCACTTGGGCACACCTGGGAGCTACACTGCAGAGGTCTGTGAATTCAGTAAAAACATAACATAAATCTCCCCTCCTGTATTTCTGTGGGATTTATTTCATTACCTTCATGCCCTTTGTTTCCAAATGTGCAAGCAGTGATACTGGACCCACTGAGAGACAACTCTCCGACGTCTGACTATATGGAGCTCTAAGAACTAACGGAGAAATCTGGTATCATTAAGGAAGAATGTAGGGCAGGACTCTTACAGACAAGGAATGAAAAGGCTCTGCTCCGTTTTGAACAAAGATAATTAGGCTATTGATTTCTGACGTTTCCAACGGAACGGTTTCTTAACATTGTAGTCAAAAGTAGTCTTTGGCATTGTAAACTTCTTCTCCACCTTTTAATATTAAGTACGGAAAACATCAACTCCGCCTACAAAAATATAGCATCGGACAAGTTCCTCATTTTTTCCCTGATGCAGAATTTCGCAATTTTAAACAAACTGTAAACTTATTACATTCAAAATGCAACTCTCAAAAGGTTCTGAGGTTTTGGCAGTCCAGCGCTCTGTGTCCAGCAGAATTCCGTCCGTGTGAAACCTTCACACAGCAGAGTTTTGCTAAAACAAAAGCCTTTTGTCCGGCTCCTACCAGGAAGAAAAAAAAGGCTTCCGGCTGTGAAACGTCTGAGTGAAGGCGTTGCTCAGATGAACAATCCGTCCTTGCGTCCCACCATGGCTTCTCTCCACAACCACACGAGGCATCTGCACCAGCTGCAGGGAACTTTTCCCATCCTTTAGTGCCTGAGTAAGATTAAGTATCTGTAATGGCAGGAGGATAGATGATAGTAAGAAGTTTGCTCTTTCAAAAACAGCTCATAAAACAGGGGTGTCAAACATGTGGCCTGGGGGCCAAACCAGGCCCTTGGAGGGCTCCCATCAGGCCCCCGAGCAACTGTCTCTTGTCTGCTTCCTTCTCCCTCTCTCTTGCTTCCTTCTGTATCTCAGCTTGCTTTGCAAGGCTTGCTCAACCACGCAGGAGCTACAGAGCAAAGCCTCTATTTTCTCCACTGGCTGAGGCTCCTTCCCCTTCTGGTCTCCTGGGGAGGGAGGGAAAGAGCCAGAGCTTCCTTTGCCCAGTTCCTGGGATCCCATGGGAAAAATACAAAGAAAGCACCTTTAAGACCACAACTGCTAACGTTTTAAGCATGTTTAAAGTTTTTTTTTCTAAAAAAAAACTTTAGTCGTGTTTGTCTTGCCGTTTAAAAAAGTTTATATTCTCTGCTACGTAATTTTAAATAGGCACACAAATGGCCTGGTCTGACAAGGTCTCATCTATGTCAGATTCAGCCCTCATAACAAATAAGTTCAACACCCCTGTCCTAAAACCAACTGGCTTCACTTTCTAGATTACCCCACCCAGCCCCCTTTTGGGCACTAGGGCCAAATTTGCACTGACCCTCAACAGCTCGCTAAGACTGTTAGCCTGAACTTTTTGTATCAGCCACCCCTCCCTCTGTACACCCCTTCGTTGCTTTGAGTGCCGCAGTTTCAGGGCACCGCGCAGGAGGAGGATGAAGTCAGTGGTGAGATGGCTCAATGCCATTAACAGCAGTTCAAGGCTGAGCTAACACGAACTGCTGAACGTCAGCATCTTCAGCAACGACGTTATGTGGAAACCCATCTAAAAAGCTTTATGATGTAATATAAGGTGTTCTTACCTGCCCTCTCATGACAGACATTTGATTTTCAAAGGTAGCCTTGTCAAAGCCTTTATCGGTCTGCAGTCAAAAAGACAAAGTGTGCTCAGAAAAGTTCACAACTCACGTCAGACCTACATATATGTAACCAGTTTTAAGAGAGCTCAAAAATAATACACTCTTATTCATATATTCTGGAAAGGTATCCAATCAAGTGTGTTTCTCAGCCAATGCAAACAATGTGTAATGCTTTATAGGTTGTGAACTGTCTGAAGTTTTAATGGAAATACTTTGCTCTGCCATTGTGGGTATGTTTCTTGTCTCCTAAAGGATATATTTATTCATTCTCATTCTCACACTCACTCTCTCACACTCTCTCCCCCCCCCTCCTCCCCCCCCCCCCTCTCTATATATACACACATACACACAGAGCAAGAAAATCCTAGACAAATTTACTGTAAGAATTGAACTTCTGTGTCTTTAATTGTTTAGTTTTCCACACAGCCAACTGAGAAAGGAGAAAGCCCTCTCCACCAGGTAGTTCTAACCACTTACAAAAGTTACCTTGAACAGTTCATAAAGATCTTCACAAAGATCCTGTACAAAGTTCATGTCAGAGATACGAGGAAGAACCAAATCTATCGTCTCTTGAGAAAAAGGGACCTTTGCTTGTGGTAGCCAAGCCCAGTGGAACGGATCTAAAGGGAACGGCCGGAGGAAGGAAGCAAAGTTAGCAGACGAAAGGAACAAATCTCCCATTTAACATCTTGAACATAATAAAACTTTCATTTCTCTGTGTGCGGACTTCAGGAAGCACAACTTCAAACATGTAATTCTGCTTATAGTCCTTGATTAAAATTAAACTTTGCAACTATCATTTTTCAGTGTGTTAAACACTGCCTTGAAGACAGTATGATTTACAATAAGAACGAGTTAAGCCACGTTAGTTAAACAGCATTCTCTTATTACAATGCCTGAAAAAGCTATCAAAGATTTCAGGTTTTCACAGCTGGTAACATCATTAGGGTTTGTAGAATCTTTCGGGCTCAAGTGCTGTGTTCTACTGGAGAAAGTTTTTCTTCCAGATGTTTCGTTCTCAGCTGCGGAGAACATCCTCAGTGGCGTTGCAGCCGGAGCAGGCGCTCTGACCTTCTTGGCTGCTGTGCATTGAGCGAGGCCAGGGCTGCTGGAGAGCTGCTATTTCTAGGCTGGAGGGGGTGTGTTGAGAGGGCAATTGGTTTGTGGATGTGCCCATTGTATGGTGGGGCTTTCTGGAAGGGAAGTGATAAGGAAACTGGCTGTTGAATGTGACCATTGTTCTGTGTTAATTGCTGGGAGGGTTGGAAGGGGTGTGAAGCAATTAACACAGAACAATGGTCACATTCAACAGCCAGTTTCCTTATCACTTCCCTTCCAGGAAGCCCCACCAAACAATGGGCACATCTACAAACCAATTGCCCTCTCAACACACCCCCTCCAGCCTAGAAATAGCAGCTCTCCAGCAGCCCTGGCCTCACTCAATGCACAGCAGCCAAGAAGGTCAGAGCGCCTGCTCCGGCTGCAACGCCACTGAGGATGTTCTCCGCAGCTGAGAATGAAACGTCTGTAAGGAAAACTTTTTCCAGTAGAACACGGCACTTGAGCCCGAAAGAGTCTACAAACCCTGAAAAAGCTGTCAATTGTAAAGTTGAGATAATTCTTATTTCACTTAGAGCACCTTAGGTGAGTACACCCAACAGGGCCTTGCTGTCAGAAACCCAACAGTTGTGAGCACAAGCTGTGAACATGACCATTCATTCAGGGACAGCATCTACTCTGGGATCCAGACACAATACAGCGACATGGGAGAGGGATTCGTAGGGGGTGCAGGGGAAGAGATCCCATTCAATCTGTGTTGTCGAAAAGCTTTTATATTGCCACATTTCAAAGGACTGCTGCTGGAGGGCTAAAGGATAGAGATCCATAAAGATGGGTCTCAACTAGCAAATAAAAAAATTTCACTTAAAGCTTTTTAGGCGTGCTCTGTCCCTCACAGCCTCTCTGGAAGGTATTCCTCCCTTACCTTTATGTGTGTGGTTTATGTTATGTGTGGTTGCACCATTTCCAAATAGTATGCAAAGATGCCCATCCAAGCAACAAGCTGCAGACCTCTTCCGAAATGGAGGGAGGGAGGAAGGATTTCTTATGAATCCAGAAAACCATTCAACTTGGCTTCAAGGCAAATAAGAAAATTCACTTTAACAAAATTAGGCGTGCTGTGTCCCTCAGTCTCTCTGGAAGGTATCCCTCCCTTATGTGCTGACTTATCAGTATGTGAAATAAGCAGTGGTGCAGATTTTTAATATGCCACAGCTGAAGAAAGGATGCACAGAGCACCTCCGACCGATCTAAAGTCACATTTCTTTACAAGGGAAGCTCCCACATGAAGTCTCTGCTATTCCTGCATTTATTCCAGCTCTCGGTGAACAACGTCAGAGATTAGCATTAATCAAACCACTCACACGCTCTCCATTCATCAGGATGCTTGAAGGGAAAAGCTAAACCATTGTCAATTGCGGCAATTTGAATAACAGGCTCCTTTTCGTTAATCCACTGGATATCCTGGGATGGGGCGGGGGGGAGAACACAATTTAGATAGCAAGTTTAGAATTTAGGCGCATAAGGCTCATGCTGACAGTTCTATTTGGTACAGTGCAAATGAATGCATTTGATACGTTATAGCAATACAGCAACGAAATGGAAGCCGTAAAAATACTGAAGCAAAGCGGCACAGAGTCACTGCAGAAGTACACGTTAGAATACATTGTTGTAAGGCAAAAACATCATTTTTAGCGCAAATATTCAACTTGTCTACTTTAATGTGACCCAGCTTATAATAGAATCATAGAGTTGGAAGGGACCTCCAGGGTCATCTAGTCCAACCCCCTGCACAATGCAGGAAACTCACAAACACCGCCCCCTAAGTTCACAGGATCTTCATTGCTGTCAGATGGCCACTGAGCCTCTGTTGAAAAACCTCCAAGGAAGGAGAGCCCACCACCTCCCGAGGAAGCCTGTTTCACTGAGGAACCGCTCTAACGGTCAGGAAGTTCTTCTCAATGTTGAGCCGGAAACTCTTTTGATTTAATTTCAACCCACTGGTTCTGGTCCTGCCTTCTGGGGCCACAGAAAACAATTCCACCCCATCCTCTATATGACAGCCCTTCAAGTCCTTGAAGATGGTGATCCTATCACCTCTCAGCCGCCTCCTCTCCAGGCTAAACATCCCCAGCTCCCTCAACTTCTCTTCATAGGACTTGGTCTCCAGACCCCTCACCATCTTCGTCGCCCTCCTCTGGATCCGTTCCAGCTTGAGCAAATTGAATCAGAAACATGCAGGATTCTCCATTACCAACTCAAGCTCTGATTCCTGGCATAAACACTACACAACAAGTTCTAGGGGAAAATTTCAATAGGTGACATTTACTTTACCTTATCTGAACAGTCGGCCCCGTCACTCTGCTTTTCGTACCGGACTAGCCAATTGTCATTGCCTCTGTCTTCAATGGAATTAGGAGGAGGAAAAAACAGTATCAGAATATAAGCACATCTTTACAAAGCTTCAAGGTCTCATTATTAAAGGAGAATTATACAAGTTCTGTAAGTTAATGTTGCATCGGAATGGCAATAAACTGGGCCTGCCCCCAGGTTCAAATCCGCCCCCTGCCAAGGAAGCTTGCTGGGCGACTTTGGGCCAGTCACAGCCTTGCAGCCTAACCTACCTCGCAGGGTTGTGATGATGCTAAAATGTAGATGAGGAGAACCAGGGGTGGAATTCTAGCAGGAGCTCCTTTGCATATTAGGCCACACACCCCTGATGTAGCCAATCCTCCGAGAGCTTACAAGGCTCTTTTTTGTAAGCTCTTGGAGGATTGGCTACATCAGTGGGGTGTGGCCTAATATGCAAAGGAACTCCAGCTAGAATGCCACCCTTGAGGAGAACAATGGAAGCTGCCTTGGGTCCGGAGTATCAATAATGTAGAATAAAATAAAGCAGCTGTATTAACATTTGCATTTGGAGCCCCAGGGCACCGCAGATGCTAGGTTTGCCTTCTTCTACCTTCAGCAGGTCAGGCAATTGGCTCCCTACTTCTCCTCCCAGGACTTGGTCATGCAATGGTCACTTCCAGACTTGATTACTCACTCTGCATGGGCTTGCCCTCCAGACCAATCCAGAAGGCTCCAGGTTGTAGAGAATGCGGCGGCATGCCTGCTGATGGCATCACCCATGTGGGCATGCATTTGGCTGGTATTGTGCCACCTACACTGGCTACCAATTGAGTACCGGATCCACCTTTAAAGCCTTGCGCAGCCTTGGACTGGCATATGAACATCTGAAGCTGCCTTATACTGAATCAGACCCTTGGTCCATCAAAGTCAGTATTGTCTTCTCAGACTGGCAGCGGCTCTCCAGGGTCTCAAGCTGAGGTTTTTCACACCTATTTGCCTGGACCCTTTTTTAGTGGAGATACCAGGGATCGAACCTGGGACCTTCTGCTTCCCAAGCAGGTGCTCTACCACTGAGCCACAGCCCCATTCATGGCTCTCCAGGGTCTCAAGCTGAGGTTTTTCACACCTGTTTGCCTGGACCCTTTTTTGGAGATGCCGGGGATCGAACCTGGGAGCTTCTGCTTCCCAAGCAGATGCTCTACCACTGAGCCACCGTCCCTCCCCACCTCTCAGCATACGTGCTCAGTGCATCAACACCTACTGGTTCCCCCCGGCCCAAAGGATCTCCACCTCGCCTTGACCAGGGCCAGGGCTTTCTCCGCCCTGGTGGTCTCAGCTCCCACTGGAGATCAGGGCCCCACAGGACCTGTTATTATTCCGCAGGGCCTATAAAATGGAGCTGTTCCGCCAGGCCTTTCGGTGAGGCGGTGGGCACCCATCTCAGCTGGTCTTCTTGCTCCAGCCCCCAAATTCACTGAAGCATCCACTGACTCCATCTACCTGGCCTTGTTGCGGAAAAAATTAGAACTGGTCCCCTTATGACAATAACCCAGGTTGCTTTACGCTGTTTGAAGGATTTGAAAGCTACTGGATGCCTATAAGCTTGTAGATCCAGCTGTTAGGATTTAGATAAATGAGAGAGAGTTTATCTGAGGACAATCTTAGATGTGAAAAAGTATTCTGGCTAGAAAGATGGTTTAGTAGATAAGAATCAGATAAGTTCTCATGGCCTTGGGTCAGCCACAGCTCTGGCAGAGGTTGTCCTTGAAAGGGCAGCTGCTGTGAGAGCCCTCTCCAGCCCCACCCACCTCACAGGGTGTCTGTTGTGGGGGAGGAAGGTAAAGGAGATTGTGAGCCGCTCTGAGACTCTTCGGAGTGGAGGGCGGGATATAAATCCAATATCTTCATCTACCTCACAGGGTGTCTGTTGTGGGGGAGGAAGGGAAAGGAGATTGTGAGCTGCTCTGAGACTCTTCGGAGTGGAGGGCGGGATATAAATCCAATATCTTCATCTACCTCACAGGGTGTCTGTTGTGGGGGAGGAAGGGAAAGGAGATTGTGAGCTGCTCTGAGACTCTTCGGAGTGGAGGGCGGGATATAAATCCAATATCTTCATCTACCTCACAGGGTGTCTGTTGTGGTGGGGGAAGGGAAAGGAGATTGTGAGCCGCTCTGAGACTCTTCGGAGTGGACGGCGGGATATAAATCCAATATCATCTTCTTCTTCATCATCGGACAGTGTCTGAGATCTAAAGACAGATGGGCATTGGCCAGAGTGTGAGAGCCCATCTGCGGTTGCAAATGGTGAGAAAAGTGTTAGCCTGACCTGGGAGACAGATACTATCAGTGATTCTCAGGCTGGAATCTATAAAAGCCTTAGAATTTTCCCACCACCTTGCTGCTTGCATCAGAGAGCCAAAGCTGGGTTAAAGATCTTTAACCGGCCTTAATAAGTATTTTTTCTGTAATGGCTGCTACCTCTGAAGTTTACTGTTTTGATGTTTTTTAATCTACTGTAACTTATTGTTAATGAATCTTTTGACTCTGCTTTGCTGTGATCCACCCCGAACCCATTTGGAGAAGGCGGAATAAAAATCCCAAAAAATAAATAAATTCTGACCAATGCTTCACATTACTATTAATCTTTTGGACCACACTGCTGTTTTTGGGGTGCCCCTCCCTGCCAACTAGCTGGTTTCCCCTGTACTGAACAGATGCCTGGAACAAGAAGTCGCCTTTTGAGATGAGTAAACCACTGCCCAGTTCACGTTGTCCTTCTGATGGAAGAATCCTCGCATCGATGCCCTCCTCGGCTCGCTAAGGATTCGAAGAAAGGCCGGTCCTTGCCCCGAGCAACAGCCAGAACAGATCGAGACTAGCTTACCATCTCTCCGTTCTGTCCTTTCAGAGACACGGGCAAGGAGGCAGGTACTGAAGCTGCTGCCAAACCACCAGACCAGAGCAGCTGCACTTCGGGACAAGGCACATCAGAAATGCTTGCCTTAAACAGATACGGTGGCCTGCAGACAGTAGGACGCTTGAACCGACAGCCCAGGTCCAGCTTCTCTGCAAATATCCAGCCGTGCAGGGAATCCCAGGGGTGCCAATGGACGTTGTTTTAATGCCACCACACAGAAACCACAAAGTGCTTTGAAACCAGGAGACCAAGCTGTGACTGCTGCGTGTTTTGGGGCCGGCTGCAGCTTTTCATGGGGCATCACTTGCTGATGGGCCCCTACTCAGAAAGCACTTTTGCACGTGCACGTGGGAGATCTCCCTCGAAGAGTCATTCAGCGCATTTTAATTTTCTGGACAACACGTACCTGAAAATGCCTCATGATAAACGAGGAAGGGTTTTTAACTCGAAAGGAGGCACCCAGCAGTCTCAGGAACCAACAGCAACGCAAGCGTGAGCAAACCCTCTCCTCCTGCCGGTACCAGGAGTACGGAAAGAGGCAAAGAAACCCTCCGCGAAAACCGGCCCCCACAAATAAGAATGCAGAAAAGCTGCAAAGGCATCAAACACAGTGTGTTCCGATGTAAGTATGAGAATCAATACAAAGTTCTGACTCCGTACAGCAAGGAACGAGGAAACGAATGCGACGCGGCAGTGCTCGATCCGTCGTTTCGCTATCGCTTCTGCGAGCTGTAAGGATTTTCTGTAGGGAATATAAATTTTAACTTTGCTTTTGAACCCTGAAAATTGTATTCGTTTAAATGTAGCTATACCAGGGAGGAGAAACTGTATTGCAAACACTGTGTTGTATCTAAGAAATTTCAAGATGGCTTACACCTGCGGGTCTTGAGAGCAGTTCCGCAGGGCCTGGAAGACAGTCCTCTTCCAGCTGGCCTACAACAACTAACTGACACTGAGAATCTTTGGATGGAGCGAGAATGCATTTGATAGACCGCTGCTTTTTTTTATGTTTGACGTTTTACTAAATTATTGTTTTAACTGTTGTTATTTAACTGTTTTTAAGCCAAACCTATGTAAGTTTTATATGTTGTAAGCCACCCTGAGCCACCTCAGTGGGAAGGGCGGGATATAAATCGAAATATATATAAATGAATGAATGAATGAATGAATGAATGATGTAGCAGGTTAAGAAACTGACCATACTGGATAGTAACGACTGCAAGCATATTGGATACAAGTGTTTGTTAGCACCAGCATGTAAATTTCGTTTGTGCTTAAAACAACTCATTATAATGTAATATATTGTAATAATATGTTATCATTTGTCATTAAATGTTAATACACATATATAACATTTTCTCCACCCCCCCCCTTTTGGTGGCCCCCAGCAATGCCTACCCCCTTAACAAACATCTCCATATTACTATTTAATTTAGTTTGCTATAAGGTAATAAACTCTATCTATTAAAGAATCTTTCTCCAAAAAACCCAAAGGTTGTAATTATAATCCATCTTCATGGTAGTTCTTCTTAGTCATTAGGAAGTAAATGAAAAAGTTATAATCCGATAATCTTATTTTTTTAATACTGTAATCCATATATAGTTTCTTTAAAGATTAACCATTGTCAAATATCACCAAATGCCCTTTAACGTTCCATTGTTTTTCAATGTATTTTTGAAACTTTCCCCCCTCGTTTTTAAACTTCTCCAGATCGTGTTCTTTTAAGATTCTTGTAAGTTTTGTCCATTTCACTCCAATGCATAACTTTCAAAGCCCATTCCCACATTTCTGGTATTTTGTCTTGTTTCCGCATTTGCGCATAGAATGTCCGTGCAGCTGAAAGCACATACCAAATTATTGTTCTATCTTGCTTTTGAAATTTTTCCATTTGTAATCCCAACAAGAAGATATCTGGTGCCTTCTTGATGTTATATCCCAAAACTTTTGAAATCTCTTGCTGAATCACTTGCCAAAATTGTTTCGCCTTTCCACATGCACGAGCACGTAAATTTCATGAGACTGTCTGTAGGGTATGGTTTCGCCCTGCTTCTGATTATGACAATTTCCATTTGTGTGATGCTTTATATTTTGTGGATGCTTCAATTGCTTATGTACAGCTCATAGAAGCTACAGCGAAACGACAGATCAAGTACTGCCACGTCGCGTTCCTCTCATCGGGCCTTGCTGTACGGAGTTAGAACTTTTGGAAGCCTTGTGCTCCGTGGATGACTTTACTATGGGAACTGCTAGCTGCACCTCTTCGAAAGTTTGGACATTTATTTGTATTCAAGTGACTCTGGGTGTGGGTTTGTGGCCCTTATGTATTGATTCTCATACTTATATCGGAACAAATTGTTTTTGATACCTTTGCAACTTTTCTGCATTATTATTTGTGGAGGCTGGTTTTCGCGGAGGGTTTCTTTGTCTCTTTCCCTGCTCCATTATCCGCGTGGCTCTTTGTTGGTTGGTACCAGGAGTACAGCGACGGGCAAGCTACAGATCCTCAATGCAGAGCTGGTCAACCCAAGCTGTCTCATTACTACTCTCAAGAGTCAACTGCCAAATTCCTCTCCTACGTAACAGATGCATTGCATACATACGATCTCAGCCCACGTGCTACAGTCAGAACAGATGCCTCAAGCCCATATGACTTTTTCATCTTGGAGGGTTTTTTAGAAGAAGAAGAACGCAAATTTATACCCTGCCCTGCTCTCTGAATCAGAGTCTCAGAGCAGCTTACAATCTCCTATACCTTCTTCCCCCACAACAGACACCCTGTGAGTTGGGTGGGGCTGAGAGAGCTCTCACAGCAGCTTTCAAGGACAACCTCTGCCAGAGTTATGGCTGACCTAAGGCTATTCCAGCGGACGCAGGTGGAGGAGTGGGGAATCAAACCCAGTTTTCCCAGAGAAGAGTCCGCACACTTAACCACTACACCAAACTGGCTCTTTCAACCACCCTTTCAAGTACAACCTCTGCCAGAGCTATGGCTGACCCAAGGCCATTCCAGCAGGTGCAAGTGGAGGAGTGGGGAATCAAACCCGGTTCTCCCAGAGAAGAGTCCGCACACTTCACCACTACACCAAACTCTCTCTCTTTGCTGTCTCTTACTTAGCACAAATGATAGGAATGGTTAAATACCGGTGTTCCTGATGACATAATCAAGCACAACCAATCTTTCAAACTGCGACTGAAACTGCTTCCTGGTATTTTCAGGCAAAGGCTCCGTTTCAAATTTCCTGAGCCAGAAGTCGGCCTCTTTGTAGCCTTCAACAAACAACTGAAAGGAGCCAACCTGCAATTTAAAATAAACCCCGCATTTAGGGCAAAAAGAACACAATTGTGTTTAAGCATACCTAGTGGAAAGGAAAGGTCCCCTGTACAAGCCCCAGTCGTTCCCGACTCTGGGGTGACGTTGCACCACGACGTTTTCACAGCAGACTTTTTTATGAGGTGGTTTGCCTTTGCCTTCCCCAGTCATCTGCACTTTCCCCCCAGCAAGCTGGGTACTCATTTTACTGACCTCAGAAAGATGGAAGGCTGAGTCAACCTGGAGCTGGCTACCTGAATCCAGCTTCCGCTGGAATCAAACTCAGGTCACGAGCCGAGTTCAGACCACAGTACTGCAGCTTTACCACTCTGCACCATGGAGCCCATAAGCATACCTAATAGGCAGCTAGTATTCTGAATTTTTAAATTCACACCATAACCCTCCCCACTAATAGATGGCTGGAGATGGATTCAGTCTCACAAAAGGGGGGGGGGCAAGGAGATGAAATGACAATAGTCTTAAGCATAACAGTTCACAGGATACTAGACCTTTCACGGCTAACAAAGCCCTTCTGGGCAGACTGAAGCTGCCATATTGTTTATCACTGAAGAGAGGACAGAAGAGATTGGATTTATACTAGTTTGGTGTAGTGGTTAAGTGTGCGGACTCTTTTCTGGCAGAACCGGGCTTGATTGCATTGCATACATACGATCTCAGCCCATGTGCTACAGTCAGAACAGATGCCTCAAGCCCATATGACTTTTTCATCTTGGAGGTTTTGGAATGGCCTTGGGTTAGCCATAGCTCTCTTGCAGTTGTCCTTGAAAGGGCAGCTGCTGTGAGGGCCCTCTCAGCTCCACCCACCTCACAGGGTGTCTGTTGTGGGGGGAGAAGATATAGGAGATTGCAAGACGCTCTGAGTCTCTGATTCAGACAGAAAGGTTGGGTATAAATCTGCAGCCTCCTTCTTCTTCCTTTTACTAACCAAAGGAGTCTCAGAGTGGCTTACAATCTCCTTTCCCTTCCCCTCCCCACAACAGACACCCTGTGAGGTAGGTGGGGCAGAGAGAGCTCTTCCACAACTGCTCTTAAGCGGAACAGCTCTGTGAGAATTTGTGGCTGACCCAAGGTCACATCAGCAGGTGCATGTGGAGAAGTGGGGAATCAAACCCGGTTCTCCTAGATAAGAGACTGTGCACTTAACCACTACCCCAAACTGGCTGCTTTACATTGCTAAAGTCACTGATGTGCATTGCTTCATACTTAAAATTCTGCACACACTCAGAGCTCTATGCTAAAAGTGATAGCTCGTATAGATTATGCAAACTGAACCAATTTAATTTGCATAATCTCTTCTAGTTTTGCCAGTAAACAGCATTCATGCGTCTCTGTCTATTAAGGGAGGCCTCACCTGACAAAAAGGTTGCAACGAATTATAGGTCAGCTTCAAATTTACCTTTCCTAAGTGAAAGCATAGTGGTAGGGGGTAAAACCAGGACCTGCCCTTGACTCTCTCAGTCTGGCTCCAGGCCTAGCTGGGGTGCAGAGAAAACTCACTTTTTGTTTATGTACAGATAAGAAATATGTCTCTGGATACCTTTGACAGAGCTTTCGGCAGCCTTTGACTTGACTGGCCATTCAACTGAAATGTTTAACACTTGGAGTAGGGATCAGAGGGCTGGCCTAGCCCTTGACGGATTGAAATTTTCCTCTGGACAGTGTTGCAGCCTAAGAGTGAGAAGCCTGGTCCCAGGAAATTACAGTTATTACATCAATTCGACTTCAGCGCATGGATTTGGGACAAAACTTCTTCTGCTGAATAGTGGTGTGCAATGTTACCACCAGCCGGAGTTGATCCATTACAAAGATTTCAGGTTTTCACGGCTGGCATCATCATTAGGGTTTGTAGAATCTTTCGGGCTCAAGTGCCGTGTTCTACTGGAGAAAGTTTTTCTTCCAGACGTTTCGTTCTCAGGATGTTCTCCGCAGCTGAGGACGAAACGTCTGGAAGAAAAACTTTCTCCAGTAGAACACGGCACTTGAGCCCGAAAGATTCTACAAACCTGAATGACCCATTACGTCTTTACACATGGATTACAGTTTGTTTGTTTTTAGGAAGACATTCTTCAAAATGGAGATTACCTAACTTTCTTTCATTATAAATATTTTCCGTTCATGAATATGCTGCTGACGCTCCATTATACAATAGTTATTTGAGAACATACAACCCAAAGCGGCAATCCGCACTCTAGGCCAGTGGCTGTTTGCCATGGCTAAGTGCCTGAGAAATCCAGCTGACGCTGAATCCAGACAAGACAGAGGCAATACTGCTCAGCAAGGCTGAGTTTCTGGAAGGTGCTGTCCTTTCCCACCCTTGATTTCAGAAGTGGTCTGTCATACAGCACAAGGGACTGCTACTCAAGAAACTGAAGCCCAATGTTACCTTGGATATGTGGAACTAATTCTGTGATGATTTTTATCCTGGTAAAAAGATATCAAAAACTACTGCCGTTCCATCTACTGGTGGGATGGAGAGAAACCCTGAACTTCTAAGCTGGTCTAGCTTCAGAGGCTCCTAAAGGAATTCCTGTATTTTATACCTGGAAAAGAATGATCCTGCTAGATACAATATTCTAACAATCTGAAGTCTACTGGAAGGGCTTACTTACCTTTGGAGGTAGTCCTATCCGATGGAATTTTTTCCCCACCTTTGGCACTTTTTCTAAAGCATACTTCTTGCCTCTTGATTTTGCGCGATCTATTGCACTATAGTTAAAGGTCTCGCTGACAATCCACACAACCTGAAAATACACAAGGCAAAACATAAGCCGCATTGAGCCACCTGGTGGGAAGGGCGGGATATAAATTACAAATAAATAAATAAATAAAAATAAATAATCCATAGTTATGGTACGCTTACTTTGGCTACATTTTCATGTGAAGGTTGTATATATACTTTCAGAAGTGACTATACATGAACACTGCTGAGTAGCTCCATCATCCTCTGGGGCAAACGCAAAAGGCCACAAACCCAATCTATTCAGGCTATACCTTAAATTCTTTAAAACAAATTTAAACACACTCAACAAAATATTTCTATGGCACCAGAAGCTTTGCTACTGAATTTTAGACCACAGAACAACGCTCCCAGAGTTGTGCAATAAAGAATTACCTTATTACTATATGCAGCTAGATCAACAATAGCCAGCACATGGAAAATTGACAAAACTCCATCCTTAAAAACCTGGTACAATAAACTCTGGAATTCATATATCCTAGCAAAACTTAACAGCAAATTGAAACCATTAAGGGACTCTTAACTACCATTCTGATATAGTGACTGTCTGGTTTCCAATTTTAGAATTCCTATAAGAAAGATCTGAGACACCTACTGTTATAGAAGCTTTTCATTTATGGTAAATGGGATTTATTTACTTGTAACAACAAGTCTGACAACAGTGACGTGGAAAAGTATTTGTTTGTTAATACTCTTAAATAATACATAAGTTTGTATTGCTACATAACAAAACGACCCATAAAACTTATTGGGGGGAAAAAACAAATTTATACACATTAGCCTGAGATTCCCAGTCATACACTGAATGTTGTGGAGAATTTTAATGGATATTACCATTTCAGATATATCACCTAGGTTGACTCCCTCACAACCACCAATCTGCTTCATTAAACACTGACGGCATCACACTTTTAAAATATACGTCTACACGAGCCACAGCCTCCCACTTCATAGAGTTTCCTTAAAGCCACAAGGGCCGAGGTTTGCACATCAAAGAAGAACGCTGTGAAATTAAAGTTTAAGATGGAGAAACTGATGAGGGCTGGAGGGTGCTGATGGGAAGCTAGTGTCTTTGTGTTTAACTTTTTTTTTTAGTTCTAAGGGGAGGGACCGTGGCTCAGTGGCAGAACCTCTGCTTGGCATACAGAAGGTCCCAGGTTCAATCTCTGGCATCGACAGTTAAAGAATCTGACCTCTACCCAACATGCTGAAGAGCTGCTACCAGTCGAAGTAGACAATGCTGACAGGATGGATCAATGGTCTTATTCCGTATAAAGCAGATTCACACGTACGTGTTTCTCTGAACTGGGTGGGATCATATTCCCTTGGAAGGATCCACATGTAGCCAGGGGGTACTGCTGGATCCAACCTTCATCAGCTTAAGCAGGTAGACCAGGTGTGGACATTCCTAGAAAAACTTATCTAGCAAACATGGTATTTTTCTTGGTCCTACTCTACACCTGCATCCGATTGGCTCTGAAGATTGCCCAGGCATTAAAATTAGAAGAAGAAGAAGAAGATATTGGATTTATATCCCGCCCTCCACTCCGAAGAGTCTCAGAGCGGCTCACAATCTCCTTTACCTTCCTCCCCCACAACAGTCACCCTGTGAGGTAGATGAAGATATTGGATTTATATCCCGCCCTCTACTCCAAAGAGTCTCAGAGCGGCTCACAATCTCCTTTACCTTCCTCCCCCACAACAGACACCCTGTGAGGTGGGTGGGGCTGGAGAGGGCTCTCACAGCAGCTGCCCTTTCAAGGACAACCTCTGCCAGAGCTATGGCTGACCCAAGGCCATGCTAGCAGGTGCAAGTGGAGGAGTGGGGAATCAAACCCGGTTCTCCCAGATAAGAGTCCGCACACTTCACCACTACACCAAACCGGCTCTCAAAAACTCAAGCCAACTATTTAATCACTGAACTGAGGCAAAGAGAGCATTCTGCACCTATGTTGGAAGCCACAAATACAAACAGAGCCCTAGCTCTGATGACCTGGGCCATTTACTTTAGGGAATTTACCCTCCATTTCCACCTTTCCTGTGCACTGAAATGTATGGGAAACGGGAGGCTGACGGAGACAAGTCACAGCAGTCTTAACTGATTTGATGGTTATTTTTCAGCTGTTGCAATGTCTATGGTTTTGAATGAGTTGCAACAAGCAACCTAATTGGGCAGTTTTTGCATTGAAATTCATGGTGGGGGAGGGGGGGGTTTCGTGCTTTGTAAGTCACTGTGTGGGCAGGAAAACAACATGCCTGAATACCTGAGATGGAAAAGTTCGTCCCAGCTCAACCTGTCAAAAGGAACAAGCCACCTGTGGGACACTGGCGGAGGAGGAGGAGGAGGAGGAGATGATGATGATACTGGATTTATATTCCATCCTATACTCTGAATCTCAGAGTCTCAGAGCGGTCACAATCTCCTTTACCTCCCACTACCAACAACAAACACCCTGTAAGGTAGGTGGGGCTGAGAGAGCTCTTACAGCAGCTGCCCTTTCAAGGACAACTCCTGTGATAGCTATGGCTGACCCAAGGCCATTGGCTAGGCTGACCCAAGGCCAGTGGGGAATCAAACCCGGTTCGCCCAGATAAGAGTCTGCACATTTAACCACTACACTGAACTGGCTGAAAACTCTCAAAGCATAATATGCTCAATATGCAGGAAACGGAAAGCACACATAACCTAGGATTTGGGCCTCACTCTAGTGACAATACACAATTAAACTTTAATATATACAACCATCTGATTTCTGCTAGGCCAACTGCTGTTAGCTCTTTTTACCTTGGTTTTAGGGACCACTCCTAATCCCAGTTTGCTGTCCACGAGATAGGCACCAGCTTCAGAGAGGTATCCCTGATTAGGAACAAGGCAGCCTCGGCCAAAACAGCAAGGGCAACAAATCTTGTGGAAGTATTTGGTCCATTTTGGGTTTAGGTGACCGTAAGGCTCTTCAGATTTTGGTTTAAACACCCCAATGGTTTTCTAAAAAGCAAAAAAAAGGAAGAGAGTTACCAAGCGGCTCATATTTCTTTACAGTTTTTATTCTTTACAGCAGGGCTTTTGAACTCATCGTTATGAAGGCCGGATCTGACCTAAATGAGACCCTGTTGCACCAAGCCATGTCGCGCCGGGCCATGTGCGTACCTATTTAAGATCAGGTAGCAAAGATATAAATTTTATAAAGAACACAGGCAAACACATATTTTTAAAAAACTTAAAACGTTAGCATTCATTGGTCTTAAAGATCCTTTCTTTGTATCTCTCCCATGGGATCCAGGGAACTGGGCGAAGGAAGCTCTGGCTCTTTCCTTCCTTCCCCAGGGGACTGGGGGGGGGGGGGAGCCTCAGCCAATAAACGGAAGAGAGGCTTGGCTCAGTAGCTCTGCTGTGCAATTGAGAGAGCCTGGCAAAGCAAGCTCTTCCTCCCCCCTTTCTTCCCAAGGGAGGAGCCTCAGCCAACAGAGAAAATAAGTTTTGCTCTACAGCTCCAATGCAATTAAGCAAGTCTTGCCAAGCAAGCTGTGATGCAGAAGGAAGCAAGAGAGAGGGAGAAGGACGCAGATGACAGCCAGTTGCCCAGGGGCCTGATAGGAGCCCTCCAGGAGCCTGACTCGGCCTCCGAACTGCATGTTTGACACCCCTGCTTTACAGAGTCAGAAAAGCGTATGTTTGTCTGGTGTTGTGTCATTAGCAGTGCAATCCTAATGACACTTTCCTGGGAGTAAGACCCATTAAATAAACTGTAGTAGAATTCAGAGTACACCTGCTTAGGATTGCTCTCTTAGGGATAGCTTTGCTCCTAAGCATTTCCCTCTTCTGTGCCACCCCGTGGCATCCAGTGGACACTGCCCAGAGCACCAGCCAAATGCATCCCGAGCAGGGCTATGCCTCCTGGAATCTCACTGACACTGTGTGATACAACCGAGTGCCACAAAAGCCAGCGAGAGAGCAACCAGGCATTAGGCAGCCAGTGCCCCCCCCCCACCCCCAAAGCCACCACACAACCAACCTCCTTTTTATTCATGCTGAATTTCAAAGTACAGCAGAGGAGAAAAAAGACACCTCACGGGCAGACTGCAAAGTACAATGGAAAGTGCGTCAGAACTAAATCAAAAACGGTGACAAACTGAACTCCAGCCGGTCTACACATCTGCAAATCATCACCTGAAAAAACTCTCTCAAAAACAATGAGCACAGAATGAATGCACGGACTAGCACAGGGCTGGCCAAACTGCCGCTTGGGAGCCACATGTGGCTCTTTCACACACAGTGTGTGGCTCTTGAAGCCCCCACCTTCCCGTCAGCCGTCTTGGAGAAGCACTTCACTAAGCCAAGCCAGCTGGCAACTTAGAGAATGCATTTAAAGTTAAAAGTTGCTTTCTTTCCACCGCTCCCTCCCTCCTCCACCCCCATCTATTTGCCTTCCTTCCTTCCTTCCTTCCTTCCTCCCTCCCTCCCTCCCTCCCTCCCTCCCTGTCTTGTGGCTCTCAAACATCTAACATTCATGTTTTCTGGCTCTCAGATATATGACATTTATTCTATAGGGCCCTTAAGTTAAGCAAGTTTGGCCAACTAGCACAAAGTCAGGCTTGGTCCATTACTTCTAGAGATGTTGCATTTTATTAAGAAGAGGAGGAGGAGGAGGAGACTGGATTTATAACCCCACCCTTCGCTACCCAAAGGAGTCTCAAGAGTGGCTTACAATCTCTTTTGCCTTCCCTTCCTCACAACACCCTGTGAGGTACATGGAGCTGAGAGAGCTCTAACAGAAGCTGCTCTTAAGAACAGCTCTGCGAGAACTTGTGATTGACTCAAGGTCACATCAGCAGGTGCATGTGGAGGGAGCAGGGAATCAAACCCGGTTCTTCCAGGTAAGAGCCCACACACTTAACCACTACACCAAGCTGGCACTCACACCGAGCTTCATTAACACTCCATCTTTCTCCCCAATGGAGACCCAGAGCAGTTTACATCAGTCTCCACTCCTCCTTGTTATCCTCATGACAGCCCTGCGAGGAAGATTAGGTTGACTGTGTCACCCAGCAAGCTTGCATGGCAGAGTGGAGATTCAAAGCTGGGTCTTCCAGCTCCTAAATCCAACACCACTACCCCCTCATTACAATCACACTCAACTTTAAAAACAAAACAAAACAAAAATTAGAGGATGCGTCACAAAGAAATATACCATTGCATAATCCATGCTCTCCAGAATCTGCTCAAAACAGCAAATGAATTCATAGACTTGCACCCTAGGTTAACTTTAACCAACCATTGGTTTTGTCTGAGGACAGGGGATAACTGAATTACTCCAATGTGAACATATATGAACATATGAAGCTGCCTTATACTGAATCAGACCCTCGGTCCATCAAAGTCAGTATTGTCTGCTCAGACTGGCAGCGGCTCTCCAGGGTCTCAAGCTGAGGTTTTTCACACCTATTTGCCTGGACCCTTTTTTGGAGATGCCAAGGATTGAACCTGGGACCTTCTGCTTTCCAAGCAGATGCTCTACCACTGAGCCACCGTCCCTCCCTTTTTTCATTTTTTCACCAGTTACCTGCCTGTACTGTGTTTCCAACCTGACTATGGCACTACTTGAAACACTTTAGACATGTAGACACTTGGTGAAACCAGTTCTTCTTCTGAAATATCAGCATAACTAATATTAGCTTTACCATCTACATTGAGATAATGCATATCCTCTAACACTGTACTGGAAACTAGTGATGCTGAGTTTCTCCAACATAGCAGACTTTCCCCCACCTTTATTCTTCATGTTAAAAAGCTTAAAAATTATTTTCATATACAAGACAAGAAAACTTTGAAAGAGCATAAGTTTATTTAAAAAGTAAAGGCAGTCCCCTGTGCAAACACCAGTAGTTTTCAACTCTGGGGTGATGCCGCTTTCGCAACGTTTTCACAGCAGACTTTTTACGGGGTGGTTTGCCATTGCCTTCCCCAGTCGTCTACACTCCCACCCCTCAGCAAGCTGGGTACTCATTTGACCAACCTTGGAAGGATGGAAGGCTGAGTCAACCTTGAGCCAGATACCTGAACCCAGCTTCCGCCAGCGATCGAACTCAGGTTGTGAGCAGAGTTTAGGACTGCAGTACTGCAGCTTTACCACTGCGCAACGGGGCTCTTAGCCACCCCCAAAACAGATAAGGAGCCCAAAAGTGCCTGGAAAACGCTGCCTTTGGAACTCTCAGTAAGAGATGGCAAGGCCAAGGGCAGCTGGAGCAAGAACCTGTGCAGATCTGAACTAGAAGAAGAAATTAGATTTATATCCTGCCCTCCACTCCAAATCTCAGAGTGGCTCACCATCTCCTTTCCCTTCCTCCCCCACAACAGATACCCTGTGAGGTAGGTGGGGCTGAGAGAGCTCTCCCAGAAGCTGCCCTTTCAAGGACATTTCTGCGAGAGATATGGCTGACCCAAGGCCATTCCAGCAGCTACAAGTGGGGGAGTAGGGAATCAAACCTGGTTCTCCCAGATAAGAGAGCTATGGCTGACCCAAGTCCATTCCAGCAGCTGCAAGTGGGGGAGAAGGGAATCAAACCTGGTTCTCCCAGATAAGAGACTGCGCACTTAACCACTACACCAAACTCGATCTAATTACACTTTTCCCAGAATCTGACTACATATAGTTTTCCAATCATTGCTAATTTCGCTGCATTGTCTATTATCATTATCTTCTGCTGTGAGCTTGTTAACATGCTTAGTCTCCAGTATATTTACAACTGACCTTTTAGGTTCAAAGGCACTCCCTGCATATAATCAGTACATTGCTCCTTTACGAGTGTGTTTGCCCAGGAGGTAACACAAGAATACGTGATTGGAAGGCATGACAAATACTGAAGCCCAAAAGGTGTGACACTGGAAGCAATCTGGGTATGCAACCTCCTTTCGAGTCACAGGGAAGAAGGATGCATAACAATATTGCGTGGCATTGTGTCTTTTGCATTTTCATACATGGCCAAGACAACCGTTTTGACCCCTGTACTTCCTCTGGCAAAGCTCCAGGGTTTTTTTGTTTTGTTTCTTACACACCTTCGCACCAATGACAGAACAAAAATAAATGTTAACAGCAACATTTCTACTGTACTTAGATCGCATGGTGGTGTGGGGGGGGGGGATCACTGCACTTTTAGCCACCAAGTGACTGGCATGAGTGTCTGAATTACTGGGGGACTTGAGTGTCTGAACTACTGGGGGAGAAACCATAAAAGAAATGTGAATTTCCCAAACAAAACAGAGTTGCAAAGTTGCAAAGCTCAGTAACATTCCCAGTCATAAGTGAAGAAATGATATTGGATTTATATCCCGCCCTCCACTCCGAATCTCGGTGTCTTAGAGCAGCTCACAATCTCCTTTATCTTCTTCCCCCACAACAGACATCCTGTGAGGTGGGTGGGGCTGAGAGGACTCTCACAGCAGCTGCCCTTTCAAGGACAACCTCTGCCAGAGCTGTGGCTAACCCAAGGCCATGCTAGCAGGTGCAAGTGGAGGAGTGGGGAATTAAACCCAGTTCTCCCAGATAAGAGTCCGCACACTTCACCACTACACCAAACTGGCTTCTCAGAAGAAGAAGATGAAGATGATTATGATGATGATACTGGATTTATATCCTGCCTTCCACTCTGAATCTCACAGAATGGCTCATAATCTCCTTTACCTTCCTCCCCCACAACAGACACCCTGTGAGGAAGGTAGGACTGAGAGAGCTCTGATAGAAGGTGCCCTTTCAAGAACAGTTCTGTGAGAACTATGGCTGACCCAAGGCCATTCCAGCAAGTGGAGGAGTGGGGAATCAAACCCGGTTCTCCCAGATAAGAGTCCGCGCACTTCACCACTACACCAAAGTCGCTCTCTGAAACAAATACATATCTTCCTTCAGGCAGGAACAACAATGTACAGGGAACCCTACACTGACATCCCTTCTCCAATGGTGTAATGCTGCTCCGGTTACCTTTGCTGCACACAGACAGGGAAATGTGAGCATTGCTGACTTCATATGCAACTAGGACAAGGCGAAGGAAAGGAAAGGTCCCCTGTGCAAGAACCAGTCGTTTCCGACTCTGAGGTGACGCTGCTTTCACAACGTTTTCACGGCAGACCTTTTTACAGGGCGCAGAGTGGTAAAGCTGCAGTACTGCAGTAGGAGCCCTCTGCTCACGACCTGAGTTCGATCCCAGCGGAAGCTGGTTCTGGTAGCCAGCTCGAGGTTGACTCAGCCTTCCATCCTTCCGAGGTCGATCAAATGAGTCCCCAGCTTGATGGGGGGGAAATGTAGATGACTGAGGAAGGCAAGGGCAAACCACCCCGTAAAAAGGTCTGCCGTGAAACCGTGAAAGCAGCGTCACCCCAGAGTCGAAAACGACTGGTGCTTGCCCAGGGGACCTTTCCTTTCCTTGCTGATGCTAAAACAAACCAGCTAGTCCCTTAAAGTGCTATTAGTCTTTCTGCCTTCTTGCTTCTACAGAACATTATGTGTCTCTGAGGAGTTCAGGATCCATTAGCCTCCGCTGAGAATGTTCACTTTACTTGCTTAGTTTGCCTGTGAGCAAGAAACATTAACCGCATAAAACACATTTAAAGGGCTACAAAATGCTGAGTCAGTACCTGGACGTTCTGTTTTGTACACAGATGACGCTGTACTCCCTAGAACAAATAATGGCTGCATCTTGCTGCTCTGAGAAAACAAGTTTCTGCCCCCACATACACAACACTGAATACTGACTCTGGAACTCTTATAACCTGAATTTAGCCTAACGTGATGTGTGGCTTCTTCTGCACTGATGTTTTGTTTGTTCACCTGAGTATTCCATGCTCGGCTGCTAAGATATGTTTTCCCTATACCAGGGGTGGCCAAACTGTGGCTCGGGAGCCACATGCGGTTCTTTTACACATATTGTGTGGCTCTCCAAGCCCCCATCAGCCTGTCAGCCAGCTTGGAGAAGGCATTTCTCTCTTTAGATCACTCCTCCAAGCCAAGTCAGCTAGTGGCTTGGAGAATGCATTTAAAGTTGCTTTCTTCCCACCTCCGCCTCCCTCCTCCCGTCTATTTGCTTTCCTTCCTTCCTTAGAGCTCTCAAGCATCCGCCATTCATGTCTTGCAACTCTCAAACAGCTAACATTTATTCTGTGTGGTTATGTTAAGCAAGTTTGGCCACCCCTGCCCTATACTGTAATTAGGTTATCTTGTTTCTATGCTTTAGCATGGGAAAACTATTTATCACCACTGGTTTTTAATAGATTGTGCTTGACACACAAAGTGGTACAACCCTGATAGTATGGGGGGGGCGTTTTTGAGGGTAGGACTGCTTGTTTTGAGTCAATACACAGATTCCTGATATGCAGCCTTGCACCGGTACAAAAGAGGGTTCTGTCCCCCTCCAATCCTCTGGACAGGATGTTAACTGATCTAAACACTCCCACATCGCTGATGCGCTGCATCCGTGTCATTTCGCAAAGCCAGCCTGGCAAGGTTCCTTGTTCTGCAGCAGGGGACAGGATAATTGGAATCTATTTGTCATTTCAAGCTGGGAGCTGGCAGGGAGTATGTCTGTACAGTATAAAAGAACGGCTCCAGAAAGGTACTTTTTATAGAGGCAGCAGGACTGAGATCTGCACCACAGTTTATGGCAGACTATCTGTTTATTGTATACATTATGCTGCGATTGCTGCCTGTGCTCTAATTCCGTAATTCCATTTCCTGCATTGTTTGACGCATCTCATCTGACACTTTCCCCCATTTCATTGTTTCTAATTTCTGCAACCCTGATCCTATTGCACTGTACCTTAGATACCTGATGCTATCACGCTACAAATCAAGTAAAACGTCTTTGCACAAGTATTTATTTTGTAGGCTTGAGAACAGAAAGACTGCACTCCTGTCAGTGAGGAATTCTATGTGTAAGTATTGCAGGTTGCCCTGAAGCGGATGGCGTGGAGCACAGTCTCTAGTTCCACCCTCCAGTCATCCCAGAAAATCCCTGCCTACCGTGGGAGCAGGCAGAGACTAAGTGGCATCAGCCAAATACAGGCTGCGGAACCCTTGAAGGTAGAAAGCTGAGAGGAGGGAAGTTTGTCATTGCCCCAGATAGAGCCTGGGGAAGCTACCAAGAGAACAGTTCAGTGGGAGCCAGTTTGGTGTAGTGGTTAAGTGTGCGGACTCTTATCTGGGAGAACCGGGTTTGATTCCCCACTCCTCCACTTGCACCTGCTGGAATGGCCTTGGGCCAGCCAGAGCTCTCTTCTGGGAGAGCCGGGTTTGATTCCCCACTCCTCCACTTGCACCTGCTGGAATGGCCTTGGGTCAGCCAGAGCTCTCTTATCTGGGAGAACCGGGTTTGATTCCCCACTCCCTCAGTTGCACCTACTGGAATGGCCTTGGGTCAGCCAGAGCTCTCTTATCTGGGAGAACCGGGTTTGATTCCCCACTCCTCCACTTGCAGCTGCTGGAATGGCCTTGGGTCAGCCAGAGCTCTTATCTGGGAGTACCGGGTTTGATTCCCCACTCCTCCACTTGCACCTACTGGAATGGCCTTGGGTCAGCCATAGCTCTGGCAGAGGTTGCCCTTGAAAGGGCAGCTGCTGTGAGAGCCCTCTCAGCCCCACCCACCTCACAGGGTGTCTTTTGTGGGGGAGGATCTCAGAGCGGCTCACAATCTCCTTTATCTTCCTCCCCCACAACAGACACCCTGTGAGGTGGATGGGGCTAAGAGGGCTCTCCCAGAAGCTGCCCTTTTAAGGACAACTCCTACGAGAGCTCTGGCTGACCCAAGGCCATTCCAGCAGGTGCAAGTGGAGGAGTGGGGAATCAAACCCGGTTCTCCTAGATAAGAGTCCGCACACTTCACCACTACACCAAACTGGCTCTCAGGGGTCAACAAAGAAGTAGGAATAGAACATGTATCCTGTGTTACCCTAGGAAAATAGTGGGTTAGTAACTTGTGAGTGGCAGAGGAAGAGACAAGCTAGCCCTATTCCTGAGATTCTTTGGTTTATGGAGGAGTTCCAAATAAAATCATTCACTGTCTCTCTCTGACAGAAACACCCTGGGCCAGATCAGTAAAGCTGTGGGTGTGGGAAACTATAATTGTTTTAAAGCAGAGTTCTGCAGGCCCATGCTGTAAGAGCCAACAGCTTGTTACATTCCTTGTCTTAACCACCAAATCACTAAGCTTTGAGTCCTTCTAAAGCTGTATTTTTGTGTTGTGAAAGAAAGGCTTTGGTGTGGCTCAAAGACGAAGCAGAGGGGGGAAGTAGCAGAATTTACCTCACATTCCTGTTCCAGCTCCCCAGGCTTCCTTTAGAATAGCAGCACATAATCCCGCACAATTCTTAGTTAAACTTACCATACTGATGATGATATTTGATTTATACCCCGCCCTATACTCTGAATCTCAGAGTCTCAGAGCGGCTCACAATCTCCTTTATTCTCCTCCCCCACAAAAGACACCCTGTGAGGTGGGTGGGGCTGAGAGAGCTCTCCCAGAAGCTGCCCTTTCAAGAACAACTGCTGCGAGAGCTATGGCTGACCCAAGGCCATGCTAGCAGGTGCAAGTGGAGGAGTGGGGAATCAAACCTGGTTCTCCCAGATAGCACTTCACCACTACACCAAACTGGACACTTACAACTATGCCATAATTAGAATCGAGGGCTCGATCAATTACCCTGGACAGCAAGGGTAGGAAGCTGAGAAAGCACCTGGCCATTATAGATGGAAATTGGCAGAAAGGAAGGAAGTATCTCTTTAGCAAGGACTAATATTCAAGGGCATAAACATATGCATAAAGCCCTGATTATCCCTCCCACCAGAGCTTTTTTGGGGTAGAAAAAGCCCAGCAGGGACTCATTTGCATACTAGGCCACACCCCCTGATGGCACCAGCACAGGGGGGGTTTTGGTAGAAAAAGACAAACCGGGACTTATTTGCATATTAGGCTACACCCCCTGACACCAAGCCAGCCGGAATTGCGTTCTTGCTCAAAAAAAAAGGCCCTGCTTCCCATTGCCGGTGTGGTCTAGTCATAGCTAGGAAAGAAAACTTTTGCTGGCATTACCTTTAAGCATTACATGAGGAAAGGGACTGTGAAGACAACCAAAGGACCTCCTTGGCCTAAACGACAAGTTACAGAACTGGTCTGAAACCGTTTGCTACACTGCAAAATGTTGAAGTCTTAAATGCTCCTAACCCACATGCAAGAACACAAAAGGTCCAAGATGTACGCCACAGGATTATAATCCACTATCCCTCGTTACTGCCTCAACATTGTTTTTTTTTGGGGGGGGGGGGGGGGTAGGGGGTTTGTTGAACCTTATTTTACTTTTCAACTACTTCACATTTCTCAACGTTTGCTAGGATGACACCCCGTGACCTCAGACCTTCCTGAAGTCCAAGTAAAAGCAGCCCTGCTTCTTCTTGTCCACCAAACAATTCATTCTACAAGAATTTTTAGTCAGTGGTTCTTCATATAGCCACTTGAATAGAACTTTTTTTTGCCTACAGGAAGGCTATGCAAAAAACAGTCAACAGAATCGCACAGAAGCAGTCTTCAGAATCCCATTTCCCACTAAAGGCAGAACTCAACGACTCTGCAGGTCCATAAACACGTGAGGCAAAGATGTCATTTCTGGGTTTAAAAATACTATTTATTACTCTCTAAGCCTGAAGATTCTGATCGTGTCCAAGGCAGCCTTACCAAATCAAGAAATGAATGTTTCATACCACTGCCTTCACGAGCAATTTTGATTAAGCAATTGAGAATCAGATGGTGCTCCCTGTTAATTGATTTAATTAATGACAGGTCACCAGCATTTCAATCAGATAAGAACGTCCTGTACAACCATGTGCATTTGTTACACAATATATTACAAGGCCAACTGAAAAGACAAGCTGCCTAACTACATTTTTCAGCAGTGTTTCAAAATAAATGGAGAGGTTTCTTGAAAACTCACCATGAATACTAAGAAGCCACTAACCCACATTGTACTGGATAAACAAAAATGCATACATGAGTATTCTCACTAGTCTGATCACATAAACCAGTGCTTGTAGCTGTTCTACCGTCTACAAGACCTCTCATGTTATGAAAAATAATTTTTTTTAAAAAGACTTGCCTTTTCAGAAACTACAGCATGAACCTAACAAAAGAACTTTAACATGAGAAATACTTGACCAAGGCCAACCTTGGGAAGAACATTTCAGTACTTATTACACATTTATTACATAATCAAGTATACAAATATCCAGGCAATGAAGTACAAACCCGCTTTGCGTCTTTAACAAAGTAGCTCCCGCTTGATCCCTGGGATATTCTGTCTGGAAAGACTCCACATTCTATGGCTTGCTCAGCTCGCTGCACAATTTCTGCAAATTCAGGATCATCCAAAAATAAATTCATCTCTGCAGTACTTCCAACATTTCCTGCAATGTAATAAAACAATTAGGATTGTCAACCGATGGAAAAAAATATTTAAATTAAAATTTAATAGATTTGCCATATGCCACTTAACTGACTAATCAATTAACAATTCTTCAAACTGGTCAGAGTTCCATATAGGAACCTTTTTGAGATACCGAGGGAAATCTGAGTTAATGTACAGTTCAATAAAGAAAAACTGTAGGAAAGGGAAAAAATCCATAATGGACATATGAAGCTGCCTTATACTGAATCAGACCCTTGGTCCATCAAAGTCGGTATTGTTTACTCAGACTGGCAGCGGCTCTCCAGGGTCTCAAGCTGAGGTTTTTCACGCCTATTTGCCTGGACCCTTTTGGGGGGATGCCAGGGATTGAACCTGGGACCTTCTGCGTCCCAAGCAGATGCTCTACCACTGAGCCACCGTCCCTCCCCAGATAATACTTTGTTATCTGTTGCAGTAATATACCAGGACCGGTATGACTGAAATAAAGCATGCACTTCACTTGCAGCCAAACTTTAAATGCTTCCGTTAAAACTGGAAAACCAAAAGTAGCACAAACCAGGCAGAATCCAACGGAAAAACTGTTCATACTTTAGCTTTGCCTTGGCGGTGCCCAAATGTAATGTGTCCATTCGAGCAAGACAAAAGCATCCACATATATATCCTCTTCTGCACTCACCAGTTTTAGTTATATGCAGATACGAAGCAGGAAGTATACTTCCTACCTGTATAGTTTACATGTAGTTCTCTTCAAAATTTTGTTTTGGCTTGCTTTGTAAAAAAGAGAAACCTGAGCCTTCTATGTAACCCAGGAGGGCAAATAATTATAAAGTAGCCTGAGACACGCATACCACCCCAACTATTCTGAAGTAAGGATTGGAATACTAATTTGGTAATTACAAATAGGGGACTCTATTGGTAACAGACACTAGCCTTTGTGGCATTATAAAATATCAGAAATTATCTTCATGGAGGACAGATCAGTTAACTGCGATTAACATGGATAACTACTCGTTCTTGTGGGTCCCCCTGGCTAACTTTATATCACCTGTAAATACGTGTCATGTTAACACTTCTCTCAGTTGCTGTTTTCTGGATTTCTGGTTGGTTCTACAACCCAAGTTCTGCTTCATTGTTTACTGAATGTCCCATCCTCTTATTGACTCACTCTGTGTAATTTGCCTTGAGTCCCAGTGAGAAAAATGGACAAAAAAAAATAACTTTTTAAATAAATGAATACCTCCATTTACAAAAGCAGGGTATGTCTCTGATAACTAGGTACTGAGAATAGAGGATGGCTTTTGCCTTCTTGCTTTGCTTGTGAGTATCTGGCTGGTGGTTGTTGGAAAATGGTAGTAATGTTTACCTACCTTACAGAGTGATCTGTCAAAACTACTAAGGATGGGAACAGAAAGAAAATACCATTTCAGGCTGTAGATGGTCCCCTAGATTCTAAAAAAATCCCCAATACGTATAAAAAAAACCCAACCCACCTTTGTAAATTTAAGTATCTGTCGAGCTAGATGTGTGGTTGTCTGGAGTTTTAGCAGGCAGAAGCATTCAAGAAATTAAAGATCTCTTGTTCTGGGAAGAAGGAGCTACAGAAGACACAGAATCTAAGCAACCGCCGTTTCGAACTGACCAATGGAATTCAGAAGCAACTCTGCTGGTGGGTTTGAAATGACAGTTGCTTAAGAATGTCTGTGCGTTCCAGAAAGAAAAGAACTTGGCCCCTCCCCACTTTAGACGCTGTCTCCTAGTCACAGGAGAAAGGGGCTAAAAGGGCACACCATCAAAGCAGCTGGTATTTCATATGGGGAAAGGGGGAGGGGGAGAAATAAGGCAAAAATGCACATTAGAATACTGCAAGCTGCTTTGAGAACCAGATGGTCAAAGTATGGTTTGCAGACCTAATGTTCCAAAACGCAATTCCTCCACAACCGTGTCAATGTTACTATGTCAAGATGTCACAACCTGATTACATTGCACATACAGAACCAGGCGTAAGGTGGAGCAACAAGCATTTGACGTGTTTAGAAATGCTATATAAATGCTAAACAAGGAGATGAGATAAAATGGGCTAGCAAAACATGTATGGGGCCTTCAGAAGGTGTGTTGGCGAGATGAGCATCAAGGTGGCTGAAGGCTGGACTAGCAAGGGACAAACCCAACAAAAATGGTACATGGGCAACAGTGCAGGGTAGAGGAGTCCTGAGGTGAGAGAATGGACTGTGCAGTACCAGACAGCAAAAGAAGGTAAGGGGTGTGTGTATGGCATATTCTTGGGTGTGTAACATCCCCCCCCCCCCAAATAAAGCGATGCAACAGAGAGAAAAGGTCCAGCCTGGTTGGACCATCAGAACATAACCTGGGAGTTTTGGGGATAAATCTCCACACAGCCATGAAGTCTGCTGAGTGACCATTGGCCAACCACTCTCTCCATCAGCCTCACCACCTCTTTTCCTCCAAAGAGCTCCAAGTTGAGGTCCCTCATTCCCTGCTCTTCCTATATATATATATATATATATATATCACCCTTAAACACTGACAGCTACCTACCTGCAGTAGCCTCTCACTGCATGACTTCACCACCTGGTCTTGCTCCATCAGTAATGCACCTTGGAGACTCGAACTCAAGTCTCCCAGAGCTGAGCCCTAACACCACACTGCGTCAGCTCTCACTGGCGCACCACTTCCCTGCACTACATAGTGGTGAGAACGTCAGATCAAACTCCAGGTTCGAATCCACGGAAGCTCAATAGGCATCCCTGGGCCAAGCTGTTTACAGCCCTGTCGGCCAGAAGACACCCACCAAGTCAAAGAACCACCCTGCTCTGTTGCCTCAGAGGACGCTGCTCTCCCTGTAGGGTTGCCAATCCCCAGGTGGGGGCAGGGGATCCCCTGGTTTGAAGGCCCTCCCCCAGCTTCAAGGTCATCAGAAAGTGGGCAGAGGAGAGGGAAATGTCTGCCAGACATGCCATTATTCCCTATGGAGACTGATTCCCATAGGAGAACGGATGCATGGGTATCTGAGGCAATGTTCCCTCTAAGCTGCAGAGTCTTGTGAGCAAAAATTCTACTTAGTGAGCTACTGGCGTTAAAGTTGTGAGCTCCTGCATCTATTAGTGTGCTCTGGGGACATCCTTCCTGAGCCGGGACAAAAAAATATGAGCCAGAGGCTAAAAATCTGTGAGCAGCTAGCTCACGTTAACTCAGTTTAAGAGGGAACACTGATCTGGGGCTGGGGGGGGGCAGCTTTTTGAGGCAGAGGCACCACATTTGCAGCCTAGCATCCGATGCCTCTCCTCAAAACACCCTCCGAGTTTCAGAAAGATTGGGCCAGGGGGTCCAATTCTGCCAGCCCGCAAAAGAGGTGCCCCTATCCTTCATTACTTCCAGTGGAGAGAAGGCATTTAAAAGGTGTGCGGTCCCTTTAAATCTGGTGGCCAGAACTCCCCTTGGAGTTCAGTCATGCTTGTACCACCCTTGCTCCCAGCTCGTACCACCCTTGCTCCCGGCTCCACCCCCCCAAGTCCCCCGGCTCCACCCCCAAGTCCCCTGGCTCCACCCCCCAACTCCCCTGGCTCCACCCCCCAAGTCTCCCGGCTTCACCCCTAAAGTCTCTTGGCTCCACCCCCAAAGTGTCCTGGCTCCACCCCCCAACTCCCCTGGCTTCACCCCTAAAGTCTCTTGGCTCCACCCCAAAGTGCCCTGGCTCCACTCCAAGTCTCCTTGCTCCACCCCTCAACTCCCCCGGCTCCACCCCCCAAGTCTCCCGGCTTCACCCCTAAAGTCTCTTGGCTCCACCCCCAAAGTGCCCTGGCTCCACCCCCAAAGTGTCTTGGCTCCACTCCAAGTCTCCTTGCTCCACCCCCAAAGTCTCCTGGCTCCGCCCCAAAGTCTCCTGGCTCCGCCCCAAAGTCTCCTGGGTCCGCCCCCAAATCTGGCTCCGCCCAAGTCTCCTGGCCCCACCCCAAAGTGTCCTGGCTCCACTCCAAGTCTCCTTGCTCCACCCCAAGTCCCCCGGCTCCACCCCCCCAAGTCTCCCGGCTTCACCCCTAAAGTCTCTTGGCTCCACCTCAAAGTGCCCTAGCTCCACCCCCAAAGTGTCCTGGCTCCACCCCAAGTCTCCTGGCTCCACCCCCAAAGTCTCCTGGCTCCGCCCCCAAAGTGTCCTGGCTCCGCCCCCGAATCTGGCTCCGCCGAAGTCTCCTGGCCCCACCCCAAAGTGTCCTGGCCCCACCCCCCAACTCCACCCCCCAACTCCCCCGGCTTCACCCCCCAACTCCCCCGGCTTCACCCCTAAAGTCTCTTGGCTCCACCCCAAAGTGCCCTGGCTCCACCCCCAAAGTGTCCTGGCTCCACTCCAAGTCTCCTTGCTCCACCCCCAAGTCCCCCGGCTCCACCCCCCAACTCCCCTGGCTCCACCCCCCAAGTCTCCCGGCTTCACCCCTAAAGTCTCTTGGCTCCACCCCAAAGTGCCCTAGCTCCACCCCCAAAGTGCCCTGGCTCCACCCCAAAGTGCCCTGGCTCCACCCCAAAGTGTCCTGGCTCCACTCCAAGTCTCCTGGCCCCACCCCCAAAGTCTCCTGGCTCCGCCCAAGTCTCCTGGCCCCACCCCAAAGTGTCCTGGCCCCGCCCCCCAAGTCCCCAGGTATGTCTTGAGTCGGACTTGGCAACCCCAGGCCCCAGCATCAGGCGCGCCCCTCTCCCTCGCTCTTCCCGTCACCTGGCAGGCGCCGCCTCCCGCGCTTCTTGCGGCTCCGTCCGGGGGGCGCGGCGGGGCCGAGCAGGGGCTCCTCTTCCTCGTCGCCGTCTTCGGAGTCGGAGGCGGGCGCGATGCCGCCGTCGTCGTCGCTGCCGAGGCTCACCCGCACGGCGCCTCCCGGCGTGGCCTTCACGCACACGGCCACCGGCGGCGGCTCCGTGTCGAGCACCAGCAGCTCCTCGTCGGGCTCCTCCTCAGGGCCGGGCGCCGCCATGGAGGGAGCCACGGGGCTTCCCAGCGCCCCGCCGACCACCACCGCCAACCGCCGGCTGAGGCGCCCTGAGAGGCCCCGCGCATGCGCGGGAGGGGGAGGAGGAGGCGGCCCGGGGGGAGGGAGGGAGAGGCCGCGCGCCTCTTTACCTGCCTTAAAGGGCCAGCGCTCACCAGGCGTCTGCCGACGTCACGGCAGGGGGCGGGGTCTCAGGGCGGGGGGAACTCAAGGGGAGGGGTGCCTTGAAGGGGCCGGTTGGGTGGACTCTTATCTGGGAGCACCGCGTTCGATTCCCCACTCCTGCACCTGCTGGAATGGCCTTGGGTCAGCCAGAGCTCTGGCAGAGGTTGTCCTTGAAAGGGCAGCTGCTGTGAGAGCCCTCTCAGCCCCAACCACCTCACAGGGTTTGATTCCCCACCACTCCGCTTGCACCTTCTGGAATGGCCTTGGGTCAGCCGTAGCTCTGGCAGAGCTGTCCTTGAAAAGGCAGCTGCTGTGAGAGCCCTCTCAGCCCCACCCACCTCACAGGGTTTGATTCCCCACTCCTCCACCTGCTGGAATGGCCTTTGGTCAGCCATAGCTCTGGCAGAGGTAGTCCTTGAAAGGGCAGCTGCTGTGAGAGCCCTCTCCAGCCCCACCCACCTCACAGGGTTTGATTCCCCACCACTCCGCTTGCACCTTCTGGAATGGCCTTGGGTCAGCCGTAGCTCTGGCAGAGCTGTCCTTGAAAAGGCAGCTGCTGGGAGAGCCCTCTCAGCCCCACCCACCTCACAGGGTGTCTTTTGTTGGGGTGGGAGGTAAAGGAGATTAATGACCAGACTGAGGTTCAGAGTATAGGGCAGGCTATAAAGGCAATGTCGTCATCATCATCACCCACCAACTGAATTGAATTCTGGTGTTCTACCTTCTGAAGAAGCACAGTTCTGCAAACTTCATCCTCACAACTGTTTGTGAACTCTTGTCTTTGTATGCACAGATTTTACCAACCACCTGAATCTCATCTCAGCAGCAATCGCCCAGTTACTTATGCATCTTGACTCTAACTGGGCCAGAGGTGGAGCAAAACTGTGGCTTGGAAGCCACATGTCGTTCTTTCACGCATATTATGTGCCTCTTGAAGTCCCCGCCACCCTAGAAAATATCCTAAAGTGTAAGGATGTGTTGCTGAAGACCAAGTGCCAATTCTTGACATTGTATTCCCTATTACCAGGGCTTTTTTGTAGAAAAAGCACAGCAGGAACTCATTTGCATCTTAGGCCACGCCCCCTGATGACACCACTGTTTTGCGCAGGGCTTTTTTTTGTAAGACTGCAAGACTTGAATAACCTTTATTGGCATGATATCGAACGTAACAAGGAACCCATCCATCCGTCAAAAGGCAATTTGCAAATACATTAAGTGCCTCCTAGATGCTAAACATCGAAATTTTGCAACAGTTTCAGTTACCAATTGGTTCCGAGCTGACAACAGGAAGACGATTTTGTATTTGTTGGGCTTGGACTTTTTTGTAGATGGAACTCATTTACATATTGGGCCACACCCGCTGATGCCAAGCCAGCCAGAACTGCACTCCTGTGCCTTCCTGCTAAAAAAAAAAACCCTGCACAGGACATTTTTTGTAGCAGGAGCTCCTTTGCATATTAGGCCACACACCCCTTGATGTGGCCAATCCTCCAAGAGCTTGCAGGGCTTTCGGTGCAGGGCCTACTGTAAGCTCCAGGAGGACTGGCTACATTAGAGCTGTGCAGCTTAAACTGCAAAGGAGTTCCTGCTACGAAAAAAGCCCTGCGTGTGTCTGAGCGTGGCAGTTGGATCATGAAGAAAGCAGACAGGAAGAAAGTTGACCCTTTTGAAAAGGAGAAGAGTTTTATGGATGCTGTGGACGTGGACCGCCTGAAAGACAAATCGGTGGGTTGTAGATCAGATCGAGACCGAACTCTCCCTAGAAACTAAAAGGACTAAACTGAGTCTCTCGTACTTGGGTCATATTACGAGTAGGCAAGAAGCACAGGGAACGACAGTAACGCTAGGAAAAGTTGAAGGCAGAATGTTATGGCAAATTTACAAGAGCTTAGAGATTCATCAGAGCTCTCGAAACCGTACAACGTGACACAAATTCGGTGGGGAAGGCAGTGATTGCCGTTTTAGGGGGTGGGACCAGATTCCCTGAAAGGGTGATTTCCCCTGTCTCGTGTGGCTGAGGGGAAATTGGGGGTGTGCTCTCAGTTCCTCGCGGGGTGATGGTCATCTGGTCTGCATGGGCAGAGGGCGACACTGCAAACGGGCCTCGGGACCCTCTGCAGAGCACGGCAGGCCAGTCGTCATGGAAGGAGTCCCTCCACAGAAAGGGTGGCCAAACTTGCTTAAGGTAAGAGCCACACAGAATAAATGTCAGATGTTTGAGAGCCACAAGACAGGAAGGAAGGAAGGAAGATGGACGGGGAGAGAGAGGTGTAAGGAAAGCAACTTTAACATTAAATGCCTTCTCCAAGCTGGCCAACGGGGTGTTGGGGGCTTTGAGTGCCACACGATATGTGTGAAAGAGCCACATGTGGCTTCCGAGCCGCAGTTTTGGCACCCCTGCTCCACCACATAGTTCCATCAGACCCTAATAATCTCTTGATCATTTACGTAACTTATCATTAAAGTCAGTGAGGCTTCACCGGATACTGCCTGGCTTGCATCCAAGCGACTTCACCTGCCCAGATCCTTGTCGCAGTATTTTGGCCGCTGACTTTTTGAACCAGGAAAGGTATCCTTAGTTTCTGGAGGCTGCGGTATGCTTTCCCCTTTTAGCTTGATACAGCCCAGGAATTAAAAAAAGGTAAAGGCAGTCCCCTGTGCAAGCACCAGTCGTTTCCGACTCTGGGGTGACGTTGCTTTCACAACGTTTTCACGGCAGACTTTTGACGGGGTGGTTTGCCATTGCCTTCCCCAGTCAGCTACGCTTTCCCCTCAGCAAGCGGGGCACTCATTTTGCCTACCTCGGAAGGCTGAGTCAACCTGGAGCCGGCTCTCTGAACCATCTTCCGCTGGGATCAAACTCAGGTCGTGAGCAGAGGGCTCGGACTGCAGTACTGCAGCTTTACCACTCTGCCCCACGGGGCTCTTATTGTTTGAGAACCAGCAATACCAAACGTTGTAATGGGAGGTGCATGGCCCAAGCTAGTCTTGTGTCAGAAGCCGAGCGGGGTCAACCCTGGTAAGCGTTGGAATGGGATGCTACCGAGGCATACCAGGGTCACTGCACAGAGGCAGGCAGGCGCAAACCAGCTCTGAGGCTAAGCAAGGGTCTGCTCTGGTTATTACTCGGGTGGAAGACCACCTAGGACACGAACGTCAAACTCATCCGTTATGAGGGGCAGATCTGACATAAATGAGACCTTGTCGGATCGAGCCATCTCAGGCCAGGCCATGTATGTACCTATTTAAGATTAGGTAGCAGAGATATAAGAGCCCCGTGGCACAGAGTGGTAAAGCTGCAGTACTGCTGTCGGAGCCCCCTGCTCGTGAGTCGTGACCTGAGTCCGATCCCGGCGGAAGCTGGTTCAGGGAGCTGGCGCCAGGTTGACTCAGCCTTCCATCCTTCCGAGGTCAATAAAATGAGTCCCCAGCTTGCTGGGGGGAAAGCGTAGATGACTGGGGAAGGCAATGGCAAACCGCCCTGTAAAAAGTCTGCCGTGAAAACGTTGTGAAAGCAATGTCACCCCAGAGTTGGAAATGACTGGTGCTTGCACAGGGGACTACCTTTACCTTTACTTTAGCAGAGATGTAAACTTTATAAAGGACACAGACACACCATTAAAGATTTTTTTTTTAAACGTGAAAATAAAACATGCTTAAAACATTAGCACTTGTTGGTCTTTTAAGGTGCTTTCTTTATATATCTCCCATGCAAACCAGGGGACTCAGCAAAGGAAACTCTGTCTCTTTCCTTCCTTCCCCAAGGGACCAGGAAGGGGAGGAGCCTAAGCCAATAGAAGGAAGAGAGGCTTGGCTCAGTAACTCTACTGACAAAGCAAGCTCTCCCTCCCCCTTCTTCCCCAGCCAATGGAGAAAATAGAGGTTTTGCTCTGCAGCTCCTGTGCGATTGAGCAAGCCTGGCAAAGCAAGCTGTGAGGCAGAAGGAAGAAAGAGAGAGGGAGAAGGAAGCAGATGACAGCCAATTGCTCAGGTGCCTCATAGGAGCCCTCCGAGGGCCTGATTCAGCCCCTGGGCTGCAGGTTTGACACCCCTGACCTAGGAAGTCTAGGGTCGCTGTGCAGGGGTCACTAGAAGACAGATGTGCCTCATTGGGCACAAAAGTGGTTTGGGGGAACAAACCCCCCTACCCCTCGCAGTTCACAACTGACTGAAGCAAATCCTGTTCACTGCCTTGAAGGCGAGTTCCTTTTTTTATTTTAAACGATCCTCTGGAATCTTGGGAGTCTAACGAGCCCCTTTTAAAAATGCTCCCCATTGAGGAAATGGATTTTAAAAATAAGATCGGCGTCGTGTCCCAGGAGTTTCTCATAATCGTCGTCATCTTTATGAACATCAGATCAGTTTCATTCTCCCTGCATTTACAGAAGCTGAAAGGAGGAAGAGCTTGCTTGCTTAATGTTTTATTAATAAGAGCCCTGTGGGGCAGAGTGGTAAAGCTGCAGTACTCCAGTCCGAGCTCCCTGCTCATGACTTAAGTTCGATCCCTTGGCCATGGTAAGACAGCCTGGCGGCTCTTTCCCATGATCCCACGTCAGCGGGGCCCGCCTGTACGCTGTTAATGTGCTCAGTAAGCTGTATTCACATGATCGCATGAAGCTGCCTGGTGGATGTATACCTTGGTCCATCAAGATCCATATTGTCTATTCACTGGCAGAGCCAGTTTAGTGTAGTGGTTAAGTGTGCGGACTCTTCTCTGTGTCAAGCATGGTGAAATTCCATTGATAATTGATTGTTTTAGGGTCCTTCGTAACACTGGTCTGTGAAGTATCATGGAGGACCAAGGTCTGTTAGCTCTGTTATTCTTTCCTCCTCCCCCTTCCTTCTTTATTGCTTGCAAAGTAGAAGTAGTGAGAAACAAAACTAACTTGAGAAGAAGTAATCGGCACCTTCCCATACATTCCTATTAGGGAGTGCAACACATCTGGGGAAAGCAAGGACAGAGTCCTGATAACGCTATGGGAATGTAGACATTTATGATAGTCTATGTGTGAGAGCTATCCCTCGCCCCCACCTATTGGAATCCTTTTGAAGTAAGCCTTAAAAGTATTGTATCAATGTACTTGCAGCATCACTCTCGAGAATCTGTTACACTGAAAGTATCAGCTTATCAATAAAGGTAGTTTTGTATCAACTTTGACTTGTCATTGAAACCGCATGCTTGACACTCTGGGAGAACCGGGTTTGATTCCCCACTTCTCTACTTGTACCTGCTGGAATGGCCTTGGGTCAGCCATAGGTATCGCAGGAGTTGTCCTTGAAAGAGCAGCTTCTGGGAGAGACCTCTCAGCCCCACCCACCTCACAGGGTGTCTGTTGTGGGGGGAGAAGATAAAGGAGATTGTAAGCTGCTCTGAGACTTTGATTCAGAGAGAAGCGCAGGCTATAAGTCTATGATCTTCTTTTTCTTCTTCTCTCCAAGGTCTCAGGCAGACTGGTTTTTCACATCTCCTACTAGAGTTGCCAAGTTCCTCTGCCGTTCTGTTGGGGGACTGTTCACTCACCACGAGTGGCACGACGACGTCACCCATTAGTGATGTCATCATGAGGGGGACGTCGCTCTAGGGACTCTCTGGGACTCGCAATAAAACTCTATGGTACCATAGAGTTTTACCACGATTCGTAGAGTGTCATGCCAGGGACGCTTTAGGATTCGTGATAAAACCCTACGGTATCAGAGAGTTTTACCACGATTGCTAGTGTGTCCCCAGCACTACGTCCCTGGCATAATGACATCACTTCCAGGTGACGTCATCGTGCAGGGCACCTCTTTGGGGGCAGGGATCCCCCCGCCATGCCCTGCTCCCTGCCGGCAGGTTGAGGCCCTCCAGGCCCTGGTGGGAGCTTGGCAGCCCTATCTCGTACTGCCTGGTCCTTTTATCTGGAGATGTCGGGGGCTGAACCTGGGACTTTCCATGTGCCAAGCAGAGGCTGTACCACTGAGCCACATCCTCTCCCCTTTTGAATCTTCATGCGTAGTAGGAGATATATTTATCTCAAATGATAAAGGCAAGGACTCAAAGATGCTGTAAGATTCATTGTCGGCTCCTAAGCAGTAGAGCAATTTTGCAATCCAAAAAGCCAAGCACACAACCCATGGAATCCTAGAATCATAGAGTTGGAAGGGACCTCCAGGGTCTTTTAGTCTAACCCCCTGCACAATGCAGGAAACTCACAAACACTTCCCCCCAAATTCACAGGATCCTCATGGCTGTCAGATGGCCATCTAGCCTCTGCTGAAAAACCTCCAAGGAAGGAGAGCCCACCACCTCCCGAGGAAGCCTGTTCCACTGAGGAATCGCTCCAACGGTCAGGAAGTTCTTCCGAATGTTGAGCTGGAAACTCTTTTGATTTAATTTCAGCCCTTTGGTTCCCATGAAATACCCTTTGTTAGGACCAGGCCTCGAATTCAGCAGGAGCTCACAGGAGCGCAGCTCCTGAACCTTTCTGAGGGTTCCACCTCTTCCTTCCCACCTACCAGTAGGTGCAGCTGCATAACAATCCCTGGATTAGGAAAACAGGCAGCCAGCCAGCCAGCCACCAGGGGCTTTGCCACGCCCCCAGCAGCCCTCACTAACCCCTGGAGAAGCCCACACCACCCTTTCTCCACTTGGTATGTGATTTTGGGCAACGGGTGGCTTGCTGCCCTTTTGACTGAGGGGCCGCGACCCAGGAGAACTCCAGGAGAGCAAGGCGTGCTTGGCCCGGCTGGATCTCTAGCCAGCCCAAGCAGGCCTCACTTGCCCGGGGCTCTCCTTTCTTGTGTCAAGTTGCTTTTGACTGTGGGGGGCATATGCTAATGAATTATGCTAATGAGCTCCACCACCTATTTTTCGACCAAATGACCCCTGGTTAGGACCAACCCAGTGACATGCAGCAATGCGCAAGCTTTAGCGTTCTCTCAGGCGCTTCTTCAGGCCGGATGTTATGAAATACAAAGCGAGGGGGGGGGAGGAGAGTAGATTTTTCCGTGCGCGATTCCTGCCAGGAGGTGACGGATCTTCCCAGAAGCAGAGGAGAGTCAGGTTTCCAAGCGCTGTAGGCAGGCTGCGGCCGTAAAAAGAAGGTAATAATTAAACTCCACGGCAGCAGGTTCCCTCACCGTCTCCTGTTTTTTTCTTCACCAGTGGAAGTCAAAGTCCCTTTTCAGAAGAAAAGCTACGGGGAAAGGTTATTCCACAGTGGCACGCCTGTACGACTGAACGAAGCAGGAGTCAAGTGGCACCTTTAAGACCCACCAAGTTTTATTCAGAACGCCAGCTTTTGTGCGCTCTCTAGGTTGCTGGGCAAGCATGCCGTTGGTTCATTCAAACAAGCAGGGGGGCTGGGATTGGTAGTAGCTCTCCAGATGTGTTTTGCCTACAACTCCCATCAGCCCCAGCCAGCATGGCCAATGGCTGGGGCTGATGGGAGTCGTAGTCCAAAGAACATCTGGAGAGCTACCGTTGGCCACCCCTGGTGTAGGGCAGCAGGTATTAGGATTCTACTGCCCACTGTCCCCAACTTCCCAAGTCCCCAAGCTCTGCTCTCCTGGTTCCAATGAGCCCAGCAGTCATCGTATATTATAAACCATATACATAACAGGCTTTTGTTGTTGTTGTTCAGTCGCAGAGTCGAGTCTGACTCTTTGCGGCCCCCTGGACAAAGTCACGCCAGGCCCTCCTGTCTTCCACCCTCCTCCGAAGTCTGCTCAAATTCGTGTTTGTTACATCAGTAACACTGTCCAGCCATCTCATCTTTTGCCGACCCCTTCTTCTTTTGCCTTCTGTCTTTCCCAGCATCAGGGTCTTCTCCAGTGAGTGCTCCCTTCTCATTGGGTGGCCAAAGTCTTTGAGCTTCAGCTTCAGCATCTGACCTTCCAAGGAACAGTCTGGGTTGATTTCCCTTAGGACTGACTGATTGGATCTTCTTGCAGTCCAAGGGACTCTCGAGATTCTTCTCCAGCACCACAGCTCAAAAGCATCTGTACTTCTGCACTCGGCCTTCCTTATGATCCAGCTCTCACAGCCATACATTAGAACTGGGAATACCATCGCTTTGACTATATGGACTTTTGTTGGCAGGGTGATGTGTCTACTTTTTCTTATACTGCCCAGGTTCGCCATAGCTGTCCTCCCAAGGAGCAAACGTCTTTTAATTTCATGGCTATAGTCACCATCTGCAGTGATCTTGGATCCCAGAAATGTGAAGTCTGTCACTACTTCCACGTCTTCCCCTTCTATTTGCCAAGGTGTGATGGGGCCAGAAGCTGTGATCTTAGTTTTTTTGATGTTGAGTTTCAAGCCTACTTTTGTGCTCTCCTCTTTCACCCTCATCAAGAGGTTCTTTAGGTCCTCCTCACTTTCTGCCATTAAGGTGGTGTCATCTGCATATCTGAGATTGTTGATGTTTTTCCCGGCAATCTTAATTCCTGTTTCTGAATAGGAGCGTGTGGTAGATGGTCCAGGTTGCGCACAATTCTGCCAGCAGCCGATATGTGTTTTGAGTTGTACTCTGGCGCCCTCTTGTGACATTTTAAGCGTAGAATATGTTATTTTCCCCCCAGGTCGTTTATCATACCAGTTTGATGAAACGAAGCGTAGTTAATTTTCATGGAGAAATCGGGTTTCAACTTTGGGCCCCTTCAAGTATAGCCGAAAGGTGGGGGAGGGGGTTGCTGGAATAGACTCGAAATAAAAGAACAGAAAGCCCCACAGAGAGTGCAGGGATACGTTTTTTAATGTTTCCATCCAGCCAATAAATCCCTGGAACAACTGCACACTACATTATCGAAGTAACTTTGTGAATCATTTAGTAGAGTGCAACTCTATTGCATGCACAGAAAAGCCCCTTTAAGGGGTGGCCAAACTGCGGCTCAGAAGTCACCTGTGGCTCTTTCACACATATTGCGTGGCTCTTGAAGGCCCCAACCCTGTCAGCTGCCTAGGAGAAGGCCTTTCTCTCTTGAAATTAGTTCTCCAAGGCAAGCCAGCGGCTTGAAGGATGCATGAAAGGTTGAAGTTGCTTTCTTTCCACCTCTCCCTCTCTCCTCCCTCCCCCATCTATTTCCTTCCTTCCTTCCTTCCTTCCTTCCTTCCTTCCTTCCTTCCTTCCTTCCTTCCTTCCATCTCTCAAACATCTGACGTTCGTGTCTTGTGGCTCTTGAACATCTGGCATTTATTCTATGTGGCGCTTGTGTTAAGCAAGGTCTAGGATGGAAAACCACCGCCTTCCCAAGATTGCCCTGTATGGCGAACTCTCCACCGGCCATCGAAATAGAGGGGCACCAAAGAAGAGGTACAAGGACTCCTTGAAGAAATCCCTTGGCACCTGTCGCATCAACCATCACCAGTGGTCTGACCTAGCCTCAGATCGCAAAGCATGGAGGCACACCATCCACCAGGCTGTCTCTTCCTTTGAGAACGCACGCATAGCTGGTCTTGAGGACAAAAGGAGATTGAGGAAGAATCGCACTGCTACAGCACCAACCCCAAATCAGACTTTTCCCTGCAGCCACTGTGGCCGGACCTGCCTGTCCCGCATTGGTCTTGTCAGCCACCAGCGAGCCTGCAGCAGACGTGGACTATTGCACCCTTCTTAAATCTTCGTTCGCGAAGCCAAGCCGAGAGAGAGAGAGAGTTAAGCAAGGTTGGCCACCCCTGCAATATAACATACCCTACAGATGTCATATAATGTGCCAATATTCCCCAAAAGGTATACAAGCTTATGATGTGTGAAAAAAAACTAGCATTTATGCATCTCGGGGTTCTTAAGGCTTTCCTTCTGTAATAAAGCCCACGATCCAAGAATCCCAGCGCACCCCCTGGGGCGACAGCAGCCTTTCCTTCCTCCTTCTTCTCCTCTCCCCTAGAGGGCGCTGTTTGCCCGTTTCCCCCGCCTCTCTGGGCCACCGTCGTCCCTTGCCGGGTCAGGGGGCGTGGCTCGTGCGGGCGTCTCGAGTGCGCAGGCGCGTCCCGGAGCGGCCGTTGCCCGGGAGGTCTCTCACTCCGTCTCCGCCGCCATGAACGCGGAGAACTTGGAGGCCAGCGAGAGGCTGGTGAACGCCGCCTACGTCCGGCAGGGAGCGCAAGGCCGCCGCGCCCACGAGCTCCGCCTAAGGACGCTGCTGGAGCAGGTAGCGCCGCCGCGGGGCGCCTCTGACAGGCGCGGGAGGGGCCGTGGGCGTGGCTTGCGAGGCCCCGCCCATGGGAGTGGGTCAGGCCACGCCCCCAAGCTCAGGGCTCTCTCCATGTGGTGCTCAAAGCAACCCTGAGAAATGTGCCAGTGCTTTTAAAATTTAAATTATTTTTCAGGTTTTTCTCAAATAATATGTCCATTATATCTAATAATAATAATTGAGGATAGTCCGGCTTGAAGCAGCAACATAACTGATGCTTAGGGTTGCCAAGAAATATCTGGGGACTTTGGGGGGGTGGAGTCAGGAGCAAGGTTGTGGCAAGCTTCACTGAACTCCAAAGGGAGTTCTGAGCATCACATTTCAAGGGACCGTGCTCTTTTTAAATGCCTTCCCTCCTTTGGAAATAATGAAGGGTAGGGGGCGCCTTTGCGGGGGGGCGGGGAGTCTTTTGAGGATTTGGGACCTCTGCCTCAAAAGACAGAGCCCCAGATAACAGTGGATCAATTCTCAGTTCCCTATGGGAATCGGTCTCCATAGGGAATGATGGAGTGCCCAGCAGACATTTCCCTCCCCCGCTTTCTGATGTCCCTGGGGGAGGGCCTCCAAGCCGGGGGATCCTCTGCTCCCCCCCCCCCATCTGGGGATTGGAACCCTAGTTATGTTGTTATACAGATTAAGAATCCACACTAAGAAAATCACGTTCTTATAAATTCAGTTTCAAAAACGCAGTATGGATTTTTCTAGCGATAACCTCTTTTTCTGGTGCCTGGGCACGTCGGAAAGGGCCGTGAGAACGAAGCACTGATGCAGCCCTTCCTGCCTATGATTTGCCTAAGTTCACAGGATCAGCATTGCTGCCAGATGGCCGTCTAGCCTCTGTTTGAAAACCTCCAAGGAAGGAGAGCCCACCACCTCCCGAGGAAGCCTGTTCCACTGAGGAACCACTCTAAACTCACAAACCTCTCCCCCTAAATTCACAGCATCCTCATCGCTGTCAGAGGGCCATCTAGCCTCTGTTGAAAAGCCTCCAAGGAAGGAGAGCCCACCACCTCCCGAGGAAGCCTGTTCCACTGAGGAACCGCTCTAAACAAACAAACACCTCCCCCTAAATTCACAGGATCTTCATTGCTGTCAGATGGCCGTCTAGCCTCTGTTTGAAAACCTCCAAGGAAGGAGAGCCCACACCACCTCCCAAGGAAGCCTGTTCCACTCAGGAACCGCTCTAACGGTCAGGAAGTTCTTCCTAATGTTGAGCCGGAAACTCTCATGATTTAATTTCAACCCACAGGTCCAGCCTTCTGTTACGTGTTATTCTATTACTTTTCCAGGCTGTAGGTGGGGAACTCTGTTGGTCTGAAGGAGCAGAACAAAATTTCAGTCCGGAGGCACCTTGAAGGCCGAGTTGTATTCTTACAAGCTTTTGTGTATATGCACACTTCTGGTATCTGAAGATGTGTGCATGCGTACAAAAGCTGAAACCCAGAATTGAACTTGGCTGGGTTTAAAGGCGCCACTGGACTCAAACTTTTTCCAGGCTTTTGTTTCTAAACACTTGCAGAGCTACACTAAAGGCAATGGCTTACAAAATCACGGTGAGTCATGGTTTCCAGTTCTGGTTTGGGGCGGTTTCAAAAACCTCTAACTCAGATTGTTCCCAATACAGACGTAATGTTAATCATAGGGTGGAATTCAGATATAAGAGGGAGAGCGCGTGAGCAAGCTGTGTGTTGGTGATATCCAGACTGCAATGAGTCCGTGGCTGCTGTAAAGGTAGTCCCCTGTGCAAGCACCAGTCACTTCCGACTCTGGGGTGACGTCGCATACCACGTTTTCACGGCAGACTTTATAATGGGGTGGTTTGCCATTGCCTTCCCCAGTCATCTACACTTTCCCCCCAGCAAGCTGGGGACTCATTTTAACGACCTTGAAAGGATGGAAGGCTGAGTCAACCTTGAGCCGGCTACCTGAACCCAGCTTCCTCCGGGATCGAACTCAGGTCATGAAGAGAGTTTGGACTGCAGTACTGCAGCTTTAGCACTCTGCACCATGGGGCTGCCTGTAGAGGAAGGAAAACACTGTGGGTGTGAACACCTAGTGATACAGCAACCCTTTTGTTATTAAAAGGCAGATTATATGGTTGGCCCTGTAGCGCAGAGTGTTAAAGCTGCAGTACTGCAGTCCAAGCTCTGATCACAACCTGAGTTTGATCCCCGGCGGAAGCTGGGTTTTCAGGTAGCTGGCTCAAGGTTGACTCAGCCTTCCATCCTTCCGAGGTCAGTAAAAGGAGTCCCCAGCTTGCTGGGGGGAAAGCGTAGATGACTGGGGAAGGCAATGGCAAACCACCCCGTAAAAAGTCTGCAGTGAAAACGTTGTGAAAGCAACGTCACCTCAGAGTCGGAAACGTCTGGTGCTTGTACAGGGGACCTTTCCTTTCCTTATATGGTTGGGGAGTGAGTGGAGGGAGAGATGTAAAGATACAGGTAATAGAGTTTGTGTAGCATAATCTTCCCTGGATTGCATCCACACTTCATTTGAAGATCTGCGTCCTTATCCAGGGAAAATAAAAATGGGCATGTGTACTACAGAGGTGAAGTTCTCCAGTGACATTTTCACTTTACTGGACTCTGTTTTTTCTAAATGAGATGACTTTACATTGTTTCTTCCTTCCCAGAGTGCAATAATGCAATAAAGTCACAAGCCTGTCAGCCTCTAACTCCAGATGAGAGCCAGTTTGGGTGTGGTGGTTAAGTGTGCGACTCTTATCTGGGAGAACCGGGTTTGATTCCCCACTCCTTCACTTGCACCTGCTGGAATGGCCTCGGGTCAGCCATAGGTCTTGCACAGTTGTCCTTGAAAGGGCAGCTGCTGTAAGAGCTCTCTCAGCCCCACCCACCTCACAAGGTGTCTGTTGTGGGGGAAGGAGATAAAGGAGATTGTAAGCCACTCTGAGACTCTGATTCAGAGAGAAGGGCGGGGTATACATCTATGGCGATGCTCCCTCTAAGCTGTGGAGTCTTGTGAGCAAAAAAATCTGCCTTGTGAGCTACTGGCATTAAAATTGTGAGTGAGTGATTTGGCAGCTGCATAAATTAGTTTGCTCTGGGGTTATGCTTCCTGAGCCAAGACAAAAATGTGCGAGCCCGGCGCTAAAAAACTGTGAGCTAGCTCACACTAACTCAGCTTAGAGGGAACACTGATCTGTGGTCTTCTTCAAATGCTGAACCAGGCCTCAAAATCTTGTCCTGAGAAATCTTGCTTTTCCTCCTCCTCCTCTTCTTCTTCTTCATATTGCAACATCTTACCTGATGAAGAGTTCTGTTGAGTTCAAAAGCTGGCAAGTTTATCGTTTGCTTGCTTCAGTATTAGGCGTGTTTGAAATTTTGCTTGTGGGTTGCTTGTGCTGTCTTCAGTGCTGCATCCACACGCCTGAAGATGGTGTCATTACAGCTAGCTCACATGGTGTCAGTGGGCTGCTGGAAGCAAAGATGGAGAACTAGGGAGGCCGGCCTCCGAGTGGGGCCTGGGAATCTTCTGGAGTTCCAGGTCATCTCCAGATGACAGAGATCAGTTCCTGTGGATGCTTTGGAGGGCGGGCTCTTTGGCATTATAGCCCACTGAAGTCCCTGTCCTCCCCAGGCTCCACCCCTAAATCTCTCAGAATTCCTCTCCCCTCAGTTGCCAAGGGAGACCTAGCAACCCTAACAGAAGCTGGACTTGGTTCCGCTGCCGATTGCAGTTCGGATGGGTGGAGGAGAGTTTCCAGCTTAACATTCCTTTCAGAAATCTCATGGTCGGTGCTTTGAGCCTGAGACCCAGAGGAAAACATGAAATGGCTGGGCATTGCGAGCTTTGGGACATAACTTGCTTCGTGGGCTGGTCCGCCAATGGAGCAAATAGAGGCTTTGCTCTGTAGCTCCTGCGCGACTGAGCAAGCCTAGCAAAGCAAAGGAAGTAAGGGAGAGAGAAGGAAGCAGATGACAGTGAGATGCTCATGGGCCTGATAGGAGCGCTCCTGGGGCCAGATTTGGCCCTTGGACCTCACTTTTGACATCCCTGGTCTAAAGGTTATTTTTCATTTCATTTTGTTTGTACCCCATTTTTCTCCCCAGTGGGACCCCAAAATGGTTTACATAACAGAGGTGTCAAACATGTGGCCTGGGGGCCAAATCAGGCCCTCGGAGGGCTCCTATCAGGCCCGTGAGCAACTCACTGTTGTCTGCTTCCTTCTCCCTCTCTTTGCTTCCTTCTGCATCACAACTTGCTTTGCCAGGCTTGCTCAATCGCACAGGAGCTACAGAGCAAAGCTCCTCCCTTGGGAAGGAAGTAGGGGAAGGAGAGCTAGATTTTCCTGGCTCTCTCAATTGCACAGCAGAGCTACTGAGCCAAGCCTCTCTTCCTTCTGTTGGCTGAGGCTCAGCAAATCAGTGAAGTGGATTAGGCTGAGTGCGTGTCTGTGTCCTTTATAAAGTTTATATCTCCCTGACCTGGCATTACATTTTATGACACACACGACCCGGCCCGACAAGGTCACGATCTGGCCCTGAGAGCAAATGAGTTCGACACCCCTGTTTTACAACATTCTCCCCCTTCTCAGTTTCAAACTGCATCTCTCTAGCTTTACAGGCACCAAGACTGGTCAACTTTACTTTCATTGGAGTGGCAGTATTGGTGAAGCTCTCTCCCCCCACCCCCCTGCGACTGCAATACAGAAAATGTTTTATTGGAGGTTTGCGGAAGTAAAAAGAATTACCATATAGATTGCTTTGGAATTTGAGATTCACCATACAGTTTTTCAACACCCTTCATTGGTGTTTTGGGATGACCTGCTGTTTCCCTCATCCTAGCCTCATCTTATCTTAACAAAGAAACACAAATAGAATTTGCAGTAACGGTGCTGCTTTTAATTCTGCTGTTTTCCTGAAGGGCAAATGTCCTGAAGATGGGTGGGATGAAAGCACCATCGAGCTCTTCCTTCATGAACTCGCCGTCATGGACAGCAACAACTTTCTAGGCAACTGTGGTGTGGGCGAGAGGGAAGGAAGAGTGGCGTCGGGGCTGGTGGCCCGCCGGCATTTCAGGTAAATGCTGCTTTTACTGACGGTGTAGCTTCTTCTTCTCCTCCTTCTCCTCCTCCTCAGATGTTGTGGCCCTCACATGAATAAATGTCTTGTGTGAACAGATCTGTGCACTTAGTGAACCTTGGTGCACAACAGGGGTGGGCAAACTGTGACTTGGGAGCCACATGTGGCTCTTTCGCACACATTGTGTGGCTCTCGAAGTCCCCAGTGCCCTGTTGGTTGACTTGGGAAAGGCATTTCTTGCTTTAAATCATTTCCCAAAGCCAAGCCAGCTGGAGGCTTGGAGAATGCATTTAAAGTTAAAGTTGCTCTCTTTTCTCCTCCCTCTCCCATCTGTTTTCCTTCCTTCCTTCCTTCCTTCCTTCCTTCCTTCCTTCCTTCCTTCCTTCCTTCCTTCCTTCCTTCCTTCCTTCCTTCCTTCCTTCCTTCCTTCCTTCCTTCCTTCCTTCCTTCCTTCCTTCCTTCCTTCCTTCCTTCCTTCCTTCCTTCCTTCCTTCCTTCCTTCTTCCCTTTCCCAGATGGGCTCAGGGTGGATAATAACATTTTAAAACAGCAATTAAAACCAGTAAAAGTAAACAGTATAATTTGGCAGCTTGGTTGGGCACATCATAATATACTGAACATCGGATGGTATAAAATCCTTCCTTCTGTCTTGTGGCTCTCAAACATCTGACATTTATTCTGTGTGGCTCTTAGGTTAAGCAAGTTTGGCCACCCTTGGCGTACAAAAAGGTCACATTACAAGCTTGTAGCTTAGTGCAGTTGAATATTGAGTTGGAGAAATAAGTTATGTTTTTTTCTCTCCATTTCTCAAGTTAATTTTGTAGCAGAACATGTGTCCTTCACTACTAGCACACTAGTCAAAAATTCTCCTCCCATGCATTAAAAACAAAAGCACAGAGAGCATCGGTTATGTCCCGATATAGAGTTATGGCAGTTGCCTTTTTAAATGAGCCTTACGACAGGTTACTTGCCGGCAGCCTGAACAAATCCCTGCTAATATTGATTTTATTCAAATGATGCTGAGCTTACGGGCGAGCCGAGCTGCTAATCGCCCTGAGTCGTGGGTCATCTGACGCTTGACTGGTTATCTGATATTTTAGAGATGACACAGACACTGTGCTTCCAAAGAGATACTCATGTGGCTGTTCCAGAGTGAGCGTACTTGGTGCACTGTCATTCAAGCTTTTATGTCTGCAAAGGCAGTAATGACTGGAGTCCTAGTTCTTGAAACGTTGGCACTGCTGCATGCAACGGATTGGTGTAGCAATTCACAGAGGTTGCCTTTGCTTACCAGCCAGCTGTTATTCGGTGTTGCTCCCAGGGGGCTCTCTCTACCCTTGCAGCAGCTTGGCAGAGGGCCGGCTTAGGGCAAGAGGCTCAGGTGACTTCTGCAGGAAGGCTTGTTCCCTTACGCTCAGGTGAGCTTAACATGAATCTGGTCCAGCTTCGTACGTGGGAGCCCTTGGTGCGGGGAGAGCGTGTGCCTTTTGGAAATTGAACGTGTCTTAGTTTGACGTCATTGCTGGGTGGGTACAGGATGGCTCTTGGATGGAACTCATTTGTGAAACGTGGTATAATAATAATAATAAATTTATTTTTATATCCCGCCCTCCCCTGCCGAAGGCAGGCTCAGGGCGGCTCACAGGACATGGTGTATACCATGAATACAGTAAAATACAATCATTACTATAAAAACAGATTAAAATATAGTTGAATTGCATTTATAAATTAAGTTAAAAGTTAGATAAAAGAGTTAAACCATTGTAAATTATTAATTAAGGTGCTACAATTCAGAATATTTATAGGATGGCTAGATGTCAATTAACCATCTTAAAAGCGAGCTGGAAGAGGGCGGTTTTGCAAGCCCTGCGAAACTGCTTCAGGGCTCGCACCTCCTCTGGTAGTTGATTCCACCATTGGGGAGCCATTGTCGAGAAGGCTCGCTCCCTCGTTGTTTTCAGTCTAGCCTCCCTTGGTCCAGGGATTTTTGAAAGATTTTGGGAACTAGATCTCAGTGCTCTCTGAGGAACATATGGAGAGAGGCGGTCCCTAAGGTAGGCAGGTCCTCGGCCGTATACGAAGTCGACGAACGCGTAAGGGAACACAGTGCCTTTGGAGCCTTTGTTTTGGGAGATTGGACCAACCACAGCTTACGGAACTGACTGCGTTTGAATTTCCAGGGAAGCTTTTTTTTGAATGGGGTCTTTGCATTCTCCTTGGGACCTTCTTGAAATTCATTGTGGAACCCATCCCCTCATAGGAACTTCCTGTATATTTGTGGTATCTTTATAAATAATTTGGACACTGTACTCACCTAGTAATTGCTTATTTATTTCTGTGTGCACAGTAGTTTTGCCTTGGATCAGTTTTACCGTGCGGCCACTTCGTTTTCTTTCCCATTTGGATTTCTGTGTAACCTTGCAGCAGCTTGGCAGAGGGCCAGCTTAGGGCAAGAGACTCATGTGACTTCTGCAGGGAGGCTTGTTCCCTTATGCTCGGGCGAGCTTAGCATGAATCTGGTCCAGATTTGTACGTGGGAGCCCTTGGTGCGGGGAGAGCGTCTCAATCTTAGCATTGGCGAAAGGAGACAGCGAGATCCCTTCGCCACTGTTCTCAGACCCAGGGGTGCAGTCGTCTGTACAGGTGAGCACATGGGGTCGGGTTCAGTCATCTGCAGCTTACGGTCCTCTAGCTGAATGTGACGCACCAGTTATGTATTGTGGCCTTTCTAGACCACTCGCCTTTCCCTTTTATATCTGCAAAGGAAACCGTGGAGTATTGTGTTCAATTTCAGGCACCACATTTTAAGAAGGATGTAGACAAGCTGGAATGGGTCCAGAGGAGGGCGACAAAGATGGTGAGGGGTCTGGAGACCAAGTCCTATGAAGAAAGGTTGAAGGAGCTGGGCATGTTTAGCTGGAGAGGAGGCAGCTGAGAGGTGATAGGATCACCATCTTCAAGTACTTGAAGGGCTGTCATATAGAGAATGGTGCGGAATTGTTTTCTGTGGCCCCGGAAGGTAGGACCAGAACCAATGGGTTGACATTCAATCAAAAGAGTTTCCAGCTTAACATTAGGAAGAACTTCCTGACGATTAGAGCGGTTCCTCAGTGGAACAGGCTTCCTCGAGAGGTGGTGGGCTCTCTTTCCTTGGAGGTTTTTAAACAGAGGCTAGATGGCCATCTGACAGCAATGAAGATCCTGTGAATTTAGGGAGAGGTATTTGTGAATTGCCTGTATTGTGCAGGGGGTTGGACTAGATGACCCTGGAGGTTCCTTCCAAACTCTATGATTTTATGAAATAATCACTGGTTCTTAAAATGGTGGCAGTTTCATGCAGTGGATTGGTATCCACTGTTCACAGATTTTGCCTATTGTTTGTCCCGCACCTGCTGCCCGTCAGCTTCGTTGGAGGCCCTCGAATTGTAGTATTTGGAGGGAAGGTTTACTGTCAACTCTCTCTACCCCATGCATAATTTTTTTAATTAACCTTTATAACGTCCCCCTTTCAGTACTCTCTTTTCTAAACTCCGGCCTTTCTTCATAGGGAAGGTGTCGGCTGCACGTTAGTTAAACGTTAATGTCATTGATGAAGCTGGGTTTCCTTAACCAGGCCGTAGGGCAGAATTCAGGATCTTGCAAAATATTTTTGAAAACTTTATATAGTATTGGATCCCATATTCCCATGTACTTATGTGGAACTTTGTGCTGTGAGCCGCCCTGAGCCACTTGTTGGGAAGGGCGGGATAAAAAATCATAAAATAAATTAATAAAATAAATAAATAAATAAATATCCCATCCTGCTAATCGTGGAGCCTTCTGCTAGTGGAAGAGGCATATTCCACTGGCGGAAGGTCTGTCTTGCTGATGGAACAGATTTTGTCAGCTCCAACCCACCGTTTACTGCAGGGGTGGCCAAACTATGGCTCGGGAGCCACATGTGGCTCTTTCACACATATTGTGTGGCTTTCGAAGCCCCCACCACCCTGTCGGCTGGCTTGGAGAAAGCGTTTCTCTCTTGAAATTAGTTTGCCAAGCCAGCCAGCAGCTCAGAGAATGCATTTGAAGTTAAAGTTGCTTTTTTCCATCTCTCCCTCCCCCTCCCTCCCCCCTCCCTCCCCCCTTCCTTCCTTCCTTCCTTCCTTCCTTCCTTCCTTCCTTCCTTCCTTCCTTCCTTCCTTCCTTCCTTCCTTCCTTCCTTCCTTCCTTCCTTCCTTCCTTCCTTCCTTCCTTCCTTCCTTCCTTCCTCCCTCCCTCCCTCCCTCCCTCCCTCCCTCCCTCCTTCCTTCCTTCCTTCCTTCCTTCCTTCCTTCCTTCCCTCCCTCCCTCCCTCCCTCCCTCCTTGTCTTGTTGCTCTCAAACATCTGACATTTATTCTATGTGGCTCTTATGTTAAGCAAATCTGGCCACCCCTGGTTTAGCATGTGTGTGTATAAAATGCTTTTCTGTTTGATTTTCAGGTTGATCCATGGGATTGGGAGGTCAGGTGATATTTCTGCCGTCCAACCCAAAGCCGCAGGCTCCAGCCTCTTGAACAAGCTGACAAACTCCATCGTCTTGGATATTATAAGACTTGCCGGTAAGCTGGGAACAAAGTGCACGTTCAAGTACGGATGCTTCAGAAGAGCCTGTGTGTCAAGTTCCCAGTTCTCCTTCAATAATTATGACTCTCCATGTGTTTGGATAAGTATTTATTGTAAGGTAGGATGAGCTACATTGATACTGACACCGCGGCCGGTGTCAAAAGTGGCACACAGCAATACAGGTTCAGGTTATACACTCTTGCAGGGGTCGTTAGAAGTGCGCCTGAATTGGAGGGCGCAAGACGGTTTAAACTTTGTGGCTACAAATCATGCACACGCTCACTACCAGGCATTCTACAAAACAACCCGGGAGGGAAGCCGTGACCTTGGAACCAAGTAGGTTCCCAGCTCCTAGGAGGCCAGCACTTAACTTTCGTTTCCTCAGCAGACTGAGCATTCTAACCATGCATTCCTCAAGCTGCGTCAAACAGAAACAGATAATGGCACAAAACTTGACACTGTAACTCCCCCTTCAATTTGCCTTTTCCTTGCAGGAGTCCGGACTGTGAGCAGCTGCTTTGTGGTCCCCATGGCAACGGGCATGAGCCTGACCTTGTGTTTCTTGACCCTCCGGCACAAGAGACCCAAAGCCAAATACATCATCTGGCCGCGCATTGACCAGAAGTCCTGCTTCAAGTCTATGATTACTGCAGGTAAAGACAGTGTCTTCTTTCTTCTGAAACAAAGTGCTTCGTAGTTGAAATGCTGTAAAAGTGGGCAGCAGTTTCTCTGTATGCTCTAAATAGTTAAATTTATTGAAACCTTAGAATCAAACAATCGTAGAGTTGGAAGGGACCTCCAGGGTCATCTAGTCCAGCCCCCTAAATTCACAGGATCTTCATTGCTGTCAGACGGCCATGTAGCCTCTGTTTAAAAACCTCCAAGGAAGGAGAGCCCACCACCTCCCGAGGAAGCCTGTTCCACTGAGGAACCACTCAAACTGTCAGGAAGTTCTTCCTAATGTTGAGTCGGAAACTCTTTTGATTTAATTTCAACCCACTGGTTCTGGTCCTACCTTCTGGGGCCACAGAAGACAATTCCACACCATCCTCTATATGACAGTCCTTCAAGTACTTGAAGATGGTGATCATATCACCTCTCAGCCACCTCCTCTCCAGGCTAAACATCCCCAGCTCCTTCAACCTTTCCTCATAGGACTTGGTCTCCAGACCCCTCACCATCTTTGTCGCCCTCCTCTGGACCCGTTCTAGCTTGTCTATATCCTTCTTAAAAGAAACCTTCTGTTGATGTAGCAGCCTGGGCCCAAACGAACAGAGGGATTCTTTGAGTAGCTGGCACCTCATGAGGCGTGGCTGATGGTGGGTGCTGTTGGCTTGGTAGCTCATCATTTATAATGGGCCTTCAGTGGGGTACGATGCCCTAGAGTCCACTCTCTAAAGCAGGGGTGTCAAACATGCAGTATGGGGGCCGAATCAGGGGCCCCTGAGCAGCTGTCTGTCATCTGCTTCCTTCTCTCTCTCTCTTGCTTCCTTCTGCATAACAGCTTGCCTTGCAAGACTTGCTCAATTGCACAGGAGCTACGGAGCAAAACCTCTGTTTTCTGCATTGGCTCCCCCTTGGGAGAAAGAAGGGGGGGGAGGCAGAGCTTGTTTTTCCAGACTCTCTCAGTCGCACAGCAGAGATACTGAGCGAAGCCTCTCTTCCTTCTATTGGCTGAGGCTTCCCCCCCAGTCCCCTGGGGAAGGAAGGAAAGAGCCAGAGCTTCCTTTGCCCAGTTCCCTGGATCCCGTGGGAGAGATACAAAGAAAGCACCCTTAAGACCGAGTGCTAACATTTTAAGCAGGTTTTAAGTTTTTTAAAAAATGTATATTTAATTGTGTCTGTGTCTTTTATAATTCTGCTACCTAATCTTAAGTAGGTACACATACGGCCTGGCCCAGCCTGACACGGCCTGGCCTAATAAGGTCTCATTTATGTCAGATCTGGCCCTCGTAAAAAAATGAGTTCAACAACACCTCTGCTGTAAAGCATCTGTTTTCCCCAGGGGAGATGAGCAGTAATTCCAGGGGATCCCCAGGTCCCACCTGGTGCCTAGCAGCCCTAGTTCCTAGCTATGCTTTTTTCTTTTTTAATATTCTCTGCTACTTCATCGGTCTCTCATTTCCCCTCCTTTCCATCCTCTGCCTTCTTGATCTATCATTCCTCCAGCAAAACAGCTTCTGCAGGTTTGTCCATTTTCTTCTACCCATCTGTCCCTTTCCATCAGTTCCTTCCATATTTTTGTCACCTCTTTTGTTTTCTTAGCGACAAGTATGCCTTCGTAACTTTTCACCATTTTCTGGCCATCACCCCTTTAGACGTTTCACTTGTCCCTGGAACCGCTCCTTCTCTGTGTATAGCACAGTGCTTTAAAGCAGGGGTGGCCAACGGTAGCTCTCCAGATGTTTTTTGCCTACAACAAGCTGATGGCTGGGGCTGATGGGAGTTGTAGGCAAAAAGCATCTGGAGGGCTACCCTTGTAGCCAGTGTAGCTGCAGTTCCTTGGAAGCGGCACTGCTTTCCAGTGTTCCGTGGTGCTGTCTTTGCTTCTCATGAGTTAGAATGTTCGTGAACAGTCCGTAGCACCTTGGGAACTCAGCCAATAGCTGAGTGGCATATAGTTTGTTTGGCTTCATTACAAACATCAGGGCTTTTTTTGTAGTAGGAACTCCTTTGCATATTTGACCACACACCCCTGATGTAGCCTGTGGCGGAACCGGCCCGATTCTGCCTTCAGACCCGGTCCCGTCAGCTCCCTATGGAGTCGCCAACTCCTGGAGGGAGCTATGTCTCCTCCTGCCCCTTGGGCGCGCTGCCACCACCTGCTCAGTCCCGGGGTTCAGATTGAGAGGAACAGGACTCCCAATCCCCCTCTCCAGCTGTGAGGCTAGGCCTCCAGGTCCTCTGCCACCCTGCACTTGGGTTTCACAGAGACCTCAGCACTTCTTTGGGGCACCCCTGGAGGATTGGCACCTTATCCAACTGCATGCCTTCCCCCTTCCCCGGGGCCCCCTTCTCAAAAACAGCGTGGTCTAAAGCGGTCTGGGGATCTATGTGGTACAGAGTTTGACTGCCAGCATTTAAACAGTAAAAATATATTTATTTAAAAAGAGAAAGGGATAGGGAAAGAAAAACAAAACAAAAACAGTTGCATCTACAAAATTAGCACAGCACAGCACCGCACAGCAAAGCACAGCAAACAGCATAACAAAATAAAGGTGGTTTTTAAACGCATCGTACTGTCCCTGGTCTATACTTGATCTGCCTAAGAGAATGACTTACTTTGTCTTACTGCCTGGAGCCTCCCAGGCAGGAGCCCACAGGCAAGCAGCCTCCCTTCCCGAGCGCCTGCTGCAAACTGAGAAACTCTTCCTGCCTAGCACATGGCAAGAACAACAGCCCTTCCTGTCTCTCTAGGAGACTTTCCCCCTAGCGTTGTTGGTTTGGCTCTGGAAGGGAGGGGGGGAGTGAGGGGAAGGCTACAAAGCCTGCTGAATGGATTTACTGATCCCTGCCTTTTTGGATGAAGCACCAACACTCTCAGATGGCGTTTCTCCACACTTCCCCCTCCTTAAATTCTGAGCCGGAGGGGTTGCCTCCTACAGAGGTGACCCCGTAGCAGAATCCAAACAAACAAGGAGAAACCCATTAACCAAAATATTACACAAACATTCAGGTATTTCTCCAATAATACACAAAGTCCAGCACCCTAGGTGCCCATGTCCTTTCTGGACAAAACGTTGCATGGCTGCATGCAGCAGGAATGTCCAGTCTTTAAGATGTACTCCTCCATCTCCCAGGACCACCTCTGGAGTTTGGTGCTCTCCCTCCGTTGCTGCTGTTGCTGGGGTGAGTGGCCCATCACAGGAGGAAATTCCTGGCCCCACATATGAGGTTGGAAACTGCCCAGTTCCCACACAGTTGCTTCTTCTTTATCCCTCATTGGTGGAATGTTCCCTCTGTCCACTCTGTCCTCCCAGAAAACTACCTCTGGTGCTGCAAACAATTGCTGTCCCAGCTTCTTTTTGTCTCCTTCCTTCCTACCTATGTGCACCACCATGGACCTCGCAGAGAATGGCTGTGGTATATTCACCTGCACCACTTTAACTGCCTTTCCTGTCTTCTCCATAGCCACCACATAAGTAGCCTCGTCTAGGTCATCCACAATCATATGGGGTCCCTCCCATTCCACTTTCCGTTCACCAGTATGAAGTGGCAGGGAAACCATCACCCTATCCCCTGTCTCAACTTCTGAGAACTCCACTTCCTGGTCCCTTGCCAACTCACACAGTGGTTCCAGCCTCGGGTCACTTTGAACCTCAGACAGGAACATTTCTGGCTCCCCCAGACTTCCTACCATCTGTTCCTTCAAGCCACCCCTAGTCCCACTGTTTCCAGGACACTCAGCCAAAGTTTGATCTGGGTTCTCCGCCCCCTCAGTTGGTTTTTCAGTGTCAGCCAACTGAGCTTCTTCCTGCCTGGAAGGCCCCACAGCATCCTGCTGCCCTTGCGGAAATTGGCACCCCTCTTCCCATTGGGCACACCCTCCTGCAGGGCTTGAGACAGACTGGTCCTCCCCCTCCCTGGTTAGTGGTGAGGTGGCTTCCCTAAAGTTGCCTTCCTCCCCCCACCTTCCCCTGAGGGTTTGGCTTGGGTTCTCAGTCCCCTCGGTTGGTTTTTCAGCACTACCAAACTGACCCCTTTCCTGCCTGGAAGGTCCCACAGCTTCCCAGGATTCCTGTCTGCCCTGCTTCAAGACGACCTGTTTTGAGAGCGTCTCGGACGATCCCACTTCCTGATCCACAGCTACTTGGTGAACCGGTTCCAACCTAAGGCCGCTCCGGACCCCCTTCTGGAACCGCTCCCGTCCCCCCAAGCCTTCAGCTATGTGCTCCTCTGAGCCCACATTAGCCTTGCTGCTCTCAGAACCTCCTGTGAAATCTCCCCTCTCCACCTCGGTCTCTTCAGCTTGCACATCCTTTACGCTAGACAGGTTCCCTTCCTCGCTAGGAACATCCACAGCCTCTTGCTGCACTTGGGGAAAGCTACACCCCTCTTCCCCTTGGGAACACCCTACTCCAGGACTTGAGACAGGCTGGTCCTCCCCCTCCTGGGTGACTGCCCTCTCTTCGTCCTCAGTAACCTGGGCTATTTCCCCCTCCCTGGTTGGTGGTGAGGTGGCTTCCTTAAAGTTGCCTTCCTCCTCCCACTTCTCCCTGGGGGTTTGGCTGCGGGGTACAGCCTCGATAGAGTACTGGCCAACCACCAAATCCCGGCCCAATAACATTGGAACTGTCTGTTCCTTCATTACCCCACATTCAGCATAGGATTTACCTTCTTGTGGAGCCAAACCCCTGAACTGCTTTCGGGAGTGGTCTGGCCCCAGTTTAAACCTTTTAAATACAGTGGCTTTATAGCCTGCAAAAGTTATCCCCCCATCTTCCATAGGCATGTTGTAATAGATGGCTGAAAGTTCTCCAGTCAGGTTGCTACAGAGGTAAGACATATAGTCCTCCTCTGCAATCCCCCACTGTTTGGCTGCCCTCTCAAAGTTGGAGAGGTATATGGAGGGGTCTTCTCCCTCTTGGTACACTGCAAAGTCCTTGGGGGTGACTTGGATCTCTTTGCTTAGTTCAGCTTCCAGACGTAGCACCTCAAGCTCATGGCGACGTTGCTCCTCCTGCTCCCGTCTGCGGATATCAGCTCTCTCTTTTTCCTCCTGTCTGCGGAGCTCTGCTTCTTCCTGTCTGCGGATCGCATCCCTCTCTGCTTGTCTTTCCTCTCTCTCTCGTTCCTCCCGTCTGCGGACTGCATCCCTCTCTGCTTGTCGTTCCTCTCTCTCTCGTTCCGCCTCGATACGCATTCTCTCCAGTTCCATCTGTAGCCGCAAGGTTGCTTCTGACTGGGTGGGGGCCACTTTTGCAGGTGCCCCTGCATGCTCAAGATGCTCCAACAGGAGGACTTGCATATCTACTACAGTCAGGTTGTCACACTCCAGCTCTTGCTTTGCGCACTCTTCCTGGAGCTGTGGCTTTGTCATCTTCAGGATTTCCAGTTTCTTAGCACGCTCCATCCTAACTAGCTAAACTTTCCCTACTCCAGTTGACCCGAAAAGAAAACAAAACCGCTGTTGCTTCCTCTGGGTGCTTGCACGTATCAAAAAGCAAAAATGCCTGGCCATTCAAGTTCTCTGTTTGTTCTCATCCCACCGCTGCCACCAAGTGTGGCGGAACCGGCCCGATTCTGCCTTCAGACCCGGTCCCGTCAGCTCCCTATGGAGTCGCCAACTCCTGGAGGGAGCTATGTCTCCTCCTGCCCCTTGGGCGCGCTGCCACCACCTGCTCAGTCCCGGGGTTCAGATTGAGAGGAACAGGACTCCCAATCCCCCTCTCCAGCTGTGAGGCTAGGCCTCCAGGTCCTCTGCCACCCTGCACTTGGGTTTCACAGAGACCTCAGCACTTCTTTGGGGCACCCCTGGAGGATTGGCACCTTATCCAACTGCATGCCTTCCCCCTTCCCCGGGGCCCCCTTCTCAAAAACAGCGTGGTCTAAAGCGGTCTGGGGATCTATGTGGTACAGAGTTTGACTGCCAGCATTTAAACAGTAAAAATATATTTATTTAAAAAGAGAAAGGGATAGGGAAAGAAAAACAAAACAAAAACAGTTGCATCTACAAAATTAGCACAGCACAGCACCGCACAGCAAACAGCATAACAAAATAAAGGTGGTTTTTAAACGCATCGTACTGTCCCTGGTCTATACTTGATCTGCCTAAGAGAATGACTTACTTTGTCTTACTGCCTGGAGCCTCCCAGGCAGGAGCCCACAGGCAAGCAGCCTCCCTTCCCGAGCGCCTGCTGCAAACTGAGAAACTCTTCCTGCCTAGCACATGGCAAGAACAACAGCCCTTCCTGTCTCTCTAGGAGACTTTCCCCCTAGCGTTGTTGGTTTGGCTCTGGAAGGGAGGGGGGGAGTGAGGGGAAGGCTACAAAGCCTGCTGAATGGATTTACTGATCCCTGCCTTTTTGGATGAAGCACCAACACTCTCAGATGGCGTTTCTCCACATAGCCAATCCTCCTGGAGCTTACAGTAGGCCCCGTACTAAGAGTCCTGCAAGCTCTTGGAGGATTGGCTACATGATGGGGGTGTGGCCTAAAAAGCAAAGGCGTTTCTGGTACAAAAAAAAAGCTCTGACAAACATAATTATGATGGTTTTGAAAATATTAACTTGCTGCGGGTCAGAATATATTCGATTGCAGCATTTTGGGAAAGCAGAATTCTATTCTATAGAGAGCCAGTTTAGTGTAGGGGTTAAGTGTGCGGACTCTTATCTGGGAGAACCGGGTTTGATTCCCCACTCCTCCACTTGCAGCTGCTGGCATGGCCTTGGGTCAGCCAGAGCTCTCTTATCTGGGAGAACCGCGTTTGATTTTCCATTCCTCCACTTGCAGCTGCTGGAATGGCCTTGGGTCAGCCATAGCTCTCTTATCTGGGAGAACCGGGTTTGATTCCCCACTCCTCCACTTGCACCTGCTGGAATGGCTTTGGGTCAGCCACAGCTCTCTTATCTGGGAGAACCGGGTTTGATTCCCCACTCCTCCACTTGCACCTGCTGGAATGGCCTTGGGTCAGCCATAGCTCTGGCAGAGGTTGTCCTTGAAAGGGCAGCTGCTATGAGAGCCCTCTCGGCCCTACCCACCTCAGAGGGTGTCTGTTGTGGGGGGAAAAGATATAGGAGATTGTAAGCCGCTCTGAGTCTCTGATTCAGAGAGAAGGGCGGGGTATAGACCTGCAGTCTTTTTCTTCTATTTCAAACTCTGCGTATTTTGAAAAAAAAAATGGAAATTGAGTCCATTGCTTCAAAGGAATTGGAGTTTTTCATACTGACATACGAAAGCAGTCTTTCCCCTCTGGGCTACCAGTCAAAATCTAGTCCATTTGAATAGGAGCTTAGTTCATGCTTTGCTGGGTAGGCATATCAGTCTAGACTTTAGAGCAGCGGTCCCCAAACTTTTTGGCACCAGGGAGCGATTTTGTGGAAGACAGTTTTTCCACGGACCATTGGGGGTGAGGATGGTTTTGGGATGATACAATTGTGCACTTTATTTTGGTGTGGCGGTTAAGTGTGCGGACTCTTCCCTTGGAGAACCGGGTTTGATTCCCCACTCCTCCCCTTGCATCTGCTGGAATGACCTTGGGTCAGCCATCGCTCTCACGGAGTTGTCCTTGAAAGGGCAGCTTCTGGGAGAGCTCTCTTAGCCCCGCCCACCTCACAGGGTGTGTGTTACGGTGGAGGAAGATAAAGGAGATTGTGAGATTTGGAGTGGAGGGCAGGATATAAATCCAATGTCATCTTCTTCTTATTATTATTACATTGTAATATATAATGAAATAATTATACAACTCATGGCCCGGTTGCTAACAGGCCGCAGACCGGTCCCGGTCCACAGCCCAGGGGTTGGGGACGCCTACTTTAGAGTCTTGAGAGGTTGGGGGAGGAGGGGGAGGGAAGAAGCACAGCGGAGGCTGGTAAACTCAGGGGGATGTGCATATAGCTTATGTGCAATTATGTCTTAGCCAGCATTGCTTTCTATACCAAGTGCAGAAATGGAGATCGATGGACTGTGTTGTGTGTTTCAGAACATAAGGCGTGATTAAGCCGTCTGCATTTCAAATCATAAGGCATGACTAAGCCTTCTGCATTTTAAGTCCAGTGTCATTGGGTTTGAAGTTAATTTAATTTTTTTGGGGGGGGAGGGACGGTGGCTCAGTGGTAGAGCATCTGCTTGGGAAGCAGAAGGTCCCAGGTTCAATCCCTGGCATCTCCAAAAAAGGGTCCAGGCAAACAGGTGTGAAAAACCTCCGCTTGAGACCCTGGAGAGCCGCTGCCAGTCTGAGAAGACAGTACTGACTTTGATGGACCGAGGGTCTGATTCAGTAGAAGGCAGCTTCAGATGTGAGCTACTGCAGAAATTATTGTGCTCTGGGGCCATTTTTCCTGAGCTAAGACAGAAATGTGTGAGCTGGAGGCTAAAAAGCTGTGAGCTAGCTCACGCTAACTCAGCTTAGAGGGAACGCTGGCTGCCAGTGCTCGATTAGGGTTAAATCCTCATTCTAACATCCATGGTGAACCACCCACCCACACACACACCCCTACTTGATTTTTAAAATTTCAAGTTATTGCTGCTTCTCTGGGCTTTGCATTTTGCTTTGGATTATAAGGGCGGAAGAACTTAAGCAAGAGGCAAAGCACAGACATTTAACATTGACTCAGATCTAGCTGCTATGCAGAGGTAAAAATGATCTTTGTTGGGCTCCCCTGTGTAAGAGGAAAGGAAGTGCCTTATACCAAGACTTGATGACGGCCCTCTGCAGACTGAGGAGACATTCCTAGACTCATTACTCTGGAATCATAGAATCCTAGAGTGGGAAGGGGCCTCCAGGGTCATCTAGTCCAACCCGCTGCACAGTGCAGGAAACTCACAAACACCTCCCCCTACATTCACAGTATCCTCATTGCTGTCAGATGGCCATCCAGCGTCTGTTTAAAAACCTCCAAGGAAGGAGAGCCCACCACCACCCGAGAAAGCCTGTTCCACTGAGGATCCACTCTAACAGTCAGGAAGTTCTTCCTAATGTTGAGCCGGAAACTCTTTTGATTTAATCTCAACCCATTGGATCTGGTCCAACCTTCTGGGGCCACAGAAAACATTTCCACACACTCCTCTACATGAGAGCCCTTCAAGTCCTTGAAGATGGTGATCATATCACCTCTCAGCCGCCGCCTCTCCAGGCTATTACTTTCCCATCTCCTTCAACCTTTCCTCATAGGATTTGGTCTCCAGACCCCTCACCATCTTTGTCACCCTCCTCTGGACCCGTTCCAGCTTGTCTATATCCTTCTTGAAATGTGGTGCCCAAAACTGAATACAATATTCCAGGTGAGGTCTTACCAGAGCAGAGTAAAGCGATACCATCACATCACGTGATCTGGACACTATACTTCTGTTGATACAGCCCACAATTGCATTTGCTCTGCCTGTTTTTAAGTCAAGAAGCCAGAGCTGAACAGAACATTTTGTAAGAAAACTGCATGGCTCCAAGTTCTGTGTACCCCCGTACCACCACCATTACATAAATTAATAGGTGCTTACTTAGATGTGTTCCTAGCAAGCGAAATGAGCTGCAGTTCAAAACCAGACATGGACATCAGTCTGCTGAAGGAAAGGAAAGGTCCCCTGTGCAAGCACCAGTCGTTTCCGACTCTGGGGTGATGTTGCTTTCACAACGTTTTCACGGCAGACTTTTTACGGGGTGGTTTGCCATTGCCTTCCCCAGTCATCTACGCTTTCGCCCCAGCAAGCTGGGGACTCCTTTGACCGACCTTGGAAGGATGGAAGGCTGAGTCAACCTCGAGCCGGCTACCTGAAAAACCCAGCTTCTGCCGGGGATCGAACTCAGGTCGTGAGCAGAGCTTAGGACTGCAGGACTGCAGCTTTAACACTCTGCGCCATGGAGCTCTTATTCTGCTGAAGGAGAAATTAGCAAAAATAAGGGAGGGGAAGATTACTATGAGGAAAAAAGAATAAGGATTTCTGTTACAATCCAGCAAGAGATCTCATTTAGAACGCAGAGCTTTGATTGGGTAACCTGGAGGATGCTTAGCGTCGAATCCAAATTGGCGCAGTCTCTTTCATGGCAATTGTCTGCATTCGCCAACCGCATTCCCTACCAGTATCCCCTTTTTTTCTTGCTAAGCCAAAGGACAGCAAGAGGAGGCCTTCCTACCAGCCGGAGGCAGGGCTGTCCGTCATCTGTAGCTATGTGCAGGGATGCTGGGAACCCTGGGATATGTAGTTCTCATTGATTATGGTGGCCCTGTGTTCTGTGGCAAGCGTGCATGGCGACCAGAGGTGGGGGGGTGCATTTCTCATGGTCTCCAGTATCCCTACACGAGGCTGCAAGCATCTAAGACTTCTCTGTATCGTTTTCTTCTTATCTCCCGCCACTTTTGAGAACTTTAGAGACTGGCAGATCAGGCTCATGGGACGATTGCGGGCCTGAAACGGAACCCTTTCTGGTCGAGCCTTCAGAGAGGTTTGGATCTGACCAGGGGTCATTTTGTAGAAAAATAGGTGGCGGAGCTCATTAGCATAACTCATTAGCATACGTCACCCCTCCCAGCCAAAAGCAACCCGATGCAAGAAAGGAGAACCCCGGGCGAGTGAGGCCTGCTTGGGTTGGCTAGAGATCCAGCCAGTCCAAACAGGCCTCGCTCACCTGGGGCTCTGCTTGGCCACCCCTCCCCCCCACAGTCAAAAGGCCAGCAAGCCACCTGCCACTCAAAATCATATAAGAAGTGGGGAAAGGGTGGCGTGGGCTTCTCCAGGGGTTAATGAGGGCTGCTGGGGGCGTGGCAAAGCCCCTGGTGGCTGGCTGGCTGCCCGCTCTCCTAATCCAGGAATTGTTATGCAGCTGTACCTACTGTTCAGTGGACAAGGTAGGTGGGGAGGAAGAGGGGGAACCCTCAGAAAGGTTCAGGAGTTGCGCTTCTATGAGCTCCTGCTGAATCCGAGGCCTGGATCTGACCCAAAAGAGAAAATAATCTTTTTAAAATCCAACATTTACACTTTTTTGTTATTTGGCGCATCCATCACTAAATCCAACAGAGTGCTACGCGCGCTTAATTCACATTGAAAATTGAGTGACAGTAGCTCTGTGCTGGTTTGTATCCGTTGTGGGGGGAGAACCAAACACTTGTGTGTGCCATGTTTTTCATTCTCTTCTGCAAGGAACGTCATCATTTCCCAGGGGTTCTGCATTATATCTGTTCCCGTATTTTAGAAAAATCACCTGCTCTCCAGTGCTGCTGTGTTACAACCGGCAGTGCTTCTGCTGCAAACTAATAACGCCCTTGGACTCGTAGCTCTTCATGTTTTTTTCTGTTTGAGATCAAGGTCCATCACTAAAAAGTCTCTAACTGAAGGGTTAAGCGGCTGCACTCGGGAACTCCCTTAAATCTCTTGCTAGGTTGCCTTTAATTCCGTGGAGGTTTTCTTACCCCAAATATTGTTGCATGAAATTTGCCAGTATGGTAATTTGCTAAACATGATAACGTAATTTTAAAAAGAGAGAGAGAGAGATCGTTTTCCTGAAGTTCACAATAATCGCGATTGATTTGGAAAGTAATTGGTGGTTTGTTTTTTTAAAAAAAATGGTATTAAACGAGGGGGATCGAATTAAATGTAGGGCAGAAACCGTTACACAGTCTGACGGGGTTGAATTGTAGGCGATCCTGGATGCCCACTTACACATTGTTTTTGTTGGCTGGATTAGGTTTTGAGCCGGTGGTGATAGAAAATGTGTTAGAAGGTGATGAGCTCCGTACAGATCTCGTGGCAGTGGCAACTAAAATCCAGGATCTGGGGGCTGATAATGTTCTCTGTGTGCATTCTACCACATCATGTTTTGCTCCGAGGGTGCCCGACAGGTAAATAAAAATCCACGTCCGAATCTTTTGGTAGCTGTAATCTCGTACTGGGAGTTGGTGAAGCTTCTGGCGGTGATTGGCTGGGCTTCTGTGACGTCGCAGGAGGTGGGGAAGGAAGGAGAGTCCCTGGCTGCGGTTGGCTGAGCTGCTCAGATAAATAAGCAGAACTGAGGCAGGCGGGAAAACTGACGTCGCTGAGGGCAGGGAGGGAAACCATCGCCTCAGAAGAGCTGGGAGAGGGTCCTGAGGAGGCAGCCTGTCAGCGGAGACACACTGAAAGGCTGGCAGAAGGAGCTTCACTGGGAGAGGAAAAGGGAGAAAAGGAGCTCTACAACAGTGGCCTTCAACCTTTTTGGCACGAGGGACCGGTTTTGTGGAAGACAGTTTTTCCATGGACTGGTGCGGGGAGGGATGGCATTGGGGGTTTTGCTGCCAAAGGCTGCCCCCCCCAACTGCACTCCATCCCTTCCCCCCATGGGGGTCTTTAAACGGGGGGCAGAGGCTGGGGCTGTTTCTGCCACCTCCCCGCTAGGTGGCAGAAGACCAATCTGCCTCCCCCTCCCGTTTAAAGGCCCCTACCGATCAGCTGACGATTGGGGTCATCTTAATGAGGAGTAGGCTGAGGTCACAGCAGTGCTACCCCTTCTGCCAGCCCAGGACCCAGGTGGTCGAAAGAGGTGGTGCGGCCCGGTTGCTAGCAGGCCACGGACCGGTGGTTGAGGACTCCTGCAGAAGAGAAGCCATGTTGGATCAGGCCGTGGCCCATCCAGCCCAACACTCTGTGTCACATAAGAACATAAGAGAAGCCGTGTTGGATCAGGCCAATGGCCCATCCAGTCCAACACTCTGTGTCACATAAGAACATAAGAGAAGCCATGTTGGATCAGGCCAATGGCCCATCCAGTCCAACACTCTGTGTCACACAGTGGCCAAAAAAACCCAGGTGCCATCAGGAGGTGATGCTAAAGTTATAAGCACGCACATTGGGGTCCAAATACGAAGCCGACTAAAGAAGAAGAATTGCAGATTTCTACCCCACCCTTCTCTCTGAATCAGAGACTCAGAGCGGCTCACCATCTCCTTTATCTTCTCCCCTCACAACAGACACCCTGTGAGGTGGGTGGGGCTGAGAGGGCTCTCACAGCCGCTGCCCTTTCAAGGACAACCTCTGCCAGAGCTATGGCTGACCCAAGGCCATGCTAGCAGGTGCAAGTGGAGGAGTGGGGAATCAAACCCGGTTCTCCCAGATAAGTATCTGCACACTTAACCACTACACCAAACTGACATTCAGAGAGAAGGGTGGGGTATAAATCTGTCTTCTTCTTATGTTGCCTCCAGAATTCAGAGCTTTACTGTGGATGATGTGATTTCCTTTAGTCACCTTTGCTAGTAGCCGCAAATCTGGCTTTTAAAGCCCTTTAAGCTCATGGCTACGATTACGTCCACCGGCAGTGAATTCACTTACTTGCTGGTTTTGTGGTCTCTTTGTCCAGTTCCATCTTACGTTTCTCTGGCACCTGCCAGTTGCTGTGTTCCTCTTGGAAAAGGAAAGGTCCCCTGTGCAAAGCACCAGTCGTTTCTGACTCTGGGGTGACGTTGCTCTCACAACGTTTTCACGGCGGGGTGGTTTGCCATTGCCTTCCCCAGTCATCTACACTTTCCCCCCAGCAAGCCGGGTACTCATTTTACTGACCTCAGAAGGATGGAAGGCTGAGTCAACCTTGAACCGGCTACCTGAACCAGTTTCTGCCGGGATCGAACTCAGGTCGTGAGCAGAGGGCTCCAACTACAGTACTGCAGCTTTAACACTCTGCGCCATGGGGCTCTTGTGTTTCCCTTGACGTGTTTGTAATTAGAAATACAGTCACAAAGTTCAGATTCTGAGCAAGGATTATTTTTTTCTATTATTTACCGTAAGTTGGTTTTGGTTCGTCTAAATGGAATTTGAAATTTATTGCGAATAGATTGATTTGATATAAATTCTTGTCGGTACGTCATAAGAAAGTCTAAGGCAACGACTAATAATTCTGTCTTTATGCCGAAGTTGGGCTGGAGAATTTATTAATACAGATCACAGCATTGCAAATAGAAATGACCTCATCTCAGTCCACAGCCGTTTACCTCCCCTTCCTCTGCTGCTTTCTCCTTTTCCCTCCAATACGTTGTTGTGGCCGGTCGTATTCCCTAGACTATGAATTTAAAATATTCAATAGCGCGAGAAGGGCTTTTTTTATTAAAAAGTCTTCCGTCAAACCCAGAATGGCACACATTCGTCTTTTTTCAATGAGATTTGCAATACCCTTAGAAAATAACTTTTGATATGTTTTATTTTTCTTCCCAACTTTCTGCCTTATTTCCTTAGGCCGGGCTAGCCTGACCTCACCAGATCTCAGAAGCTAAGAAGGGCAGGCTCTGGACAGTTTTGGGGTGGAAGACCTCCAAGGGAGATCAGGGACGTGATGGCAAACCACCTCTGAATGCCTCTTGAAAACCCTACAAGCTCCCCATAACTCAGGGGTGGCCACACTTGCTTAAAGTAAGAGCCACACAGAATAAACGCCCGGCGTTTGAGAGCCGCAAGACGTGAACATCAGAGGTTTGAGAAACACAGGGAGGGAGGAAAATATACGGAGGAGGGAGAGGTGGAAATAAAGCAACTTTAACTTTGCATGCATTCTCCAAGCTGCTGGCTGGCTTGGAGAAGTGATTTAAAGAGAGAAATGCCTTCTCCAAGGTGGCCGATGAGGCAGTGAGGGTTTCAAGAGCCACACAATATGTCTGAAGAAGGAGAATTGCAGATTTCTACCCCGCCCTTCTCTCTGAATCAGAGACTCAGAGCAGCTCACAATCTCCTATATCTTCTCCCCCCCAACAGACACCCTGTGCGGTGGGTGGGGATGAGAGGGCTCTCACAGAAGCTGCCCTTTCAAGGACAACCTCTGCCAGAGCTATGGCTGACCCAAGGCCATTCCAGCAGGTGCAGGTGGAGGAGCGGGGAATCAAACCCGGTTCTCCCAGATAAGAGTCCGCGCAGCACTTCAGCACTACACCAAACTGAAAGAGCCGCATCTGGCTCCCAAGCCACAGTGTGGTCACCGCTGCCATGTCAACTGTGACTTGACCGCACTTTCCACCACTAAGATTTCCTTTAGCATGATTTCTTTCAGCAGGAAAGATGTTAAGCACACACTTTCCCCTCATCGCTTTAGTTCCCATTTTAATTATCAGTCAGGGGAATTATCAGGGGTGGCCAAACTGTGGCTCTTTAATACATACTGCTCGGCTCTCAAAGCCCCCGCTGCCCCATTGGCAGGCAGCTTGGGGAATGCAATTATAGTTCAAGTGGCTTTCTTTCCACCTCTCCCCCATCTATTTGCCTGACTGGCTGCCTGTCTTGTGGCTCTGACATGCATGCCTTGAGGCTCTCAAACTCCTGACATTTATTCTGTGTGGCTCTTACGTTAAACAAGATTGGCCACCCCTGATCTGTATCTTTGCCCAGTTTATGGGGTTTGTGCTTCATAGTTCTACAGAGTGTGCTGAAGCCTGTTTAGTTTGGTAGCTGTAAATGCATCTAGCACTTCTTTGGATTTTGACTTGCATTTGTAACTGTTGTACACCGGAGGTCGCTGGCTGTGTTCTCCAGATGGTAGGGTGCACAGCCGGAGCTATTAGACACCAGCGTGCATCCTCAGGTTCGGTACCGAAATTGATAGAGCTGAGCACTGGCAAACAAAAGTGAGTGGATTTATGATCAGGGCAAGGCTTGAGGAAGCCATGCAGTTCTCGGAAAAGCAAAAAGAGGTTTTGCTCTGTAGCTCTGCTGTGCGACTGAGCAAGCCTTGCAAAGCAAGCTGTGATGCAGAAGGAAGCAAGAGAGAGGGAGAAGGAAGCAGATGACAGCCAGTTGCTCGGGGGCCTGATAGGAACCCTCCGGGGGCCTGATTTGGCCCCCGGGCTGGACGTTTGACAAGCCTGAGCTAGTGTATATCAAATTAACCAGAGGGAGCAAAACATTTGTGCAACAGACCCCCCCCCCCCAAAAAAAAAAAAAAAAAAAAAAGGACTGCAAGCACCAGTCGTTTCCAACTCTGGGGTGACGTTGCTTTCACAGCGTTTTCACAGCAGACTTTTTATGGGGTGGTTTGCCATTGCCTTCCCCAGTCATCTGCACTCCCCCCCCCCCTCCCAGCAAGCTGGGTACTCATTTTACCGACCTCGGAAGGATGGAAGGCTGAGTCAACCTCAAGCCGCCTACCTGAACCCAGCTTTCCCTGGGGATTGAACTCAGGTCATGAGCAGAGCTCGGACTGCAGTACTGCAGCTTCACCACTCTGCACCGCGGGGACTTAACAAGTGAGGGAAATGAGAATGCAGAAAAGCCCTTTCTGAATTTTTTAGCAACATGTAATACACATTTATCTCTTTCCTTCCTACTAGTTCTTCATGTGCTATATTTTGATACTTTTATCTATGTATAAGTAGTTAGTTAATACAATATTACACTAAGGACCTTTGTGTGATTGGATAGTGGAGTAGTTCTTTTTATGAATAAGGTGCCTGTGGGTTCATTAAAGCTTAAGGAACTGTTTCAAGTGCAAATTGTGTGTGCTGCAGGTTCCCTCATCCCATAGTTTTCCTGGCATATCTCCAACATCCAGTTCTGTTATGCTACATAGCCTTTTTGGTGTAGTGAGCCAGTTTGGTGCAGTGGTGCAGCGCGCGGACTCTTTATCTGGAAGAACCGGGTTTGATTCTCCACTCCTCCACTTGCACCTGCTGGAATGGCCTTGGGTCAGCCATAGCTCTGGCAGAGGTTGTCCTTGAAAGGGCAGCTTCTGGGAGAGCCCTCTCAGCCCCACTCACCTCACAGGGTGTCTGTTGCGGGGGGAGAAGATATAGGAGATGGTAAGCCGCTCTGAGACTCTGATTCAGAGAGAAGGGCGGGGTAGAAATCTACAGTCATCTTCTTTTTGCCTATATGGTCCAGGGCAGTGTTCTTACTCCTCCTGCTTCCTTTTTGGGTCTCCTTAGCAAGGCCGACCGTATAAGCACGAGGCACTCTTCTGCCACTCTCACAGAAGTGAGAAACAACCCATACTCCACTGGGGTTAGTTTCCAGAATGTGTTTGAAGCCTGCTGGGTGACTTTAACTTAGGGGGAAGTGAGATTTTAAAAATTATTTTAGTTGCCATCTCACGCAGTTGGATTGAATTTACAGCTGGAAACATTAAAATCTGGTGCGAAGGAATTAAATGAACCGACCATAGAAAGCCTTTTGGCACTCAGTTGTAAATCCAAGCCAACGTTGACTGGAGGCGAAAAGATTAACCAAAACAGTTAGTCATCTGAAGCAGACTGAGGGCAAAGAGTGCTAGATCCTGACTCTTTGTTATTTCCCTGCAGACAGGATCGCTCAGTTACCTTGGCACGGGTACATATTTTCTGCAGATTTCTGTGATCAGACTGTGTTTTGTATGGCCATTTCCCCCTATTCTCATCGATAAACGGCTGCTCCATTATCTCTATCTAAATTCTAACCACTTTGCTGGGCAACTGTGGAGGCAAAACAGTCCATAGTCACAGTTCGTTTAATAAAAATACATATGCCATCCCAAGGAGAGTTAGAGATGGATTTAGAAAGGTCTAACTCTGCTTAGGACCTGGAATCCAGACTTGTTTGTGGATACTTCATATGAACATCTGAAGCTGCTTTCTACTGAATCAGACCCTTGGCCCATCAAAGTCAGTCTTGTCTACTCAGACTGGCAGTGGCTCTCCAGCTGAGGTTTTTCCACGCCTACTTGCCTGGACCCTTTTCAGTTGGATTGAACCTGGGATCTTCTGCTTACCAAGCAGATGCTCTACCATTGAGCCACCGTCTCTCCCCTAATAATACTTGAGCATATGTGAACATATGAAGCTGCCTTCTTCTGAATCAGACCCTGGATCCATCAAAGTCCGTTTTGTCTGCTCAGACTGGCAGCGGCTCTCCAGAGTCCCAAGCTGAGGTTTTTCACGCCTACTTGCCTGGACCCTTTTCAGTTGGAGATGCCGGGAATTGAACCTGGGACCTTCTGCTTACCAAGCGGAACTCACTGAAAATGTCAAGACAGTGTGCGATTGCAATAAAAAAGGCCAACGCCATGCTGGGAATTATTAGGAAGGGAATTGAAAACAAATCAGCCAGTATCATAATCCCCCTGTATAAATCGATGGTGCGGTCTCATTTGGAATACTGTGTGCAATTCTGGTCACCGCACCTCAAAAAGGATATTATAGCACTGGAAAAAGTGCAGAAAAGGGCAACTAGAATGATTAAAGGTTTGGAACACTTTCCCTATGAACATATGAAGCTGCCTTATACTGAATCAGACCCTTGGTCCATCAAAGTCAGTATTGTCTTCTAAGACTGGCAGCGGCTCTGCAGGGTCTCAAGCGGAGGTTTTTCACACCTATTTGCCTGGACCCTTTTTTGGAGTTGCCGGGGATTGAACCTGGGACCTTCTGCTTCCCAAGCAGATGCTCTACCATTGAGCCACCGTCCCTCCCCTGGGTATGTTAGCATAACAGAACTGAAGAAAGGTTAAAACGCTTGGGGCTCTTTAGCTTGGAGAAACGTCAACTGCGGGGTGACATGATAGAGGTTTACAAGATTATGCATGAGATGGAGAAAGTAGAGAAAGAAGTACTTTTCTCCCTTTCTCACTATACAAGAACTCGTGGGCGTTCGATGAAATTGCTGAGCAGTCGGGTTAGAACACATAAAAGGCAGTACTGTGGAATTCACTGCCACAGGAGGTGGTGGCGGCTACAAGCATAGCCAGCTTTAAGAGGGGATTGGATAAAAATATGGAGCAGAGGTCCATCAGTGGCTATTAGCCACAGAATATATATATATGTGTGTGTGTGTGTGTGACTATATGTATGTGTGTGTGTGTGTATGTGTATATACACACACACATATTGGCCACTGTGTGACACAGAGTATTGGACTGGATGGGCCATTGGCCTGATCCAACATGGCTTCTCTTATGTTCTTATGTGACACAGAGTGTTGGACTGGATGGGCCATTGGCCTGATCCAACATGGCTTCTCTTATGTTCTTATGTGACACAGAGCGTTGGACTGGATGGGCCATTGGCCTGATCCAACATGGCTTCTCTTATGTTCTTATGCTCCACCACTGAGGCACTGTCTCTCCTCTATTCACCGCTTCAATCCTGACAGAGACCAATCTTGTCAGATCTTGGAAGCTCCGTGGGGTTAGCCCTAGCCAGTATTTGAATGGGAGACCTCCAAGGAATACCAGGGTTGTAACGCTGAGGCAGGCCATGGCGAACTACCTCTGAAACATCTCTAGTCTTGAAACCCCCACTGGGATGCAGTAAGTCGGCTGCTGTGAGTTGAGGGCACTTCCCACCAGTCCTGAACTTGCTTGCGTGGGCGTTCCTTTAGATCGTCTGCTCTCTAGGGTTGCCAGGTCCAATTCAAGATATATCTGGGAACTTTGAGGGTGGAGCCAGGAGACTTTGGGGGTGGAGCCAGGAGCAAGGGTGTGGCAAGTATGATTGAATTCCAAAGGGAGTTCCGGTTATTACATTTAAAGGGACCGCACACCTTTTCAGTGCCTTCCCTCCATTGGAAATATTGAAGGATCGGGGCGCCTTCTTTTGGGGCTCATAGAATTGGACCCCCTGGTCCAATCTTTCTGAAACGTGGAGGGTGCTTTGAAGAAAGGCACCAGATGCTATGCTGAAAATATGGTGCCTCTACCTCAAAAAACAGCCCCCCCCAGATACCCGCAGATCAATTCTCCATGATACCCTATGGGAATCAGTCTCCATAGGGAATAATGGAGTGCTAGCTGACGCGCCCCCCCCCCTGCTTTCTGATGACCCTGAGACAGGTGGAGCACCTCCAAACTGGGGGATCCCCTGCCCCCACCTGGGGAGTGATGATACAATCAGGGAGAATTATGGGGAGACAGCAAACCAAACAAATACCGTGATACAATAACGAAAAAACCATCAAATTCACTTATACAAATTTATCAGAAAATACCATAAATATAGTGATCTCAATCACAATCACTTTGACTTTGTAGGGTGGTGTATTTGTATAAGTGCATTTGATGGTTTTTTCGTTACTGTATCATGGTATTTGTTTGGTTTGCTCCCGCCTGGGGATTGGCAACCCTATCAGCTCGGTGTATATTTCTTCAAAAGATATCTTCAGAGATATCCAGCACGTGCTCTTATGTGGTGAGGCGTCCTTGTGAGCATTCCGAAGAATCCACGACTTCTACAATACAGATTTGATAGCTATAGATGTTTCTTGTTAGCATGGCAAGCAATTAGGATTTTTTTTGGGGGGGGGGGTGTCTCTGCTTGTCATTTCACTTTCCCCTTTCCCGAACCAGCTCTTTTCCCTTTTCCATACCAGCTCTCCTGACTTTGTCAGTGCCAAAAAAGCTTTATATGCTCAGTTCATTTAATTTCTTTGTACCCACAACATACAGCGGATGACCTCAAAGAAGCTGTTTTATTGCAAAGGAACTTCAAGAACAGAATGGAAAGGGAAACGGCAGAATTGCAAATCAGTATAAAACGTGGACAGGGAATCCCGTGGACTCTTGCTTTCGTCTGTTTTTACTTTCTCCTGGGACACTGCTGTTGTCGATCCCCTGTACCCAAATGTCAATTTTTTCCCCCTTTGCAGACTAGAAGAACTGGCAGAAATTTGCATGAAGCACGACGTCCCTCACATTGTCAACAACGCGTACGGAGTCCAGTCTTCCAAATGCATGCACCTCATTCAGCAGGTAAAAGGTGTTTTTCGTCCAGGGCAGGCCTCATGCTTGAGTCCCTGCAGCAAACAGAAATCTCTGGGCATGCTGGCTTGTAGGGAAAGCCTGGCTTCCAAACAGCTTAGGAGAGCCTGTATATTCTCCTTCCCTCGTCCGTCTTGCAGCCAGGCTACGCCTCGCGTGAACAGAATTTTTTTTTAAAAAAAGTGGAGTACAGGAGAGAGAAAAAGGAAGGGGGAAATACAAATTCATCAGTAATTTTCAAACATTATGAAGATATTGGATTTATATCCTGCCCTCTGCTCCGAATCTCAGAGCGGCTCACAATCTCCTTTCCCTTCCTCCCCCACAACAGACACCCTGTGAGGTGGGTGGGGCTGAGAGGGCTCTCACAGCAGCTGCCCTTTCAAGGACAACCTCTGCCAGAGCTATGGCTGACCCAAGGCCATGCCAGCAGGTGCAAGCGGAGGAGTGGGGAATCAAACCCGGTTCTCCCAGATAAGAGTCCGCACACTTAACCACTACACCAAACTAGCTCTCTTTGAATAGTAAAAAAGGTAAAAGTAGTCCCCTGTGCAAGCACCACTCGTTTCCGACTCTGGGGTGCTGTCGCATCATGTCGTTTTCATGGCAGGTTTTTTTTTACGGGGTTGTTTGCCATTACCTTCCCCAGTTATCTACACTTTCCTCCCAGCAAGCTGAGTACTCATTTAACTAACCTTGGAAGGATGGAAGGCTGAGTCAACCTCGAGCCGGCTACCTGAACCCCTCTTCCGCCGGGATCGAACATGGGTCATGAGCAGAGAGCTCGGACTGCAGTACTGCAGCTTTCAGTACAATATTATAACTAGAACAAGTAAGGTTTACTGTTTTAGTAAAAATACATATCTCAAATGTGGGAGCAGATAGTGAAACATCGTTGTTGTGGTATTTTGAGGTGAATTATCTCTTGAAAGGAATAAAAACATTCGTAGCTGCAGTATTCTATTAATAATAGAGAGATTACATCCTATGCAGTTAGACAGATTCTTACTCTAAATTTCAATCATCCTAAGAAACTAAATAATATGTTAACCATTTAAGAATTTCTTACTTAATATTTAAATGCTAGTGGAATACTGAATAATAAAAAGAGTTATACCTGTGGTCAGTATTTTTGTCAACTCTGATATAATATACAAATTGTTTCAAGAATCTAGTTATTTAACAATTCTCATAATATGAGTAGTAGGTTTGCCATTTCTGCTGAAATTCTTTCAGTGGTCTTCCGTTTATATAATCCGTCATATCACCTCTCAGCCGCCTCCTCTCCAGGCTAAACATGCCCAGCTCCTTCAACCTTTCTACATAGGACTTGGTCTCCAATCCCCTCTATAGGACAGCCTTTCAAGGTCTTGAAGATGGGGATCCTATCACCTCTCAGCTGCCTCCTCTCCAGGCTAAACATCCCCAGCTCCTTCAGGCTTTCCTCATAGAACTTGGTCTCCAGACCCCTCTATAGGACAGCCCTTCAAGGACTTGAAGATGGTGATCCTATCACCTCTCAGCCGCCTCCTCTCCAGGCTAAACATGCCCAGCGCCTTCAACCTTTCCTCATAGGACTTGGTCTCCAGACCCCTCACCATCTTCATTGCCCTCCTCTGGACCCGTTCCAGCTTGTCTATATCCTTCTTAAAATGCGGTGCCCCAAACTGAACACAAGAGTCCAGGTGAGGTCTTACCAGAGCAGAGTAAAGCGATACCATCACATCACGTGATCTGGACACTATACTTCTGTTCATACAGCCCAAAATTGCATTTGCCTTTTTAGCCACCGCATCACACTGCTAACTCATGTTCAGCGTTTGGTCCACAAAGACCCCTAGATCGTTTTCTCACAGACTACTGCTTAGTGTCCAAATAAAAAGGCCGAATAAAAAGACAGGTCTTTAACTGATGCTTAATCTGAGATTTCTTTTAAACCTTGGCTTCGGAACCCTTCCCATCTGATCACTTCCGCTTCCGGTCTTTTGTGCAAATTTTCCTTGACCGTGTTTGTTGGAATAATTAGAGCCCCCCCCCCTCCCCGAAGAGTGTGCCGAGTGCTTTTCCAACCCAGGTCCTTGCACTACGAGGCAGACTGCCTCTCCTAGCCCCTCTGAGAGCCAGAAGCTGCCCCAAGACGGTCCTTTTGAGGCAGTGCTCGGGGGAGGAAGCATGGGTCCTCCACGCCGGTTCCTAGTTTTGCAAACCACCGTTTGCGGGGAGCAAGTGCGGTTTCTGTGCCAGGCTGGAGCCAGGGAAGTCTTCACACTGGGGAACGGTTCCATAGATAATGGAGCAGCCAGCACAAGGCACACAGAAGTGAGAGAAGATTCGGGCGCGTAGCCCTGTTGCTCTGAAGCAGCAAAACAAAGTTTGGGTCCAGGGGTACTTTTAGAAGAAGATGACTGCAGGTTTATACCCCGCCCTTCTCTCTGAATCAGAGACTCGGAGCGGCTTACAGTCTCCTCCATCTTCTCCCCCCACAACAGACACCCTGTGAGGTGGGTGGGGCTGAGAGGGCTCTCACAGCAGCTGCCCTTTCAAGGACAACTCCTGCAAGAGCTCTGGCTGACCCAAGGCCATCCCAGCAGGTGCAAGTGGAGGAGCAGGGAATCAAAGCCGGTTCTCCCAGATAAGTGACTGCACACTTAACCACTACACCAAACTGGCTCCAACAAAGTGTCTTTCTGGGTATAAGCTTTCATGTGCATGCAATCCAATACAGTCCTGTAAGCAGATACTTTGGGGAGGGACGGTGGCTCACTGGTAGAGCATCTGCTTGGGAAGCAGAAGGTCCCAGGTTCAATCCCTGGCATCTCCCAAAAAGGGTCCAGGCAAATAGGTGTGAAAAACCTCAGCTTGAGACCCTGGAGAGCCGCTGCCAGTCTGAGAAGACAAGACTGACTTTGATGGACCCAGGGTCTGATTCAGTATAAGGCAGCTTCATATGTTCATATGTACTTGCCCTGACCTGGGTAGCCCAGGCTAACCTGATCTCAGGCTTCGTTTGGGGCAGGAGCTCACAGGAGCGGAGCTCCAGAACCTCTACATTCTATTGTGCTCTTTCTTTCTTAAACCTCGCCCCCCCCAAAAAAACTTGCTTCTGGGCTCCATTGTGTCAAGCATGCGGGTTCAATGAGGAGTCAAAGTTGATACAAAGGCTATGTTTATTGATAGACCGATACTTTGGTGTAACAGGTTCTTGAGAGTAATACTGAACACACATTGATACAATACTTTTAATGCCTACTTCAAAGGGATTCCAAGGGATGGGGCTGCGGGGTCGCACTCACACATAAACTATCATAAATGTCTACATTCCCATAGCGTTATCAGGACCGTGTCCTTGCTTTCGCCAGATGTCTCTTACTCCCTTACAGGAATGTATGGGAAGGTGCTGATTACTTGGTTTCAGTCCTCACTACTTCTAATTATGAGCCATAAAGCAAGAAGGGGGGGTGAAGGGAAAGAATAACAAGCTAGCAAAGTCGGATCCTCCATGATACTTCACAGACCAGGTTAGGCAGGACCCCTAAACAATCAGTTATCAACGGAATTTCACCATGCTTGACACATTGTTCAAACTCCCTGGGATAATTTTGCTTACCCTTAAGATTTGACAAACTCCCTAATGTTTTCCCCCTCAAAGCATGGGGGAAATAACCAAAACATACGAAGCAGACGGATGGAAATTTTCCTCGTGCCACCGTGGCCACATAGGAGAAGGTCATTTTAAAAGTATGATGGCACTAAGGTTCCATTTTGACAGTTATCATTCCAGAAGCATTTTCAGGTAGATGCTGAGCTGATCACCTTCCGGTGGTGTCAGGGGTGTGTGGCGTATGCAAGCAAGTTGTGCAAATGTGTCATGCTAATGAGCTCCGGCACCTCTTTTTCTGCAAGATGACCCTGGCCTGATCTCATCGGATTTCGGAAGCTAAGCAGGCTCAGCCTTGGCTAGTAGATAGATGGGAGACCTCCTAGGAGTACCAGGGTTGCAAGGCAGAGGCAGGCAATGGCAAACCATCTCTGAACATCTCTTGCCTTGAAAACCCTATGGCAGGAATGTCAAACATGCGGCCCATGGGCCAAATCAGGCCCTCAGATGGCTCCTATCACGCCCCCGGGCAACTGGCTGTTGTCTTCTTCCTCCTCCTTATCTCTTGCTTCCTTCAGCATAACAGTTTACTTTGCAAGGTTTGCTAAATCACACAGGAGCTACAGAGCAGAGTCTCTATTTTCTCCATTGGCTGAGGCTCCTCCCTTGGGGAGGAAGGGGGGAGAGGCAGAGGTTGCTTTGCCAGGCTGTCTCAATCGCACAGCAGAACTACTGAATCAAGCCTCTCTTCCATCTATTGGCTGAGGTTCCTCTCCCCACCCCACCCCCCGGCTTCCTGGGGAAGGAAGAAAAGAGCCAGAGCTTTCTTTGCCCAGTCCCCTGGATCCCATGGGAGAGATACAAAATAAGCACCTTTAAGATCAATGACTGCTAATGTTTTGAGCGTGTTTTATTTTAAGGGTGTTTTTTAAAAAAAATAAAAATCTTTTAATTGTGTTGGTCTGCGTCCTTTATAAAGTGAATATTTATACACTTTATAAAGTGTATTCTTAATTATTAACTGGTTTTTATAATGTTTAAATGCTTTTATTGTTGAATTTAAAGTTTTTATCTATTATTGTACATGTATAAAAGGTTGTTAGCCGCCCTGAGCCGCCTAGGCGGGGAGGGCGGGATACAAATAAAATTTATTATTATTATTATTATATTTCTGCCACCTAATCTTAAATAGGTACACATGTGACCCAGCCCAGCCTGACACGGCCCATCCCGACAAGGCCTCATTTATGTCAGATCCGGCCCTCCTGACAAATGAGTTCGACACCCCTGCCCTGTGGGGTCACCATAAGTCAGCTGAAACCTGACAGCAAAAAAAAAAAGAAGATGGTTGGGAAGCTAGGTCCAAGTGGGCAGCCGTGGTGGTCTGAAGCAGTAGGACATAGTAGGAGCAGGCCTTGGATTCAGCAGGAGCTCACAGGAGCGCAGCCCCTGGACCTTTCTGAGGGTTCCCCCTCCTCCTCCTCCCCGCCTCCCTTGTCCATCGAAGAGGAGGTGCAGCTGCAGAACAATCCCTGGATGGGCTCCACCACCGGTTTTTCTACAAAACGACCCCTAAGTAGGAGTCCAGCTGCACCTTGAAGACCAACAATGCTTTATTCAGAACGTAAGCTTTTGTGTGCTCTCTAAGCACACTTCATCAGACGAGGAGTCAGGAGCAGTGAGCAGAGCTACATAGAGCTGGTAGGCTATATTTTATCACACACACACGGCTTTTTTTGTAGAAAAGCCCAGCAGGAACTCATTTGCATATTAGGCCACACACCCCTACTATCACCATTGTTTCACACTGGGCTTTTTTTGTAGAAAAAGCCCAGCAGGGGTTCATTTGCATATTAGGCCACACCCCCTGACACCAAGCTAGCCAGAACTGCATTCCTGCTTAAAAAAAAGCCACACACACACATATATATATATAAAGAGAGAGAGAGAGAGAGAGAGATAGATAGATAGATAGATAGATAGATAGATAGATAGATAGATAGATAGATAGATAGATATCAATGTTCCTTCTAAACTGTGGAGTCCTGTGATCAAAAATGCTACTTTGTGAGCTCCTGGCATTAAAGTTGCGAGCTCCTGCATCAATTAGCTTGCTCTGTGGCCATTTTTCCTAAGCTAGGACAAAAATGTGTGAGCCGGAGTCTAAAAAAACTGTGAGCTAGCTCACACTAACTCAGCTTAGAGGGACTATATATGCTATAATGAGGACCTACCAGCTCTCTGTAGCTCTGCTCACTGTACCCGATTCCTCATCTGATGGAGTGCGCTTAGAGCACACAAAAGCTGACATTCCGAATAAAACTTGGTGGGTTGCGACTTGACTCCTCCTTTGTTCTGCAGTTGGGAAGAGGGAGACTTGCCCCCCCCCCCCAGAGTGATGACAGGCAGTGTGCGTTCCCTGCGCGTGGTTTCTGTGCCCAACGCCACCCCTTTGGCCTCAGTGCTGGGGAGAGAGGCGCACCGACGCTTGTGAAGACGCACGAATTAGAGAAATGACTCACACACTTTCTCCCCTAGCCGCGGCCAAATTAACATTTTTATTGTAGATGAAAGCTTCATTATTAGAGCGAAAGTATCCCGGTCGAAATGGCGAAGGACAGTTTAACTCCCTGCGTCACTTATAATGGGAATCATAAATCATTTCTAATGATAGCCTTGTGGGGAAATACTACAGGAGCACTGCGGGTACAGTAGTCCGTTGGGCTGCGCACTGTTTTCAGGCTAGCTCCTGTGGTTTTTTTTTCCTTATGATGTATGTTTAAACATTCAGAGGGGTCACCTTTACTTTGAACTCCCTCACTTTGGGCTGGAGGAAATAGATTTATTCCGTTGACGAGGAAACTTTTTCACCCGGGCGTGTTTGTCTGTGCAGCTTTTTTTTTTAAAATAAAAAAGATCGCCCTCGCTACAGCGACGCCCTGTGGTTTCAAGCGAAGACGTGTTGCTACTGAAGAACTTAGATTTCCTAACGGATTGATGGGAACCCACCTTTGAGAATCGGGGAGATGGATATCGAATGATGTATGTCAGCCGGGGCTACACTGTGCGTCAGCAGTTAACCTCTCTTGGGGCTATAACATCTTAGCCCATGTCATGCGGTGGAATCACATTCGATGAGGCTGTGTGTTTGTCAAAAGGTCAAGGTGCGAGCGCCAGTCGTTTCCAAATCTGGGTCGCAAAGCCAGTTCCAAAGCCGGTTCTCCCAGATAAGAGAGCTCTGGCTCACCCAAGGCCATTCCAGCAGCTGCAAGTGGAGGAACAGGGAATCAAACCCAGTTCTCCCAGATAAGAGAGCTCTGGCTCACCCAAGGCCATTCCAGCAGCTGCAAGTGGAGGAACAGGGAATCAAACCTGGTTCTCCCAGATAAGAGAGCTCTGGCTCACCCAAGGCCATTCCAGCAGCTGCAAGTGGAGGAGCGGGGAATCAAACCCGGTTCTCCCAGATAAGAGAGCTATGACTGACCCAAGGCCATTCCAGCAGCTGCAAGTGGAGGAGCGGGGAATCAAACCCAGGTCGCATCACGGTGTTTTCACGGCAGACTTTTTTTGCGGGGCGGTTTGCCATCGCCTTCCCCACTCATCTACGCTTTCCCCCCCAGCAAGCTGGGGACTCAGTTGACCGACCTCAGAAGGATAGAAGGCTGAGTCAACCCTTTTTTTTAAAAAACAATTTTATTATACTGTAATATATTGTATCCGTGTATCATCCTTTATCATTAAATGTTAGTACACATATATAACTGAGTCACCCTTGAGCCGGCTACCTGAACCCAGCTTCCACCGCCATCGAACTCACGTCACGAGCAGAGAGCTCGGACTGCAGTACTGCAGCTTTACCAGAGTGTATGTTAAGTGCCATCAGGGTCCCCAAAAAACCTCCTATCGTTAATAGCCTTGCTGTGGTCTTGCGAAACGAGGGCTGCGGCTTCTTGGACGGAGTCAAATGTTTATGTTGTTTTAATTTTATGTTTAATTTTATTATATTTATATCCCGCCCTCCCCTAACAGGCTCAGGGCGGCTGGCACCAATTAAAATAGCATACAATTACATGATTGCAAAAAAATCACAATATTATTAAAACGTCTCAAACAGATACACTTTTAATCCCTAGATGGCGTTGTTATCACTTCGTGATTTGCGCTGTTTGCGGCGATGTTATCGGGTGTTATTGAGCGCATTGCGTTTCTATTTGGGTCGGATTAAGATATTAATGCTGTGGGGCGGTGAAATACTGGACGGCTCCGCTAGGTGTTAAAAACCCGTTTAAGCAGTTCTGTCTTGCAGGCCCTGTGGAATTGCGGCAAGTCCCGCAGGGCCCTGATGTTTTTAGGGAGAGCATTCCGGAGGGTAGGGGCAGCCACCGAAAAGGCTCTTGCTCTGGTAGTGGTTAGCTAACTGTTGTTAGCTGCTCTGGGCCCGTTTGCGGAGGGCGGGATATAAATATGATAAAATAAATAACATAAAAATAAGTATTTATTTCTTTATTGACACATTTATACTCTGCCTTTCCTCCTGACTCAAGGCAGCTTACAAAAAGATGTCTTCAAGTTAAAATCAATGTAAAATAGCACTGCAACCGGTTCATAACGCAGCTAGATAGACCGTGTCGCTCTTAAACTCAGTCGGGTTCTGTTCTGCCTTTTCAGGGAGCGCGAAGAGGCCGGATCGATGCTTTTGTGCAGAGCCTGGACAAGAATTTTATGGTTCCTGTAGGTGGCGCCATCATCGCTGGCTTCAATGACGCCTTTATTCAGGAGATCAGCAAAATGTACCCAGGTATGCACCGCTGCATTTTTTTATTTATTTGTTTTAATGGCTTTTTCTTCAGGGAGACGTCCCTAAAAGCAGAACCTCGGGTAGCTTATTCTTTTGTACAGGGAACGAGTCGTCGTTAGCAAACGATGCGTCCCTTCTTGTCTCCCCCCAGGAAGAGCGTCTGCCTCCCCTTCGTTAGACGTTCTCGTGACGTTGCTGGCCTTGGGAACAAAGGGGTACCAACAGCTGCTGAAAGAAAGAAAGGTAGAGTGCCGAAATTAACTGATGGCAAATTGTAACGTTGTCAGAAACAAGTGAGCTGTGAGATCCTCATAGGTTTGCAGAGCTCCAGTCGTGGGCTTGCTGCTTGCAGAGTTCTGTATCTCCCACTTATATGCGTGCGAGAGAGTGCGATTTTTTAATGGGTTACCCCAGCCAAAAAGAAGACCGTAGATTTGTACCCCGCCCTTCTCTCTGAATCAGAGTTTCAGAGTGGCTCCCAATCTCCTTTATCTTCTTTCGTCACAACAGACAGCCTGTGAGGTGGGTGGGGCTGAGAGAGCTCTGACAGAAGCCACTCTTTCAAGGACAACTCTGCAAGAGCTATGGCTGACCCAAGGCCATTCCAGCAGCTGCAAGTGGAGGAGTGGGGAATCAAAGCCGGTTCTCCCAGATAAGAGAGCTGTGGCTGACCCAAGGCCATTCCAGCAGGTGCAAGTGGAGGAGGGGGGAATCAAACCCGGTTCTCCCAGAGAAGAGAGCTATGGCTGACCCAAGGCCATTCCAGCAGCTGCAAGTGGAGGAGTGGGGAATCAAACCCAGTTCTCCCAGATAAGAGAGCTATGGCTGACCCAAGACCATTCCAGCAGCTGCAAGTGGAGGAGTGGGGAAGCAAACCCGGTTCTCCCAGATAAGAGAGCTATGACTGACCCAGGGCCATTCCAGCAGCTGCAAGTGGAGGAGTGGGGAATCAAACCCGGTTCTCCCAGATAAGAGAGCTCTGGCTGACCCAAGGCCATTCCAGCAGCTGCAAGTGGAGGAGCGGGGAATCAAACCCGGTTCCCCCAGAGAAGAGTCTGCACACTTAACCACCACACCAAGCTAATAGAAACAGAGTGCACAATGGTATCATTCCAAAACCATCCCCCACTCTTCCCCCCCGGTCTGTGGAAAAATTGTCTTCCACAAAACCGGTCCCTGGGTGCCAAAAAGGCTAGGGATCGCTGCTCTGGAGGATGGACTTGGTGGCGTACTCCAGGGGTGGCCAACAGTAGCTCTCCAGATGTTTTTTGCCTACAGCTCCCATCAGCCTGAGCCATGCTGGCTGGGGCTGAGGGGAGTTGTAGGCAAAAAACGTCTGGAGAGCTCCCATTGGCCACCCCTGGCATCCTCCAGTGAGCTCCCTGCCCTGTCCAGGCTCCATCCCCAAAGTTCCAGGAGTTCCCCAGCCAGGATCTGGCATTCCTGCTCTCCATCCCCCACCGGTGGCCAGGGGGCTCCTGGGAAGCCTTGGGGCTCAACGGCAGTCCGATAACGGGACTGTCAGGCCCTGAACTTCCAAAGCCACAATGCCCAGCACCAGAGAATCATAGAGTCGGAAGGGTCCTCCAGGGTCATCGAGACCCACTCCCTGCGCCATGCAGGAAACTCACAAATGAAAAGGTAAGGGTAGTCCCCTGTGCAACCACCAGTCGTTTCCGACCCTGGAGTGACGTCACATCATGACGTTTTCATCGCGGGCTTTTACGGGGTGGTTTGCCAGAGTGGTAAAGCTGCAGTATTGCAGTCGGAGCCCTCTGCTCACGACCTGTTCACGACCCTGCGGAGCCCTCTGCTCACGACCCTGCGGAAACTGGTTTCAGGTAGCTGGCTCCAGGTTGACTCAGCCTTCCATCTTCCGAGGTCGGTAAAATGAGTCCCCAGCTTGCTGGGGGGAAAGCGTAGATGACTGGGGAAGGCAATGGCAAACCACCCCGTCAAAAGTCTGCCGTGAAAACGTCGTGAAAGCAACGGCACCCCAGAGTCGGAAACAACTGGTGCTTGCACAGGGGTCCTTTCCTTGCCTTGCCATTGCCTTCCCCAGTCATCTACGCTTTCCCCCCAAGCAGACTGGGGGACTCATTTTACCGACCTCAGAAGTATGGAAGGCTGAGTCAACCTTGAGTCGGCTACCTGAACCCAGCTTCCGCCAGGATTGAACTCAGGTCGCGGGCAGAGCTTGGACTGCAGTACTGCAGCGTTACCACTCTGCGCCACGGGGCTCACAAAGACCTCCCGCTAAATTCACAGGATCTTCATTGCTATCAGATGGCCATCAAGCCTGTTTAAAAACCTGCAAGGAAGGAGAGCCCCCCCACCTCCAGTCCGTCTCATTTCAGTTAGTGCTGGAGCCAGATATCAAAGAATTGCTGATGCTGTGAGACGGGGGCAGCGAGCGAGAGAGAAAGAGCTAGATACGATCAGCAGTCCAGATAGTGTCGAATATCACACTGTACACAATGCAGTGATGGAAACCGGGGGAAAGGGGCAGAGAGTGGAACTCTGCAGGGACAGTCTTGCAAGCAACCTTTGGCAGGGCTTTTTTTTTTTTGGTAGAAAAAGCCCAGCAGGAACACATTTGCATATTATGCCACACCCTCTGATGTCACCATTGTTTCACACGGCTTTTTTTTTAAGTAAGTAACCGTTATTTTGTGCAGGGCTTTTTTGTAGGACAAAAGGCAGCAGGGTCTAATTTTCATATTAGGCCACACCCCCTGATACCAAGGCAGCTGGAACTTTGTTCCTGTGCATTCCTGCTCCAAAGAAAGCCCTGCCCTCTTGGCTCTCTCTGTCAGGACAAGTCCGGTCACTCCAACCCATTCCTGCAGGCGGTTCTGGAGAGCCAGTTTGGTGTAGTGGTGAAGTGCATGGACTCTTATCTGGGAGAACCGGGTTTGAGTCCCCACTCTTTCACTTGCAGCTGCTGGAATGGCCTTGGGTCAGCCGGAGCTCTCATAAGAGTTGTCCTTGAAAGGGCAGCTTCTGGGAGAGCCCTCTCAGCCCCACCCACCTCACAGGGTGTCTGTTGTGGGGGGAGAAGATAAAGGAGATTGTAAGTCGCTCTGAGACTCTGATTCAGAGAGAAGGGCGGGATATAAATCTGCATTATTTCTTCTTTTTCCTCTACCTCTTCTTCCTCCTCTTCTTCCTCTCCCTTTTCTTCTTCCTCTTCTTCTTCTTCTTCTCCCCCCCCCCCCCCCATCATTGAGATGCCAGCGCCTTGTGCTCATCCAGGCTGCTGCAAGACCTAGTAAAGTCTATAGGGAACGGCTTCTTGTCCTTATCCTTAGCTGAAGATCACCAGGTATGCCCCACCTGGGCAGTCTCAGTGCAGCATCCAGTTCTGCAGAGATGGTGGAAAAAACGTTCGCTTTGAGATACTCCCAAAGCTGCAAAAGGACCACTCGGTTAGCATCCCTTTAACCGCCTTGCCAAACCTTTAAACCCCTGGGTCATACAGGGACTACAGGTGGACGTCAGTTTTAGCTTAGTGTGTATGCTAAGCCCAGTCTTTAATGTCTTGTTCACACCTAATTATTGATTACTTTTGCAACGCACATTTGTGGTCCTGCCCTTGGCCCTTTTTGCTCCATGAAGTAGAATCAAGCGGTACATCTTTTGCTCATGCTGTACCCCATATTTGGGGGAGGTGGGGGCAGAGATGCCTAATTGTCCTGTCATTAAACACACACACACTCAGGGCTGTAGCCAGGATTTCAAATTTCGTGGGGCCACAGACAGGACTATTTTTCCTTTGGAGGGGGCAGGCTCTCAGTGCTGAAGCTGGATCCCCCAGGACCAAAGATGCCTGTGGGGGTCTACTTGGGAGTAAGCTCTCCCTGCAACTGCTGCTCTGCTTGGCAGGAACCTTCATTAGGAATCCGCTCAGGGGCTTCTTCCAGTGCCCCCCCGCTCCTCACAGTTCCCCTCCACCCACTGGCTTGGGCAGGCTCGGATCAGAGAGGGGCTGGGGGGGAAGTGGTGGGGCCGGGGGCTGTCCTCAGTTTTAAGTGGTGGGGCCAGACCCCAGCAGGCCCTGCCATAGCTACAGGTCTGGGAAAACACTCTGGATAGAGGAAACAGGAAGTATGTCATGTAGAAAGATAGCAAGAGTTGTTTTCTGCTGCTGGTTTGATGGGGAGTCGTTGGCAAGATAACTGCGGGAGCATTTCGACTTGCTGAACCTTCTCTCACCCCCACCTGGACTTCGTGGTACACTCCAGGAAAACGCCATCACTTGATTCTGCTGAACAATATAAACTGACTAGGGATAGGCACGAACTGGCTCACAAGCCGAAATTCAGCACAATCTCGGACCGGTTTTGGAGCTCAGGGAACAGTGCTCAAGAAAGGCACCTCCCTCAAACATTTACCCGAATTTTGGCCAGTTTGGTTCAGCAGTTTGGTGCGAGTTCTGCTGGTCAGCTGTTAGGTTTAAATGGCTGCGGTCCGTTTAACCCTTTGGTTTTGCTCCCCCCCCCCCTTTGAAAGGAGGGGAAGCAAAGCCAAAGAGTTAAATGCATCCCCTTCAAAGGGGCAGGGAGCAAAACCGCACAGTTAAATGGCTGCTGGCTATTTGACCTTGTGGAGAAACGCCATTTGAGTCAGTGGTGGGGCTTCATTGGCAGGGATCAGTAAATTCCTCAGCAGGCTTTGTAGCCTTCCCCTCACTCCCCCCCCTCCCTTCCAGAGCCAAACCAACAACACTAGGGGGGAAATCTCCTAGAGAGGCAGGAAGTGCTTTTGTTCTGGGCATGTGTGTTAGCAGGAAGAGAAGGCAGTTGGAAGCCAGCGCTCGAGCGAGCATGTGGTGAGCAATGGAGGCTCCTGCCTGGGAGGCCCCAGGCAGCCAGACCAAGTAAGTCATTCTCATAGACAGGGCAAGTGTAGACCAGGGACAATACGATGCGTTTAAAAACCACCTTTATTTTGTTAGGCTGTTTGCTGTGCGTGTGCTGTGCTGTGCTGTGCTAACTTTTTAAAGGCAACTGTTTTTGTTTTGTTTTTCTTTCCCTATCTTTTTCTCTTTTAAATAAATATTTTTTCTGTTTTAAATACTGGCAGTCAATCTCTGTACCACATAGATCCCCAGACCGCTTTAGACCACGCTGTGTTAAGAAGGGGGCCCCGGGGAAGGAGGAAGGCATGCAGTTGGATAAGGTGCCAATCCTCCAGGGGTGCCCCAAAGACGTGCTGAGGTCTCTGTGAAACCCAAGTACAGGGTGGCAGAGGACCTTGAGGCCTGGCCTCATAGCTGGAGAGGGGGATTGGGAGTCCTGTTCCTCTCAATCTGAACCCCGGGACTGAGCAGGTGGTGGCAGCGCGCCCAAGGGGCAGGAGGAGAAATAGCTCCCTCCAGGAGTTGGCGACTCAATAGGGAGCTGACGGGACCGGGTCTGAAGGCAGAATCGGGCCGGTTCCGCCACAGACCTGTTCCAGCCGAACCCCCCCCCCCCTCCCACCACACTTTTCTCCTGGCCCCGGCAAGCTGAAGCCGGGAGAAAGGTGGAAGGGAAGTCTCTTCCTGGGCAACACCCCCCCCCCCTTCTCGTGCCCCTGCTGGTTTGGTGTAGTGGTTAAGTGTGCGGACTCTTATCTGGGAGAACCGGGTTTGATTCCCCACTCCTCCACTGGCACCTGCTAGCATGGCCTTGGGTCAGCCATAGCTCTCTTATCTGTGAGAACCGGGTTTGATTCCCCACTCCTCCACTGGCACCTGCTAGCATGGCCTTGGGTCAGCCATAGCTCTCTTATCTGGGAGAACCGGGTTTGATTCCCCACTCCTCCACTGGCACCTGCTGGAATGGCCTTGGGTCAGCCATAGCTCTCTTATCTGGGAGAACCGGGTGTTGATTCCCCACTCCTCCACTTGCACCTGCTGGAATGGCCTTGGGTCAGCCATAGCTCTCTTATCTGGGAGAACCGGGTTTGATTCCCCACTCCTCCACTTGCAGCTGCTAGCATGGCCTTGGGTCAGCCAGAGCTCTCTTATCTGGGAGAACCGGGTTTGATTCCCCACTCCTCCACTGGCACCTGCTAGCATGGCCTTGGGTCAGCCAGAGCTCTCTTATCTGGGAGAACCGGGTTTGATTCCCCACTCCTCCACTTGCACCTGCTGGAATGGCCTTGGGTCAGCCATAGCTCTCTTATCTGGGAGAACCGGGTTTGATTCCCCACTCCTCCACTTGCACCTGCTGGAATGGCCTTGGGTCAGCCATAGCTCTCTTATCTGGGAGAACCGGGTTTGATTCCCCACTCTTCCACTTGCACCTGCTGGAACGGCCTTGGGTCAGCCAGAGCTCTCTTATCTGGGAGAACCGGGTTTGATTCCCCACTCCTCCACTTGCACCTGCTGGAATGGCCTTGGGTCAACCATAGCTCTGGCAGAGGTTGTCCTTGAAAGGGCAGCTTCTGGGAGAGCCCTCTCCAGCCCCACCCACCTCACAGGGTGTCTGTTGTGGGGGAGGAAGGTAAAGGAGATTGTGAGCCTCTCTGAGACTCTTCGGAGTGGAGGGCGGGATATAAATCCAATATCTTCTTCTGCAAGCCACGGCCAAGAGAAAGGAGGAACCAGACTTTCCGGACTGGTTTGGTTCCGCCTTGTTTGGGTCGCTTGGGTTTGAGGTTTGGTTTTTGGGCTGCTCCGAGGCGCCCTTTTGAGTTTCAAGCCCCTCTCTAAAACTGACCCTGAGAGATGGTGAGTGTGGGAATGGGGGGAGAAGCAAGAAAAGGAAGGCTGCTGGAGGAAAGTTCTAGTCTGCAGTCCAGAAAAGACGTGCCCTTTCTGCAAACCAGCCAAACGGGTTAGCGTTGCATCAATCCGCCTGCACAGCAGACAGAATGAAAAATGCAACACCAGCGCCCTTACGCATGCAACATTTTTCTGTTGTAATTTAAAAGGCCCTTTGTTTGATTCTATGCGCCCCTTGGTGCAGAGTGTTAAAGCTGCAGTACTGCATTCCTAAGCTCTGCTCGTGACCTGAGTTTGATCCCCAGCAGTAGCTGGGTTTTCAGGTAACCGGCTCGAGGTGGACTCAGCCTTCCATCCTTCCGAGGTTGGTAAAATGAGTCCTCAGCTTGCTGGGGGGAAAGCGTAGATGACTGGGGAAGGCAACGGCAAACCACTCCGTAAAAAAGTATGTCGTGAAAATGTCATGAAAGCAGCGTCACCCCAGAATCGGAAACGACTGGTGCTTGCACAGGGGACCTTTCCTTTCCTTGTTTGATTCTGCCTAGTTTCTGATAACTTGATGGTACGCGAGCAGACAACAATCTTGTAATGTATATCTTATTGGGGTTTTTTTTCCTGATGTATTGTTCGAAGACAGTCATTTGCCGAGACAGGAGATCTTATCATAGAAGCATAGAACCATAGAGTTGGAAGGGTCACCTCGTCCAACCCCCTGCGCAATGCAGGAAACTCACAAACACCTCCCCCTAAATTCACAGGATCCTCATTGCTGTCAGATGGCCATCTAGCCTCTGTTTAAAAACCTCCAAGGAAGGAGAGCCCACCGCCTCCCGAGGAAGCCTGTTCCACTGAGGAACCGCTATAACAGTCAGGAAGTTCTTCCTAGTGGTTAAATCCACGTTATCTTGGTTAAATCCGTGTCACTCTGAAGTCTCTAGTATTTGAAACTTTTTTTTTCTCCTGCAAGCTGTTTTTGTGTGCAATTAGATGGAAAGCAAGTGGCTCGTGTTACTCAGAATAGGAGCCTCCTCTTTAATGCATGGATGCCGTTGGATTGTTCCTTGCAGCGGCTTCCCAGTGGGAGGGGCGCTTCCTGCCGCTTTCCCCCCAGTTGTCATTACTGCCTTTGCAGCTTGATATACAGCACTGTGTGGCGCTGGCTTTGTTTTTAGGGCAGGGGCGTTGAACTCATTTGTTATGAGGGCCGGGTTTGACATAAAGGAGACCTTGTCATAAAATGTAACGCCAGATAGCAGAGAGGCTTGGCTCAGCAGCTCTGCTGTGCGATTGAGAGAGCCTGGCAAAGCAAACTTCGCAAAGGACAAAAACACGAATAAAGATTTTTTTAAAAAAAATATGCTTAAAACATTAGCACTTGTTAGTCTTAAAGGTGTTTTCTTTGTATCTCTCCTGTGCAATCCAGGGAACTGGGCAAAGGAAGCTCTGGCTCTTTCCTTCCTTCCCCAGGGGACCGAGAGGGGGAGGAGCCTCAGCCAATAGAAGGACGAGAGGCTTGGCTCAGCAGCTCCGCTGTGCGATTGAGAGAGCCTGGCAAAGCAAACTATTCTTCTCCCCCCTTCCTCCCCAAGGGAGGAGCCTCAGTCAATGGAGAAAATAGAGGCTTTGTTCTGTAGCTCCTGTGCGACTTAGCAAGCCTGGCAAAGCCAGCCATGATGCAGAAAGAAGCAAGAGAGAGGGAGAAGGAAGCAGAGGACAGCCAGTTGCTCAGGAGCTTTCTGGGGGCCTGATTCAGCCTCTGGGCCGCATGTTTAGCACCCCTGTTTTAGGGGGAGGGAGAGGGAGATCCGGAAGTGCAGAATTATTGCTGGCCGTTCAGGAGGAGGAGGAGGCCAGTTTCCTGGGGCTTCCTGAATTCCAACTGCTACAGAACTCCCAAGATCAACATCTCAGGTCAGTCATTCCTAAAATGCATACCGGGATATTTCCTTTGCCCTAAGAAATAAACAGAGGGCACCTGATGCAGGGGTGGAATTCTAGCAGGAGCTCCTTTGCATATTAGGCCGCACACCCCTGATGTCAAAAAAAGAGCCTTGTAAGCTCTTGGAGGATTGGCTATACCAGGGGGGTGCGGCCTAATATGCAAAGGAGCTCCTGCTAGAATTCCACCCCGACCTGAAGCATCCGTTTACGAGGGAAGGGCAGTGGCACAGTGGTAGGACATCCGCTTATAGGGTTGCCAATCCCCAGGTGGGGACAGGGGATCCCCCAGTTTGGAGACCCTCCCCCTGCTTCAGGGTCATCAGAAAGCAGCTGGGGGGGGGTTGTCTGCTGTGCACTCCATTATTCTCTACGGAGACTGATTCCCATAGGGTATAATGGAGAATCGAACTTTGGGTATCTGGGCGGGCTGTTTTTTGAGACTGGGGCACCATATTTCCAGCATAGCATCTGGTGCCCCTCTTCAAAGCACCCTCCATGTTTCAGAAATTCTATGAGCCCCAAAAGAAGGTGCCCCTATCCTTCATTATTTCCAATGGCGGGAAAGGCGTTTAAAAGGTTTGCGGTCCCTTTCAATGTGATGGCCGGAACTCCCTTGGGAGTTCAGTTGTGCTCATCACAACTTTGCTCCTGGCTCCACCCCCAATGTCTCCTGGCTCCACCCCCCAATGTCCCCTGGCTCCACCCCCAAAGTCTCCAGATATTTCTTGAATTGGACCTGGCAACCCTATCTGCTTAGCATGCAGAAGTTCCTAGGTTCAATCCCCGGCATCTCCGCTCCAAGAGGATCAGGTAGTAGTTGATGTGAAAGATCTTTAATGGAGACCTTGGGAGTGGCTTCCAATCTGAGTAGACAATATTAACTTTGATGGACCAGTGGTCTGATTCAGTATAGGGCGGCTTCATCTGTCCGTATGATTTACTGCCCTGGTTGTAACTTCCGCTAACCTGGAAAGTGCATGAGGGTTAGTTCTTCCGTGCTTCTGTTTTGGGTCATTCACTCATATCTTACGCAGACACAAGCAGAAATACCTATCCTGAAAGGAGGCGGCCCATTGCATCTCTGCATGAGTTGCTGCTCTCAGGCATTCCTTTTAATCAAGAGGCATGCCCAGTATAATAATACGGAGACATAGCAGCTAATGAATTCCTGTGAGGGCAGGTGGTTGTATGCTCTTAGGGGCTGGAATGAAACGAGCGTTCCGTTTAAATTCAGGGAGACGAAGTTGCGGCGGCTAATTAGAAACTTGGGAAATAAAGACCAAAGTGGAAGGAGCTGCCATAATTGCCGCAGGAGCATCCCAGCTCTGCTTGCGCAGGAGATGCTACAAAATGCCTAACGATTCCTCATGAAGGGCTCGTGGCCATTTTAAAACAAAATCGGCTTCATCGTGCCCATTCCCCCCCCCCCCCAAGGCAGCAGAGGGGGGAAAAAATCAATGGTCTATTTCGGTCTTCATCGGAGGGTTAGATTTACTGCGACGATAAATAGTACTGAGGATTATTCGGAGTCGTTGGGAACAACAAATAATTTGGCAGATAAAAGCCTTGATGAATTGCCGTATATCTGTAGAAAGTAATAAAATGTGTTCCTCTATAACAAGTTCCTTAGTGAACGAAGGGGTTGGATGTCTCTCAGTTTCATTCAAGGAGCAGAACTCTTCCCTTAAAAAAAATGCAGTTCCACTCCATAAACCCAGTTTCCTAATTGTCATAAATACATTTTGTGTTGTTTTAGAAATACGAGTCCCCCCCCTCCTCATTTTTATTATTGTGCCTCGGATGTGCGTCTTCCCGAACGGTAAGGTTTTCATCGTGACGCTTTATGGCTTTTTTTAGCTCTGCGCGGGCTGAGGCAGAACTATTACGCTCTCAGCAGGAGCTATTTATAGCTTGACATTGAGTGCTCCTTTCTATATCCGTTCCACTACACCTACTCAAAAAAAGAAAAAGAAAAAAAGGAGTTCAGGCTGTAAAAAAAAAAAATCAGAATAATTTCCTCTCTTTGCTTTCCTCAGCCTTGCCTGCAGTCTTATTGCAGGTTGTTTGGGGCTCTGGTTGACAGAAAGCCCAGCCGGCATCACGCAGGGGGGCGGCGGTGAATCTCTGCAGCTCAGCCAGACAGCCTGGGTCAGTGTCCCCTGTCCCCCCCCCCCCCCCCCGTGGTAGCTTTAGGTGCAAAGGATTTATGCTCCCCTTCCCAGCTTGTTATGATCGAGGTTTGTTATGCTAGAGCCCTGTGGAGGTTTATAAAATTATGCCTGGGGTGGAGAGAATTGACGGAGAGACATTTTTCTCCCTCTCCCAATGTACTAGAACTCAAGGGCATGCAATGAAGCCGTTGGGCAGTAGGTTCAGGACGGACAAAAGGAGATAAGTGCTTTACACCAGTGGTCCCCAACCTTTTTTGGCACCAGGGACCAGTTTTGTGGAAGACAATTTTTCCACAGACCAGGGGTGGGAGGATGGTTTCAGGATGATACACTTGTGCGCTTTATTTCTATTAGTTTGGTGTGGTGGTTAAGTGTGCGGACTCTTCTCTGGGAGAACCGGGTTTGATTCCCCACTCCTCCACTTGCACCTGCTGGCATGGCCTTGGGTCAGCCAGAGCTCCCATAGGAGTTGTCCTTGAAAGGGCAGCTTCTGGGGAGAGCTCTCTCGGCCCCACCCACCTCACAGGATGTCTTTTGCGGTGGAGGTAGTTAAAGGAGATTGTGAGCCGCTCTGGGACTCTTGAGATTCAGAGCGGAGGGCAGGATATAAATCAGATGCCTTCTTCTTATTACTACGTCGTAATATATAATGAAGTAGTTATACAACTTACGGCCCGGTTGCTAACAGGCCACGAACCGGAACCGGTCCACACCTGGGGGTTGGAGACCCCCCACTTTACACACAGAGGGATCAGAATGTGGAATTCTATGCCAGAGGATGCAGTGACGGCCACCAGAAGAAACAGCTTGAAAAGGAAGATATATACATATATGCAGCCCCGTGGCGCAGAGTGGGAAAGCTGCAGTCCTGCGGTCCGAGCCCTCTGCTCACGACCTGAGTTTGATCCCGGCGGAAGCTGGGTTCAGGTAGCCGGCTCAAGGTTGACTCTGTCAGGCGTGGGTTCATTGAAGCTCACAAGTAAGCAGACTTAGTATTTGAAACAAAGTTGCATTTATTGGATACTTCAGAGTTACTCCAGCTAGAAAGGCATTGGAACTGATGGAGATCAGCTCGAAGCATTGGTATTTAATATTCTACATCAAAGCAATCTTTACTACCCCTCACTTCCCAAGAAGGTTGCTTTTTGCGTGTGAGATTTTTCCCAACGCTCCCCCCCCCCCCCCCCCCCGCTTATCTCTTCAGTTGGTGGTTACATTTCCCGGAGGCGATGTCCTTGGCGCCTCTGGCGAGGATATATATATATATATATATGCACACACACATATATATACATTCATACACATACACATTCTCTCTCTCTCTCTCTCTTTCTCTCTCTCTCTCTCCCCCCCCCCCCCACTCTCGTCTTCCCTGACTGGAAAGGTAGCTGACATTTCGTATAAGTTGTTCAATACTCTTGTAGTATGATAGGATTCTTCTGCGTTTGAGTTAAATATAGTAGCGGCAACATGGGAAGAAATCAATGGCGTTCGGTTACCTTTCTTTTAACTAAGACTTGGGCTCAGAGTCCTCATAAATTCTGCACAAAAGAGCCGGATTTTCTAATAGAGGTTAGATATGGATTTGACCCGCCGCAAAAGGTATTGCCGGAGACGGGGCACGATGAATGGATTGTATGGTAAACTGCTTAGCTGGCTGCTTGTAACAATCCTAGAGGCTTGTGAAAGTAGGGGGGAAATAATTCTGAAATGCAGATTGCCTGATAAATCAGAGACATTGAACTACTTCATCCCCCTCGAGCGGCCCCGTGGCCGCACAGCCAGCTGCACACACAAAATGAACTGGTGGTTTGACAATCATACCTTTTGGATGCAGGTGGCTTTACCGCTGTAGGAAATGCCTGGCGGTTCACCCTTGCAGGCTGCTGTGTCTGGACTTCCTGGTGCCAGCCAGGCTCAGGATTAGTTCAGAATACATCCTGGGGAGCCTGTCCAAAAGATGCTCTGGCCGTTTTGGTTATTGTGTGTGTGCATTGGTTAGTTTTTGCACAGGTTGGACCCTGGGGCTTGCCTTCCCTTCTGGTCTCGCTAACCCATTTGATGAAGGTCTTCTAACCAGGCCTCATTTTGAGCAGGAGCTCACAGGAGCGGAGCTCTGAAACCTCCAAATTTTATTTTGCTCTTTCTTTTCTTACCCCCCCCCCCCCCAAAAAAAAATACTTGCTTCTGAGCTCTATTGTTCAAACCCCCTGGGAGAATTTTGCTGAACTCTTAAGATTTGACAGACTTTCTAATATTTTCCCCCACAAAAAATATCTGACATTCATGTGTTGTGGCTCTCAAACATCTGACATAATTTTATGCGGGTCTTACATTAAGAGCCCCGTGGCGCAGAGTGGTAAAGCTGCAGTCCTGCAGTCCTAAGCTCTGCTCACGACCTGAGTTCAATCCCCGGCGGAAGCTGGGTTTTCAGGTCGCCGGCTCGAGGTTGACTCAGCCTTCCATCCTTCCGAGGTCGGTCAAAGGAATCCCCAGCTTGCTGGGGGGAAAGTGTAGATGACTGGGGAAGGCAGTGGCAAACCACCCCGTAAAAAGTCTGCTGTGAACGCGTTGTGAAAGCAACGTCACCCCAGAGTCGGAAACGACTGGCGCTTGCACAGGGGACTATCTTTACTTTTTTAAGTGTGACGGCATCCTTGAAGAGTGCAAGCACTTTCTAAGGAACAGCCGATAAAACTAAAAAAGGGTTTATCCTGTTCTTCTTCTTCTTCTCCTCCTCTTCCAGGAAATGTTCTCCTATCTTTCAAGCGAGCTGAAGAAGTTAGCGGAAGCCTACAATGAAAGACTGCTGGAGACGCCTCACAACCCTATCTCCTTAGGTAACTACTTGCGTTTCTGCCGTGGAGTAAATCGTGCGGTGGCTATAGAAGGCCATCTTGGGTGTGCTCTCTGGGAGTGGCTTTTCCCTCCACACAGCGGGATGGGGCCCTTTCACAGCAGGATTCCCAAAAGTTTTTATCGCCAACAGTCCCCAATGGAGAATCAATCCGGGGGGTTGTCTGGGGCTCTGTGGGGTCAAATTCTGTGAGCCCCCAAAGAAGGTGTCCCCGTCCTCCGTTGTTTCCAGCAGAGGGGGAAAGTGGCCCTGCCGCGTTGATTGCGGCAGTTTATCCTGTCGTGCAGGGGTGGCCTTGGCACCTGTCGCATCCCTTGGCACCTGTCGCGTCAACCATCACCAGTGGTCTGACCTAGCCTCAGATCGCAAAGCATGGAGGCACACCATCCACCAGGCTGTCTCTTCCTTTGAGAACGCACGCACAGCTGGTCTTGAGGACAAAAGGAGATTGAGGAAGAATCGCACTGCTACAGCACCAACCCCGAATCAGACTTTTCCCTGCAGCCACTGTGGCCGGACCTGCCTGTCCCGCATTGGTCTTGTCAGCCACCAGCGAGCCTGCAGCAGACGTGGACTATTGCACCCTTCTTAAATCTTCGTTCGCGAAGCCAAGCCGAGAGAGAGAGAGAGAGCAGGGGTGGCCAACGGTAGCTCTCCAGATGTTTTTTGCCTACAACTCCCATCAGCCCCAGCCAGCATGGCCATGCTGGCTGGGGCTGATGGGAGTTGTAGGCAAAAAACATCTGGAGAGCTACCGTTGGCCACCCCTGCTGCAGTGTTTTGAGAACTTCCGTATACACCAGAGTAAGGAATTTAGCTTCTTCTGCTCAGTGACAAACTACCTTTGGCTATGTGTTGTTGACAGAGAGCTTTTGAAAAAATTGTGAAGACTAATTAGAATTGGTTTAACGCGGGGGTGTCAAACTCAATTTTCTTATGAGGGCAAATCTGACATAAAGGAGGCCTTGTTGGGCCAGGCCACGTTGGGCTGGGCCATGTGTGTACCTATTAAAGATTAGGTAGCAGAGGTATAAACTTTATAAAGGACACAGACAAACACAATTAAAGATTTAAAAAACAAACGAACGTTAAAACATGCTTAAAACATTAGCGCTCGTTGTATCTCTTCCGTGCAGTCCAGGGAATTGGACAAAGGAAGCTCTGGCTGTTTCCTTCCTTCCCCAGGGGACCAGGAGGGAGAGGAGTCTCGGCCAATAGAAGGAAGAGAGGCTTGGCTCTGTAGCTTTTGTGGAGTTGAGCAAGCCTTGCAAAGCGAGCTGTGATGCAGAAGGAAGCAAGAGAGAGGGAGAAGGAAGCAGATGACAGCCAGTTGCTCGGGAGCCTGATAGAAGGCCTGATTTGGCCCCTGGACCGCATGTTTGATACCCCTGGTTTAACGTCTACTCTCTGGGTTGGATTCAACCTGCTTTTCTGCTGCTAAAGGTGGGGGAGGCTTTGACAACCAAAAAGGTTCTGCTGGGGAACAGGGACAAAAAGGCATGTGTGAGGGAGCTGTCCTAAGTAGGGGGAGGTGGGTGCGATGGAATGAAAAAGCTGGCTGGATCCAGCCTCAACCAGATTCTCTTGTAATGAGGATTTCCCAACGAGCTTCAAACACCTATAAAAGAAGAAGAACTGCAGATTTATACCCCGCCCTTCTCTCTGAATCAGCGACTCAGAGCGGCTTACAATCTCCTATATCTTCTCCCCCCGCAACAGACACCCTGTGAGGTGGGTGGGGCTGAGAGGGCTCTCCCAGCAGCTGCCCTTTCAAGGACAACTTCTGCCAGAGCTATGGCTGACCCAAAGCCATTCCAGCAGGTACAAGTGGAGGAGTGGGGAATCAAACCCGGTTTGAGGCTGTTAGCCATGGTTAGCAAGGCAGATACAACACTGAACTGGGGTTGAGGCCTGTAAAGGAAGGCTGTTAACCATGGTTAGGAATATAGATGAACCACTGAACTGTGATGAAGGCCCGGAAAGAAAGGAACGGTGATGTTTTCGTTTGAGAGGAGAGGAGGAAGTGGAAGGGAGTGTGCAACTAAGGTTTTTGTATTTCACCAGAAAAGATTATATACGAGAACACTCAAGTTGTAAAGTACGTTTTTGTTACAAAAACCTTTATTGTAACACAGCTGCTTTGCGTTTTCAGCGATGTCCTTGAAGAAGTTAGATGAACTAAGCGGTACAGCAATTACACAGCTTGGATCGATGCTTTTCACAAGACAAGTTTCTGGAGCAAGGCAAGTTTTTCTACTAACATTTTGGATTTAGAATTCTAATAAGCAATAGGAGCTAGGCTACTGTCTGACTTCCAAAGATGTGCAAAGAGTGGCAGAACAGATATTGTACACAGCTTGATCTTCTGTGTCCATCCTTTGAAGTAAACCTGCCTGATTTTCATTGTGCTTTCTTCTAAGAAGAAGAAGACCGCAGATTTATACCCCGCCCTTCACTCTGAATTAGAGTCTCACAGAGGCTCACAATCTCCTTTATCTCCTTCCCCCACAACAGACACCCTGTGAGGTGGGTGGGGCTGAGAGAGCTCTCCCAGCAGCTGCCTTTTCAAGGACAACTCCTACAAGAGCTATGGCCAGGGGTGGCCAAACTTGCTTAATGTAAGAGCCATATAGAAGAAACGTGAGATGTTTGAGAGCCACAAGACAGGAATGTCAGATGTTTGAGAGCCGCAAGACAGGAAGGAAGGAAAATAGATGAGGCAGGTAGAGGTGGAAAGAAAGCAACTTAAAATGCGTTCTCTAAGCCACCAGCTGACTTGGCTCAGATAAGTGATTTAAAGAGACAAATGCCATCTGTTTGAGAGTTGCAAGACATGAGCATCAGATGTTTGAGAGCTGCAAGGAAGGAAGGCAAATAGAGGGGGGGGAAGGGAGAGAGAAGTGGAAAGAAAGCAACTTTAACAGTAAATGCATTCTCCAAGCTGCTGGTTGGGTTGGCTCGGAGTAGTGATTTAAAGAGACAGATGCCGTCTCCAAGCTGGCCAATGGGGCAGTGGGGGCTTCGAAAGCCACCCAGTATGTGTGAAAGAGCCACATGTGGCTTCCGAGCCATAGTTTGGCCAGTCCTGGCTATGGCTAAGCCAAGGCCATTGCAGCAGCGGCAAGCAGAAGAGCAGGGAATCAAACCCGGTTCTCCTAGATAAGAGTCCGCACACTTAACCACTACACCAGTGGGAGATGAGTGAAGGAGTGTGGCCTTTTGTGGGATGCAGGTGGTTTAGTTGCTAAATGGGGCTGCCCCTAACTTATTCACTCTTATTTGCCTTTTTCAACATTTGCCTTTCTAACATAGTCAGGTTTGCTTTCCAGGGTCGTTCCCCTCGGCTCTCTGCAAACCGTGAGCGGCTACACTTTCAAAGGCTTCATGTCCCATACGAACAGCTACCGCTGCGCGTACCTCAATGCCGCTGCCGCCGTTGGAATGTCCAAACAAGACGTAGACGTGTTCCTGAAAAGGCTCGACAAGTGTTTGAAGGCTCTAGCGAAAGGAAAGAACCACGGCGAAGACGCGCCCGTAATGGACGAAGACAAAGTTGGGCCTGAAGTGGAAGAACACGACACAAACGCCGCTGAAGGAAATGGCGAAAGTTAGATGAGAAAAGATAAATTTCCGGATTGTAAAATGCAAGCTGTATATTGGGGTGGGGGAGATCGTGCAATCTGTTGTGCAATTAAAATGAATTGAACCAAAATTTAATTGAACCAAAATGTAGATCACCAAGAGCCCCCAGTCTTGTGGGACATTGGCCTTCCAGGCTTCATGGCTCTCACCTGTTACTTTTACTGACATTCATGCCGGAGAACGGTCTGCGGGATTGGGCTCCGAGCAGATTTTCAGAGTGAGGAAGGTTGTCAGTGAAATTTGCATCTTTGGGCTTTTCTACATTCTCATTTTCTCATTTCAGATTCCTGCTTCTGTTCCGCACGCATTTTGCCTCCTTCTAGTCACAGATGCAATATTATGCTTGCGTACTCCAGACGTCAACCAGTGTAATATCGAACTGACCACTAGAGGGAGCAAAAGACAGGCAGAACAGAAACAAAAATCTGGAGAAACAAGAACTTAAAAGCAAGGAAAATGGGAGTGTGTGAAAGCCCTATCAAGGGACTAATGTGCTCTGTGCAGGACCTGTGGAAATCTGTTAATGGGAGCCAAGCCATTGCACTGCTAAGGCTCTTGATGTGGGTGAATGGGAAAGTGGCTGCTTTTTAAAGACCACTTTGATGCGTTATTCATGGTGGCCTGGTAGCCTTCCAAAAAACGGGCATAGCCGCAGGTGGTCCTCTGTTTGGGCAGCTTGCCCACTTAGCTCTAGTAAGGTTGTTTAAATTATTAGCTGATTCGTTACAAAACCCAGACAGACCATCCCATGCTTTTGAATCTCTCATTCTGCCGCTCTTGTAACACAATATTACAGAGCCTTCTTTGGCATTTAAATGGTGTGAACTGCTGTGATCGCCCTGCCTCGTGTTCTTTTTTGGAGTGGGGTGGGGGGCCGCATACATTTTATCCATCTTGGCTTTGGAACGGTTAACCGGGAGCATTTCCATTCCAGGGTTCGCCCCCCCCCCCCCCGGGGGTACACATCAGGCACCTTGCTTTATTTTAAGAGTTTTCACAAAAGGGCATGCTCTTTTCGAGCCCAGCTCGCAGGGCTTTCCTCTTCAAGCCAGAGCTAAGAAAAACCTGCTTTGCTCCAACTTGGGAGGGAGAACCAATGTGCCTGCTGCAGACATAGCCTTTGTGTGAATCAGGTCGGGGGGGGGGGGGGGAAGCAGTGTTCCCTCTAAGCTGAGTTAGTGTGAGCTGGCTTACCGTTTTTTAGCCTCCAGCTCACACATTTTTGTTTTGGCTCAGGAAAAATGGCCACAGAGCAAACTAATCTATGCAAGAGCTCACAACTTGAATGCCAGCCTCTCGCGAAGTAGAATCTTTGTTCACAAGCAGGCCTCAGATTCAGCAGGAGCTCACAGGAGCGCAGCTCCTGAACCTTTCTGAGGGTTCCCCCTCCTCCTCCCCACCTACCTTGTCCACTGAGTAGTAGGGGCAGCTGCATAACAATCCCTGAATTAGGAGAGCGGACAGCCAGCCAGCCACCAGGGGCTTTGCCACACCCCCAGCAGCCCTCATTAACCTTTGGAGAAGCCTGCGCCACCCTTTCTCCACTTCTTATGTGATTTTGGGAGGTGGGTGGCTTGCTGGCCTTTTGATTGTGAGGTGCAGCCCAAGAGTATCCCAGGAGAGTGAGCCCTGCCCAAGCAGGCCTCACTCACTTAGGGCTCTCCTTTTTTGCATCAGGTTTCTTGGGGTGTGTGGCGGCGGCATATGCAAATGAGTTATGCTAATGAGTCCCACCACCTATTTTTCTACAAAACGACCCCTGCTCACAAGTCTCAACAGCTTTGGGGGAGTACTGGAGGGGACCCTCAGTGCTGTATACGTACCTGTCACATTTTTCCCCATCCTTCCTCACAAGGAGCACAAAGTACAGTACACGGTTCCCTCCTTCCCCCATTTCTTTTTCATACCATGTAAGGTAGGCAGAGAGAGAGAGAGAGAAGGTGGTTCAAAGTCATCCGTCAAGGAGAGCCAGTTTGGTGTAGTGGTTAAGTGTGCAGACTCTTATCTGGGAGAACCGGGTTTGATTCCCCACTCCTCCACTTGCACCTGCTGGCATGGCCTTGGGTTAGCCATAGCTCTCCTAGGACTAGGAGTTGTCCTTGAAAGGACAACTTCTGGGATAGCCCTCTCCGCCCCACCCACCTCACAGGGTGTCTCTTGTTGGGGGAGAAGATATGGAAGATTGTAAGCCGCTCTGAGTCTCTGATTCAGAGAGAAGGACGGGGTATAAATCTGCAGTTCTTCTTCTTCGTGACCAGTGTTCCCTCTAAGCTGAGTTAGCGTGAGCTAGCTCACAGATTTTTAGCCTCTGGCTCACACATTTTTGTCTTAGCTCAGGAAGGATGACCCCAGAGCACACTAATTTATTCAGTAGCTCACAACTTTAATGCCAGCAGCTCACAACTTTAATGCCAGTAGCTCACAATGCAGAATTTTTGCTCACAAGACACAAGTTAGTGTGAGCTAGCTCACAGCTTTTTTTTTTTAGCCTCCGGCTCACACATTTTTTGTCTTAGCTCAGGAAAAATGGTTCCCAGAGCACAATAACTTATGCAGTTTTTCACAACCTGAATGCCAGCAGCTCGCAAAGTAGAATTTTTGCTCACAAGACTCCACAGCTTAGAGGGAGTATTGGCAGTGAGCTGAACTCACAATGCCTTTGCATGGTGGCGCTCAGCACTGGCATCCCATTTAGCTCTTTAACGAGGCTTCAAAGAAAACGTAGCTCAGGTATGAGCATTGGCTCAGCTTTCATGCGGGTGTACTAGGCTAGGGGAGTACTGGTACTGCCCCTACCGGATTGCTGGCAAGCTAGCCCATCTGCACCAATATGACGAACCGGAAGGTGGGGTGTGCAAGAGCTTCTCAGTGGGACTCGGGCCGGAGACAGTCCTGCTAGATTATCCTGGCAACCAGCTCTGGTCGATGCCTCTGCAGGCTTTCCTGTCCATGCAGACCACTGCTGTACAATACACTTGGCTCGGTTGTCATTTTCCCCACCTTCTCTTATGCTTAATGTAAGCAGGGGTGGAATTCTAGCAGGAGCTCCTTTGCATGTTAGGCCACACCCCCTGCTGTAGCCAATCGTCCAAGAGCTTGCAAGGCTTTTTTGTAAGCTCTTGGAGGATTGGCTACATCAGGGATGTGTGGACTAATATGCAAAGGAGCTCCTGCTAGAATCCCACCCCTGAACCTAAGAGGCACATAGAAGAAACATTAGATGTTTGGGAGCCAAGGGACATGAACATCAGATGTTAGAGAGCAGGCAGGAGAAAAGGATAATATGGGGGAAGAGAGAGGTAGAAAGAAAGCAACTTTTGACTTAAAATACATTCCCCAAGTCCCGGCTAGCTTGGCTTGGAGAAGTTATTTATTTATTGGATTTATATCCCGCTCTCCCCACCAAAGCAGGCCAAGGGCCGCTCACAACAATAAAAACATTTACAATTCTAAACTTTAACAGTTAAAACATTGAACATATTAAGCAATAAACAATCTGCACCTTGCCATTATTAAGCTGCTCCTTGCCAGAGGCTGAGCACATTTGAGAGAACTCTGTGAGAGAGCGGATAAGTGCTGGAAGGGTGAGATTTGGCTTTCTAAACAGCTGGGGAAGTTGCTGAGAATTCAGAGTTTGTATGATTTGTGTGGTGCTGAGAATTCAGAGTTTGTGTGGTGCTGGGGAACTGCTGTTTGTTTTGAGTGTGCTGTAAGTGATCGTTGCTGATTGATTGGGAGTGGCTGCGTTCCTGGGGCAGACTGAGGCCCCACCCTCTTTGCGTTATTAGGCTGCACCTTGCCAGAGGTGCGAGCTGAAGGGTGAGAGCTATAAAGGGCTCTTGGCCTTTGGCTCTTAGCCTGGGGGCTGTGTAAGAAGCCCAGGAAGGACCAGGAACCCGGATCCCTATTTTCCTTGTGTTCCCAATAAGGTAAGTAGACCCTCCAGAAGGAGATCCGCATAAACACAACAGGATTTAAAGGGGGACTGTATATTTTAAAAAGCTATCATGAAGATAGAATGCCAGCAGGGGGGTGGGGGCTTCCCATTGTTTTGCACTGAGTGTCCCATGTATGAATATCTGCCCACAGGACAGAAGTCTTGGGTGTGTGCTCGATGCAAGAAGCTCCTGGTCCCCAGGGAACGTGTTCGTACCCTTGAGGCGGAGGTGGCGGACCTGGAGAAGCAGAAACAGTCAGGCACTCGGAGAAGACTCTCAGGAACGTGTTAAATGAGCCCCACTCTGAACATGGGAGCCCCGTTGCTGCCAGGGAGAATGAGGGTCGAGAGGGAACAGGGCACCATGTTGAGGATAAGGGGAATGCACCCTCAGAAGGGACCTCTTCTTCGGTTGGTGAGCGGGAATCCTTTCGTGCCAAGGAACCATCCCTGGGCAGGGAGAGGGAGGGGGTCTTGGTAGTTTGTGTTTCGATCCTTAGGCAAATAGCTGGGTAACAAAACCGCTAGGCAGGAGACTTAAGGCCAGGACCTCCAAGGTAGCCTTCTCAGAAGTGCTACCTGTTCCACGTGCAGGGCTGGAGAGACAGGCACAAATTAGAAGTCTCAATGTGTGGATGAGATGATGGTGTAGGGAGGAAGGGTTTAAGTTTGTTAGGCACTGGGATGCTTTCTGGAACAAGCGGGAGCTGTACAAATGAGACGGTCTCCACTTGTCCCCAGAAGGAACCAGGCTGCTGGCGCTTAAGATCAAAAAGGTGGCAGAGCAGTTTTTAAACTAAATCTTGGGGGAAGGCTGACAGGAGATGAAATGTCTCTGGTTTGGGAGGACTCATCTCAAAGAGATGAAGGGTTAGCTGTTACTTTTCTACCAGGTAATGGATTAGAGTTGTCCACTGAGATGGTGACAAACAGTATCGACTGTCTGCCAAAGTCTCGAGACAGCAGGAGGAAGGTTGCAGGCCTAACTTGCCTGGGAAATTATAGATGTTTGTATACAAATACTAGAAGTGTCCGATGTAAAATTGGGGAGTTGGAATGTTTAGTGTTGGGGGGAAACAGATTGTGGGAATTTCATAAACTTGGTGGAATGAGGAGAATCAGTGGGACATGATGATTCCTGGATGTAAGTTATATCGGAAGGATAGGGAGGGAAGGGTTGGAGGTGGGGTGGCTCTGTATGTTAGAGAGGGTATACAATCCAGTAAGACTGAGGTCAGAGATTCCCTTCTAGAAATGCTTTGGGTCGAAATAGTGGGCCCAAAAGGAAATTTAACTATGGGAGTTTGTTATCACCCACCAAATCAAAAGATAGAGGACGATTATAATATGATGGAAGGATTAAAGATAGTGGCTAAACGTAAAAACTGTCATAATAGGTGATTTTAACTACCCGCAGATTGATTAGGTCAATATGTGTTCTGGTCGAGAGAAAGAGATTGAGTTGCTAGACACTCTCAATGACTGTACTATGGAGCAGATGGTCACAGAACCTACCAGGGGTGGGGCGAGCCTGGATTTGGTCCTAAGTAATGCCCAAGATCTGGTGAGAGATGTAAAAGTGATTGCACCGCTTGGGAGCAGTGACCATAACATTATTGATTTCACCATTTGTATAAATAGGGAGTTGCCCCAAAAGACCAGCACAACCACTTTTAACTTTAAAAGGGGTAAATTCTCTGAGATGAGGCATGTGAAGAGGAAACTGAAAGGAAAGGTAAATATAGTCCAAACCCTTGGGAAAGCTTGGAGGCTATTAAAAACTGCATGGTTAACAAACAAAGTTATGGATGCTGTAAAAGGTAAGAAGGATTCCTTTCAGCGGTGGAAAGCTAGTCCAATTGCGATTAATAAAAGGGAACACAGGCTGTGGCAAATCAAATGCAAGACTGTGATCAGGCAGGCAAAAATAACGACCAACAGTAAAAATTTCTTCAAATATATTAGAAGCAGGAAACCAGCCAGGGAGGCAGTGGGGCCCTTGGATGACCAATGGGTAAAAGGATTACTGAAGAACAGGGAAATGGCTGAGAAGCTGAATGCATTTTTTGTCTCTGTCTTCACTGTGGAAGATGAGAAGCGTTTGCCCGCTCCAGAACTGCTAATTTTGGAAGGGGTGTTGAAAGACCTGAGTCAGATTGAGGTGACAAGAGAGGAGGTCCTACAACTGATAGACAAATTAAAAACTAATAAGTCACCAGGTCCGGATGGCATACATCCAAGAGTTCTGAAAGAACTCAAAGGTGAACTTGTGGATCTCCTGACAAAAATATGTAATCTTTCATTGAAATCTGCCTCCGTTCCTGAGGACTGAAAGGCAGCAAACGTCACCCCCACCTTTAAAAAGGGTTCCAGAGGAGATCCAGGAAATTACAGGCCAGTCAGTCTGACTTCAATACTGGGAAAGTTGGTAGAAACTATTATCAAGGATGACTAGGCACACTGATGAACACAAGTTATTGAGGAAGACTCAGCATGGGTTCTGTAAGGGAAGATCTTGCCTCACTAACCTGTTACAGTTCTTTGAGGGGATGAACAAACATGTGGTCAAAGGGGACCCAATAGATGTTCTTTACCTTGACTTCCAGAAAGCTTTTGATAAAGTTCCTCATTAAAGGCTCCTTAGTAAGCTCAAGAGTCGTGGAGTAAAAGTACAAATCCTCTTGTGGATCAAAGACTGGCTAATTAATAGGAAGCAGAGAGTGAGTATAAATGGGCAATCTTCGCAGTGGAAGACTGTAAGCAGTGGGGTATCGCAGAGCTCAGTACTGGGTCCCATGCTCTTTCACTTGTTCATTAATGATTGGGAGTTGAGAGTAAGCAGTGAAGTGGCTAAGTTTGCAGATGACACTAAATTGTTCAGGGTGGTGAGAACCAGAGAGGATTGTGAGGCACTCCAAAGGGATCTGTTGAGGCTGGGTGAGTGATCAACATGGCAGTTGAGGTTCAGTGTGGCCAAGTGCAAAGTAATGCACATTGGGGCCAAGAATCTCAGCTACAAATACAAGTTGATGGGGTGTGAACTGGCAGAAACTGACCAAGACAGAAATCTTGGGGTCGTGGTAGATAACTCACTGAAAATGTCAAGGCAGTATGCGGTTGCAATAAAAGGCCAACGCCATGCTGGGAATTATTAGGAAGGGAATTGAAAACAGATCAGCCAGTATCATAATGCCCCTGTATAAATCAATGGTGCGGTCTCATTTGGAATACTGTGTGCAATTCTGGTCACCGCATCTCAAAAAGGATATTATATCATTGGAAAAAGTGCAGAAAATGGCAACTAGAATGATTAAAGGTTTGGAACGCTTTCCCTATGAAGAAAGGTTAAAATGCTTGGGGCTCTTTAGTGTTGCGAAACACTGACTGGGTGGTGACATGATAGAGGTTTACAAGATTATGCATGGGATGGAGAAGGTAGAGAAAGAAGTCCTTTTCTCCCTTTCTCACAATACAAGAACTTATGGGCGTTTAATGAAATTGCTGAGCAATCGAGTTAGAACGGATGAAAGGAAGTACTTCTTCCTTTGGGTGATTAACATGTGGAATTCACTGCCACAGGATGTGGTGGCAGCTACAAGCATAGCCAGCTTCAAGAGGGGATTCGATAAAAATATGGAGCAGAGGTCCATCAGTGTCTATTAGCCACAGCATTTTATTGGAACTGTCGGGCAGTGATGTTCTGTATTCTTGGTGCTTGCGGGGGGGAGGCAAAGTGGAAGCGCTTCTAGCCCCACTTGTAAACCTTCTGATGGGTTAGGGGTTTTTTTGGCCACTGTGTGATACAGAGTGTTGGACTGGATGGGCCACTGGCCTGATCCAACATGGCTTCTCTTATGTTCTTATGTGACTCAGAGTGTTGGACTGGATGGGCCATTGGCCTGATCCAACATGGCTTCTCTTATGTTCTTATGTGACACAGAGTGTTGGACTGGATGGGCCATTGGCCTGATCCAACAATGCTTCTCTTATGTTCTTATGTGACACAGAGTGTTGGACTGGAGGGGCCATTGGCCTGATCCAACAGGGCTTCTCTTATGTTCTTATGTGACGCAGAGTGTTGGACTGGATGGGCCATTGGCCTGATCCAACATGGCTTCTCTTATGTTCTTATGTGACGCAGAGTGTTGGACTGGATGGGCCACTGGCCTGATCCAACAGGGCTTCTCTTATGTTCTTATGTGACACAGAGTGTTGGACTGGATGGGCCACTGGCCTGATCCAACAGGGCTTCTCTTATGTTCTTATGTGACGCAGAGTGTTGGACTGGATGGGCCATTGGCCTGATCCAGCATGGCTTCTCTTATGTTCTTATGTGACGCAGAGTGTTGGACTGGATGGGCCACTGGCCTGATCCAACAGGGCTTCTCTTATGTTCTTATGTGACGCAGAGAGTTGGACTGGATGGGCCATTGGCGTGATCCAACATGGCTTCTCTTATGTTCTTATGTGACGCAGAGTGTTGGACTGGATGGGCCACTGGCCTGATCCAACAGGGCTTCTCTTATGTTCTTATGTGACACAGAGTGTTGGACTGGATGGGCCACTGGCCTGATCCAACAGGGCTTCTCTTATGTTCTTATGTGACGCAGAGTGTTGGACTGGATGGGCCATTGGCCTGATCCAGCATGGCTTCTCTTATGTTCTTATGTGACGCAGAGTGTTGGACTGGATGGGCCACTGGCCTGATCCAACAGGGCTTCTCTTATGTTCTTATGTGACGCAGAGTGTTGGACTGGATGGGCCACTGGCCTGATCCAACAGGGCTTCTCTTATGTTCTTATGTGACACAGAGTGTTGGACTGGATGGGCCATTGGCCTGATCCAGCATGGCTTCTCTTATGTTCTTATGTGACGCAGAGAGTTGGACTGGATGGGCCATTGGCCTGATCCAGCATGGCTTCTCTTATGTTCTTATGTGACGCAGAGAGTTGGACTGGATGGGCCACTGGCCTGATCCAACATGGCTTCTCTTATGTTCTTATGTGACTCAGAGTGTTGGACTGGATGGGCCATTGGCCTGATCCAACATGGCTTCTCTTATGTTCTTATGTGACACAGAGTGTTGGACTGGATGGGCCATTGGCCTGATCCAACAATGCTTCTCTTATGTTCTTATGTGACACAGAGTGTTGGACTGGAGGGGCCATTGGCCTGATCCAACAGGGCTTCTCTTATGTTCTTATGTGACGCAGAGTGTTGGACTGGATGGGCCATTGGCCTGATCCAACATGGCTTCTCTTATGTTCTTATGTGACGCAGAGTGTTGGACTGGATGGGCCACTGGCCTGATCCAACAGGGCTTCTCTTATGTTCTTATGTGACACAGAGTGTTGGACTGGATGGGCCACTGGCCTGATCCAACAGGGCTTCTCTTATGTTCTTATGTGACGCAGAGTGTTGGACTGGATGGGCCATTGGCCTGATCCAGCATGGCTTCTCTTATGTTCTTATGTGACGCAGAGTGTTGGACTGGATGGGCCACTGGCCTGATCCAACAGGGCTTCTCTTATGTTCTTATGTGACGCAGAGAGTTGGACTGGATGGGCCATTGGCGTGATCCAACATGGCTTCTCTTATGTTCTTATGTGACGCAGAGTGTTGGACTGGATGGGCCACTGGCCTGATCCAACAGGGCTTCTCTTATGTTCTTATGTGACACAGAGTGTTGGACTGGATGGGCCACTGGCCTGATCCAACAGGGCTTCTCTTATGTTCTTATGTGACGCAGAGTGTTGGACTGGATGGGCCATTGGCCTGATCCAGCATGGCTTCTCTTATGTTCTTATGTGACGCAGAGTGTTGGACTGGATGGGCCACTGGCCTGATCCAACAATGCTTCTCTTATGTTCTTATGTGACACAGAGTGTTGGACTGGATGGGCCATTGGCCTGATCCAACATGGCTTCTCTTATGTTCTTATGTGAGACAGAGTGTTGGACTGGAGGGGCCACTGGCCTGATCCAGCATGGCTTCTCTCATGTTCTTATGTGAGACAGAGTGTTGGACTGGAGGGGCCACTGGCCTGATCCAACAGGGCTTCTCTTATGTTCTTATGTGACACAGAGTGTTGGACTGGATGGGCCATTGGCCTGATCCAACATGGCTTCTCTTATGTTCTTATGTGACACAGAGTGTTGGACTGGATGGGCCACTGGCCTGATCCAACATGGCTTCTCTTATGTTCTTATCAAAACAGATCAAAACAATCTGGTGCTAGTATCATTAATTTCCAGTGTCTTCAGCCCTCTTGGGTATCCTCATATACTACTATTTATTTATTTTATCAAATTTATATCCTGCCCTCCCCTGGCAGGCTCAGGGCAGCTAACAGCAAATTAACCATATAAAACATTAAAAACAGATTACACTATAAAATCAACCATTACAGTTTATTATCAGTTCCGTTGAAGGCGAGTCGAGTTGTCTTACGGGCCTTGCAGAACTGGGCAAGGTCCCGCAAGGCTCTTAGTTCTTCTGGGAGTTGGTTCCACCAATAGGGGGCCACTATTGAGAAGGCTGTGAGAGCTGGACCATAAGGAAGGCCGAGTGCAGAAGAATATATGCTTTTGAGACGAGGTGCTGGAGAAGACTCTTGAGAGTCCCTTGGACTGCAAGAAGATCCAGTCAGTCAGTCCTAAGGGAAATTAACCCTGACTGTTCCCTGGATAGTCAGATGCTGAAGCTGAAGCAGAAATACTTTGGCCACCCAACGAGAAGGGAGCACTCCCTGGAGAAGACCCCGATGCTGGGAAAGACAGAAGGCAAAGAAGAAGGGGACGGCAAAAGATGAGCGCAGAAGAATAGATGCTTTTGAGCTGTGGTGCTGGAGAAGACTCTTGAGAGTCCCTTGGACTGCAAGAAGATCCAATCAGTCAGTCCTAAGGGAAATCAACCCAGACTGTTCCCTGGAAGGTCAGCTGCTGAAGCTGAAGCTCAAATACTTTGGCCACTCAATGAGAAGGGAGCACTCCCTGGAGAAGACCCTGATGCTGGGAAAGGTAGAGGGCAAAAATAGAAGGGGATGGCAAAAGGTGAGCGCGGAAGAATAGATGCTTTCGAGCTGTGGTGCTGGAGAAGAATCTTGAGAGTCCCTTGGACTGCAAGAAGATCCAGTCAGTCAGTCCTGAGGGAAATCAACCCTGACTGTTCCTTAAAAGGTCAGATGCTGAAGCTGAAGCTCAAATTCTTTGGCCACTCAATGAGAAGGGAGCACTCCCTGGAGAAGACCCTGATGCTGGGAAAGACAGGAGGCAAAAGAAGAAGGGGGCGGCAAAAGATGAGATGGCTGGACAGCGTTACTGATGTGACAAACACGAATTTGAGGATGGTGAAAGACAGGAGGGCCTGGCGTGACTTGGTCCAGGGGGTCGCAAAGAGTCGGACTCGACTGTGTGACTGAACCACAACAACAGCAACATTGAGAAGGCTCTCTCTCTGGTAGTCTTCAATCTTGCCTCCCTCGGCAAGATTTAAAACCGAGAAATGCCTTCTCCTAACTGGCCCAAGGGGGGGGGGGCAGCTTTGAGAGCCACACAACACGTGTGAAAGAGCCGCACGTGACTCCCGAGCCACAATTTGGCCACCCATTTTAGAGGCACAATCATGTCAAGCTGTATAAGGAGCTAATCCAATTCGCCAGGGGCTTCCCCTGAAATAACCTTGCCCAGTGATTAACGGTAGCCTGTTTTGGAGGGCATTCCTAGGGTCGCCATACCTTGGAAGCGACTCGCCGGCTGCGGTTGCCAGCTTCGGGTTGTAAAACAGCTGGAGCTTTGAGGGGGGGATCCTGGGAAGGGCGGGGTTTGGAGAGGGGAGGGGCCTCAGCAGGGTAGAAAGGCATCGAGTCCCTCCTCCAAAGCAGCCCTTTCTCCAGGAGACCTGATCTGGAGATCCATTGTAATAGCAGGTCTCTCCAGGTGCCACCTGGAGGTTGGCAACCCTACTTGGCAGGAACACACACACACCCACGCGGTCCGTGGAACTCTCTGGTCAAGCCATGCCTGCCGCTGACTACGAAGCGCTGTGTTAACTGGCGCTGGGAGCTCCCAGTACACAGAGGGGTAAGGTAGATCGTCACCCGGAGTACTTCTGAATAGCGTACTTGGAGCTCACAGATTGGTCTCTTTTAGTCCTGGGTGGTGCATAATTTATGCAGTGGCTGACAACTTTAATACCAGCGGCTCATCACAAAGTCGAATTTTTGCTCACAAGACTGCCGCTTAGAGCAGGGGTGTCAAACATGCAGTTGGGGGGCCGAATCAGGCCCCCAGAGGTCTCCTATCAGGCCCCCAAGCAACTGGCCGTCCTCTGCTTCCTTCTCCCTCTCTCTCGCTTCCTTTCCTTTTCCTTCCTCTTTTGGACTCTTTAAAAAAAAAAAAAAAAACCCTGATGAATTTGTCCTTTTTGGATTGGAAAGTTAGGAATATTCTTAGTTAGTAGCAATTATCACCAGTTAAATCGTAGGGGTATTTAAAACGAGACTTGTCACAGTGATCGCTCATAGAATCATAGAGTTGGATGGGACCTCCAGGGTCATCTAGTCCAACCCCCTGCACAATGCAGGAAACTCACAAACACCTCCCCCTAAATTCACAGGATCTTCTTACTCATTTGAAGTAGTCAGGAAAAATGTCTTCTTTCTTGTTTTTCAAAAGATGGTAATCTTGCTTCGAGGCTGGCAGAGTACAGTGTACTAATAGTAACAGAATTCAGGCTCCTCGCATTATTTATTTTAACAGTCATGAATCTGGTTAATTGCACCAGCCTAAAAGGACAAAAGCCATACAACCCTTCATACGCTGTGTTCCGTTACTTCTTTTCAAACTGTGATGGTGTTTTCCCCGAGAATGAATACTTTGTGTTCACAGGTTTTTCATCCCCCGGTGAATGAGGAAGGATTGCAACCGGCTTTATTATCAAAGAAGAAACCCATTCAGTTGTCGGGATCGGCGTTGCTTTCTGTGTCTATAGGAGAGATTCTTTTTAATTAAAGCTCTCTAAAGACGGCCGGCAGAGAACTTCAAATGAATCGCTACTTTAGAGGGACTCAGTTTCAAGAAAACACTTGTGCTGTGAGTGAAAATGCTTTCACTGGAAAGATTTTTTTAAAAAAATTTCAGCACACGATATAGGTCTTTTTAAAATTCTAATAAACATTGCTATTTAAACCAGTTTGGTGTAGTGGTTAAGTATGTGGACTCATCTGGGAGAACCGGGTTTGATTCCCACTCCTCCACTTGCAGCTGCTGGAATGCCCTTGGGTCAGCCATAGCTCTCTTATCTGGGAGAACCAGGTTTGATTCCCCCCTCCTCCACTTGCACCTGCTGGAATGGCCTTGGGTCAGCCATAGCTCTCTTCTCTGGGAGAACCGGGGTTGCTTCCCCACTCCTCCACTTGCACCTGCTGGAATGGCCTTGGGTCAGCCATAGCTCTCTTATCTGGGAGAACCGGGTTTGATTCCCCCCTCCTCCACTTGCACCTGCTGGAATGGCCTTGGGTCAGCCATAGCTCTCTTCTCTGGGAGAACCGGGGTTGCTTCCCCGCTCCTCCACTTGCACCTGCTGGAATGCCCTTGGGTCAGCCATAGCTATTGCAGGAGTTGTCCTTGAAAGGGCAGCTGCTGTGAGAGCCCTCTCAGCCCCACCCACCTCACAGGGTGTCTGTTGTGGGGGGAGAAGATATAGGAGATTGTAAGCCGCTCTGAGTCTCTGATTCAGCGAGAAGGGCAGGGTATAAATCTGCTGTCTTCTTCTTCATTCACAAATAAAGACCTTAGACCAGGAGTGGTCAAACTTGCTTAATGTAAGAGCCACAGAGAACAATCATCAGAGGTTTGAGAGCTGCAAGACATGAACGTCTGATGTCTGAGAGCAGGAAGGAAGGCAAGTGGATGGGGAGGGCGGGGAGGCAGAAGTGGAAAGAAAGCAACTTTAATTTTAAATGCCTTCTCCAAGCTGGCTGGCTTGGCTTGGAGAAGTGATTTAAAGAGACAAACGCCTTTTCCAAGCTGGCCAATGGGGTGGTGGGGACTTTGAGGACCGCATAATATATGTGAAAGAGCCGCATGTGGCTCCTGAGCCACAGTTTGGCCACCCATGCCGTAGACATCCTCAGTTGATTTATGCCTTACACTGAAGGAGACCCTCACTCCACCAAGGTCAGAATTGTCTACTTGGCCTGGCAGCTGCTCTCCGGAGTCTCAGCCTGAGGTCGTGTGCATCACCTACTTCCTGGTCCTTTCAACTGGAGATGCCAGGAATTGAGCCTGGGACCTTCTGCATGCCGGGCAGATGCTCTGCCACTGAGCCATCATCCCTTAAAATGAGAACCACCTTGAAGTTGGAGCTAATTCTCACGCAGTCCTTCTCGGGTGTGCTTAGTGCTTCCCCATGGCTGGATCCCACCTTATGCGGATAGCACAGAGTGGTGAGAGCCAGAGAGGATTGTGAGGCACTCCAAAGGGATCTGTTGAGGCTGGGTGAGTGGGCGTCAACGTGGCAGATGAGGTTCAATGTGGCCAAGTGAAAAGTAATGCACATTGGGGCCAAGAATCCCAGCTACAAATACAAGTCGATGGGGTGTGAACTGGCAGAGACTGACCAAGAGAGAGATCTTGGGGTCGTGGTAGATAACTCACTGAAAATGTCAAGACAGTGTGCGATTGCAATAAAAAAGGCCAATGCCATGCTGGGAATTATTAGGAAGGGAACTGAAAACAAATCAGCCAGTATCATAATGCCCCTGTATAAATCGATGGTGCGGTCTCATTTGGAGTCCTGTGTACAATTCTGGTCACCACACCTCAAAAAAGATATTATAGCATTAGAAAAAGTGCAGAGAAGGACAACTAGTTTGGAACACTTTCCCTATGAAGAAAGGTTAAAACGCTTGGGGCTCTTTAGCTTGGAGAAACGTTGCCTGCGGGGTGACATGATAGAGGTTGACAAGATGATGCATGGGATGGAGCAAGTAGAGAAAGAAGTCCTTTGCTCCCTTCCTCACAATACAAGACCTCGTTGTGCCGGGCCATGTTGTGCCAGGCCATGTGCGTACCTACTTAAGATTAGGAAGCAGAGATATAAATTTTATAAAGAACACAAACAAAAATATATATTTTTTAAAAACTTAAAACGTTAGCACTCATTGGTCTTAAAGATCCTTTCGTTGTACGCTTCCATGGGATCCAGGGAACCGGTTCCTTCCTTTCCCAGGGGACTGGAGTGGGAGGAGCCTCAGCCCATAGAAGGAAGAGACGCTTGGCTCAGTAGCTCTGCTGTGCGATTGAGAGAGCCTGGCAAAGTAAGCCATTCCTCCTCCTGAAGGGAGGAGTCTCAGTCAATGAGAAAGTAGAGACTTTGCTCTGTAGCTCCTGTGTGACTGAGCAAGCCTTGCAAAGCAAGCTGTTAGGCTGAAGGAAGAGAGGGAGAGGGAAGGAGATGACAGCCTGTTGATCGGGGGCCTGATAGGAACCGTCTAGGGATCAGATTTGGCCCCCAAACTGCATGTTTGACATCCCTGCGCTACCCCATGCTGACGTGTTGCTGAAGATGGCTCTGTCTCAGGAAGGGGTTTTTGCAGGGTGGTCCAAATGCCAGATTTGATAGGAGTACAGGGAATACACAGTATTCAGCTTCCGGCTACCGTTGGCTTTTGCTTCGAAAAAAGGAAGTTTGTAGCCGTGATGCTGAACGTAAGTGTGTGGGCAATGGGAACAAGCTAATGGAAATTCCTGCTAGTGGAAATGGGTGATTTTCACTGACTCCCTCGTCTTCATGTAGACCTCTGATTCTACTCTCGGGGATCCCCCTGTCTCGCAGGAGCAGTAGAAGTCCCGGAGCGTTTTGGCCTGAGGAGAATTTTTATTTATTATTTATTTCAATTTATATTCCCCCCTCCCCACAAGAAGGTTCAGGGTGGATTAGAACAAAAGTTTGATGTAGCGGTTAGGTGCACAAACTCTTATCCGGGAGTACGAGGTTTGAGTCCCCACTCCTCAACTTGCAGCTGCTGGAATGGCCTTGGGTCAGTCATAGCTCTCGCAGAGCTGTCCTTGAAAGGGCAGCTTCTGGGAGTGCTCTCTCAGCCCCACCCACCTCACAGGGTGTCTGTTGTGGGGGAGGAAGGGAAAGGAGATTGTAAGCCGCTCTGAGATTCAGAGTAGAGGGCAGGATATAAATCCAATTTCTTTTTAGAAGTTAAACTATAAAGAGTTAAAAATGATTAAAACAGCATAATTTAGCTGAGCCATACATATGGTTTCCAGCCAGTACCACTGGGCCTCTCAGGTTGTCTAATCTGGGCCTTATAAAACAGTAATTTCAACTTCCCATGGCTAGCCAAACCCAAATTAAGCTGAGACAAGCAGCATTATTATTGTGAAATGAGAAATTATGAGAAAATACTTGGTGTGCAGAATTATTTACATATGTTACAAGGAAAATGGCAGAAATCAGCTTTTCTGTGGGCAGAATTTGAATTTCCTGGATTTAATCATGTTTTTTTTAGAACAGTGACTATTCAACTTGATAGTAATCTTATACAGGCCAGAGGCATTTGGGGATAGCACAAATGGTACAGTCCACAAACTGCAAACATGCAGCCCAGTTTCCACCTACAAACATTTTGGTAGCTCCTTTCTTGTAAGATCACCTCCTGTACCTCCGGGTTTGAGCCAAATGGCTGAACTGGGAAAACGAGAGGCTCCCCGGTGGACTAATTGTGCATGCAGCATAAGGTTTGTTGGAAGTTTACTGCGGCGCAGACTCTACGGAGGAAATAAAAGTCTACCGAATGCAGCAAGCGCATCGAGAATAGCAAAAAAAAAAGAAAAAGAAAAAGCTGCAAATGGAAAAACAAGGTTGGCTCTGCAGCTTAGCATATGCAAGGCAAGGCATCTTAAACGGTGCGATCATCAGTTTTTGCAAGAAAAGCCAGGAGCCCAGACGCAATCAAAGGCTCTGTCGTGTATCAGCAGTTCTCGTTATGGGGCTTTTATGCATGTTTGTTTCTTAAATGTATATCCTGGTCCCCCCCCCCCCCAAAAAAAAATGCTTTCTAAGCACAGCGCGTTCCAATTCACAGAGTTAGATAATTCTGAAAGTGAGAGGTAGCATTTAGGAGAATGCATTGAAATTCAACTCATAATCAGTGTTCCCTCTAAAGCGAGTTAGTGTGAGCAAGCAGATTTTTAGCCTCCAGCTCACACCTTTTTGTCTTCGCTCAGGAAGGATGACCCCAGAGCACACTCATTGATGCAAGAGCTCACAACTTGAATGCCAGGAGCTCACCAAGTCGAATTGTTCCTCACAAGATTCTGCAGCTTAGAGGGAACATTGCTCATCATCATTCTAGCTGGAGAAAAATCACAGGGATCGTTTTCGCACTCACCTTCCGCCGGCGCGACCCCCCTCTTCACCGCACAGGATCTGCGCAGATTTCGCACTAAACGCTGCGGAGCAGCCAGAAAAGCCGGAAGCTCCCGTCGCAAAAGCCACGCAAACGCCAAACTGCTTTTTGGCGGTTTCAGTTTGAGCAGCTTTTGCGCCGGGAGCTTCCAGCTTTACTGGCTGCTCCGCAGCGTTTAGTGCGAAATCCGCGCAGATCCTGCGCGGTGAAGAGGGGGGTCGCGCCGGCGGAAGGTGAGTGCGAAAACGACCAGGGAATCCTACCTACATCTCAGATAGTACGTTTTTTGAGGAAGGTGTTTTAAAGTCAATCCTGTATTAAAAGATAGTATTAAGGGATTTGGCCTTCAGAAACTGCTGGCACTGAACGGACAATTAAGTGTCTGTTCTTAATTTTATGCCTGAAATTTTCATTTTGTCTCCAGTGGTCCGTGAACCTTAGAAACTTGCAGATACTTAAAAGCTGCTGGTGGTTTGGGTAAAGGTACGTTTGATTCTATGAATGGGGACCTAAGGTCGCCAGAAAGCTCATGTGTGAAAGGACCCTCATGGACCAAGTGCCACGGGGAACATACTAGGAAGAAGGGGAATTGGCCAAAAGAGGTCTTCTGCTAGCGGCGTTGCCACTGGGTCAAGAGACTCTATTGGTGGAAGACGGAAGAGGCTCAATTCCACCAGATCCGCCCTCTTCAAGGCAGCCCTCTGTGACCCATTGTATTGGTTCCATGAGGTTCTCACAGTCTCCTCATGTCTTTTTGGATGTCTCAGAGGTAATGGAGGAGGCGGAAAAGAGCACTGTCTGCAAGCTCCCCTGAACCTGATTCGGCGGGGAGGGTGGGATATAAGCTGAAAAAATAAATAAATAAATTTGTACTCATAGTTCATGGGATCCGATGCCATATCTTGCCGATCCCATGGTTGTAATCCAGGGGTGTCCAAACTGGGGATTGGGAGCCACATATGGCTCTTTCACCAAACCGGAGAGCCGGTTTGGTGTAGTGGTTAAGTGTGCGGACTCTTATCTGGGAGAACCGGGTTTGATTCCCCACTCCTCCACTTGCACCTGCTAGCATGGCCTTGGGTCAGCCATAGCTCTGGCATAGGTTGTCCTTGAAAGGGCAGCTGCTGGGAGAGCCCTCTCCAGCCCCACCCACCTCACAGGGTGTCTGTTGTGGGGGAGGAAGGTAAAGGAGATTGTGAGCCGCTCTGAGACTCTTTGGAGTGGAGGGCGGGATATAAATCCAATACCATCTTCTTCTTCTTCTTCTTATTGTGAGGCTCTCGAAGCCCACAAACCTGGCTTGGAGAATGCATTCAAAGTTAAAGTTGCTTTCTTTCTACCTCTCCCTCCTCGCTCCCCATCTATTTTCCTTCCTTCCTTCCTTCCTTGCAGCTGTCATATATCTGACGTTTATTTTAAGTGGCTTTTACGTTAAGCGAGTTTGACCACCCCTGTTCTAGGAAAAAAGATTAATGTACAAAGGAACATTCTTAACCTCACAACATTGAAAAGATGAATGAATAAATTGGAGATTTTAAACTTAAACAAGTCCGCATGAGCACTCAAGAGGATATCACGGTAACCTCTGTAAGTAAAGATGCTAAGCCCCAGGTGGTACCTGGAGATCTCCTGCTGTTACAAGTGATATCCAGAAGACCAAGATCAGTTCCCCTGAAGAAAAAGTCTTCTTTGAAGGGTGGACAATAGGGATGGGCACAGACCCCAAAAATGCTGGTTCGGTTCGTAAATGGAACTGGACTGGTTCCTGGACCAGTTCGCGAACTGAACCACAGTCTGGTTCGCGAACTGGTTCGTGAACTGGTCCCGTTTTTAAAAAGCCCCACATGGGGCCTTGAGGCTCCAAAATGGCAGGGTGTCTCCAGATCACTCTCCTCAATGTACCCACCAAGTTTAGTCCACATTGGACTTCAGGGGGCTGAGTTCTAGACCCCTAAAAAAGGTCACTCAGTGCAATGCTTTTCAATGGGACGTCACCTCTGCTGGTTCAGGAGTGACAAAAACGGACCTGGGTGAGCTAGAGGCCTTCAACGCACACAATTCCATCCCTGGGGTGTCCCTCCACATGGCCCACGTGTTACATGCATGTCAGATTTGGGGGGGATCCAGGAGGCAGACCACCAAGCAAGGTGCTCCCAGGAAACTTTCTTTTTTGGAGGAGTTGTCCAGCACCAGTTTGAGACACTACCGTGTTTTTTTTTTAAATTTGATTTATATCCCGCTCTACCCCACCAAAGCGGGCTCAGGGCGGCTTACAATACAGAGATTCTAACAATAGAATTCAAAATTTTTAAAAAATAACAATTTACATAGTTAAGAAATTAAAAACATTAAAAAACATTAAAAAATCAGTACATCAGTCCAACAATGTGCAATCTATAAGCTTCCTTCGGTATTTTGATAGTTTGGTGCCGGTCAGTTATAGGCCAACCGGAAGAGGACTGTCTTACAGGCCCTGCGGAATTGTCCAGTGTCCCGCAGGGCCCTGACCTCTTCCGGTAACTGGTTCCACCAGCAAGGGGCTGTTATTGAGAAGGCCCTGTCCCTGGTTGACTTCAACCGGGCCTCCTTTGGCCCGAGGATTACGAGCAGATTTCGCGAGCCAGATCGCAGTACTCTCTGGGGAACATATGGGAGGAGACGGTCCCTAAGGTAGGCAGGTCCTAGACCATATAGGGCTTTAAAGGTAATAACCAGGGATTTATGCCTCATTCTTCACTTGGAGTCTCAGAGTGGTTTACAGTCCCCTTCCTCTCTTCACAACAGACATCCTGTGGCCGAGGACCTGCCTACCTGAAGGACCATCTCTCCCCATACGAGCCCCAAAGAGCACTGAGGTCAGCAGGGAAGAACAAGCTGACTGTCCCTGGGCCAAGGGAGGCAAAATTACAGAGCACACGGGCACGGGCTTTCTCCGTGGCAGCCCTGTGCCTGTGGAATCAACTCCCGGATGAGGTGCGGGCCCTGCGGAGCTTAGACCAATTCCGCAGGGCCTGCAAGACCATCCTCTTTAGGCAGGCCTTTCCGGACTGCTGACAGAGGATGGCCGAACGGAGGACTCAACAAAGTGACTCCTCAATGATTCTTGCCATCATTTAAATATGTAAATGGATAAACAGCGCCCAGAACATCTCTGCTGCTGTTAAGTTATAGATTATATATGTTGGATTAGTTTAAGATATGTATTAACTATGTATAATTTTAATGTTGTTTTATAATTTTAATGCTGTTTTAATCATTGTATTTTGTATAATGTTTTATTGAATGTTGTTAGCCGCCCTGAGCCTGCCTTGGCGGGGAGGGAGGGATACAAATAAAATTTAATAATAATAATAATAATAATAATAACAACAACAACAACGAACTTCAAGCGTGGGTCACGGTAAGCCCCTGATGGAAATGTCAGCCTGTGGTACCGTTCCTTTGAGATCACTTTATTAAAAAGACCGTGTGGACCTGGTTAAGCTACAGGCATCAGACTCCCGGAGTACCTCCCCAGGGACCACCCACATGGCTGCAGGTGGCCGCGTCTTCCTGGGACCAGCCACCCAGCCCTGGTGACATGATGACTGATGGGGCCAAGCCTCCCATCCTACCTGGGAAGGTGAGAGGGACAACCAAGCCTGGCAACTGGGACTCACTGTACAGCTGTGGGAGGGGGCACATGTGGACTAGCTAAGGGAATATGTAGTAGAGGAGAAAGGATGCTTTTGCGGAGGAGCAGAAAGGGTACCCAACAGCAGGGGAAGAGGGCAGTTAGCCAGGCCTCCCAGAAATATGTAGGTAGTTGGGTGCCTGAGTGGGAAAGGAGGGAGGAAACCCCCCCAGGCAGAGACTCAAGCAACGCAAAAAGAAATGGGGTGCTTCTTGGTGGAGCAGTAAGACGACCCCCCGGCCAGCATGCAGAGAAAAGGGCAGTTTTCAGAACCCACAAAAGTGAACAGTCCACCCCCAAATCAAATAAAAAAATGTATTAAAAGAAAAAAAAATTATCCACATTTCCCACTCTTCACAGCAAAGAAAAAGACCGAGGGGGAGGGGGAGAGAAATGTAGCTCTGAATGCAAGGAAAGAGAGGTGATGCTTTTACTCTGGCAGTTTGTATAGAGGCCAGGAGATTCAAAACGTTTCTCCACCTACCCCAGTACTTTCCACACACCCCCCCCTCGCAGCAGTCCACCAAAAGAGCCAGTTTGGTGTAGCGGTTAAGTGCGTGGACTCTTATTTGGGAGAACCAGGTTTGATTCCCCACTCCTCCACTTGCAGCTGCTGGAATGGCCTTGGGTCAGCCATAGCTCTCTTCTCTGGGAGAACCGGGTTTGCTTCCCCGCTCCTCCACTTGCACCTGCTGGAATGGCCTTGGGTCAGTCATAGCTCTCTTATCTGGGAGAACCGGGTTTGCTTCCCCGCTCCTCCACTTGCACCTGCTGGAATGGCCCATAGCTCTCTTCTCTGGGAGAACCGGGTTTGATTCCCCACTCCTCCACTTACAGCTGCTGGAATGGCCTTGGGTCAGCCATAGCTCTCTTATCTGAGAGAACCGGGTTTGCTCCCCCGCTCCTCCACTTGCACCTGCTGGAATGGCCTTGGGTCAGCCACAGCTCTGGCAGAGGTTGTCCTTGAGAGGGCAGCTTCTGTGAGAGCCCTCTCAGCCCCACCCACCTCACAGGGTGTCTGTTGTCGGGTGAGAAGGCGTAGGAGATTGTAAGCCACTCTGAGACTCTGATTCAGAGAGACTCTGAATCTGCAATTCTTCTTCTTCTTCAAAATATATTCTTTCATACTCAAGGAGAACAAGACTTACAAAAACTCGACGCAAACAAAGGACAGGAAAGTGCTTTCAGTGGTTATACACATCCCACCCCCCAATCCTGAGGGAGTCAGATCAATGCCTGTCATTGAAAATCAGACTTGCTTCAAAATGTCACTATTGGTCCCTCAATGGCTGGAGATATCCCCCCCCCCGTACCCACTTTTCGGTGCAAAACTCCACGGATGGAGTTTCTTTGCCAAAAAGTGCATGAGAGGTTCCGAGCCGGGCAGAAAGTTCGGAGATGCTCCTGGTCTGAACATGTGACTTTCAAACCGAGCCTCGAACAAGGTAAAGTCCGGGGCGGATTTTAGTTCGGTGTTCGGGTCTGTGCCCGTCCCTACTGGACAATGTGGCGTTATGCCCTGCTGAGGTCCCTCCCATCACCAAACCCCACCCACTCTAGGCTCCACCCTCAAGATTCCGGGGATTTCCTCACTCATAGCTGGCAGCCCTAACAGCGACAACAGTGATGGATGATGAGAGGAAGAAGAAAAATTGGAACCCAAACCTTCAACCACGAAGAGGGATGCTCTAACTTAAAAAATGTCAAAAAGAAACCTGACGGGGGACCTTTGGAGCCTTCCATGAGCCCACACCCTCCCTGGAAGGCTCCATGTGCAGCTTTGGCCATAAACACTACAGGCTGAGCATACAAAAGGCTCACAGATTTCACGTATGCACAAAGAAAGAATGAGTTATAGGTGCTCAGGAGAAAATATGGATGCACACAGATATTTTTTGGGGGGGGGGGTAGTTGTTTTTTAAAAGCTTTTAGTTAAACCAGCTATAGAAGCCATTTATTTTAACTATTCAATCTAGTTTTCGTATCCACTAGTCTTCATGGGAAATACATTTCCTACCCACACCCATCCAACTTGGAGGAAACTGTCTGGGCTTGTGCCCCCCCCCAGCTGCAGACAGATGGGCAAATAAACTTCTCATTTCGTGGACCATTAAAATTCTCCCTGGCAGAGCGGGCACTAGGCAGGGTTACCAACCTTCTCATATTGGGTAGACCAGGGCTTTTGGGGTAGGAAAAGCCCAGCAGGAACTCGTTTGCGTATTAGGCCACACCCCCAACATCACCATTGTTTTGCGCAGGGTTTTTTTTTATAGGAAAAGCCCAGCAGGAACTCGTTCGCATATTAGGCCACACCCCTGACATCACCACTGTTTCGTGCAGGTCTTTTTTTGTTTAAAAAAGCCCAGCATGAACTCGTTTGCATATTAGATCACACCCCGACAGCACCATGGTTTCGCGCAGGGCTTTTTGGTAGGAAAAGCCCAGCAAAAACTTGTTTGCATATTAGGCCACACCCATGACATCATTGTTTCACGCAGGGCTTTTTTGTAGATGAAGCCCAGCAGGAACTTATTTGCATATTAGGCCACACCTCCTCATGCCAAGCCAGCTGGAACTGCGCTCCTCTGCATTCCTGCTCAAAAAAAGCTTTGGCGTTGACAGCTCCAACCAGAGAAATCCCTATAGATGTGGGGAGTCCACTTTACAAAGCAGCCATTTTCTCCAGGTGAACTGATGGAGGTCAGTTGTATTAGCAGGAAATCTCTAGCTCCCGCCAGAAATATGGCCACTTTATTCTGACATGGCCTGAGCTCTCCTGGCATTCCACCTGCTCGCCAGAGATCCGTTCCTGTGGAGAAAAATGGCAGCTTCGGAGGGCAGGTTCTGTAACACCTCCCCCACCCCACCCGCTGAGCTCCCTCTCTTCCCCAGCTCCATTCTTCCCAGGCACTGCTAGGTTTATCAAGTGCCCGCTTCCAAGGGATGTTTCCCCTACCACCAGGTTCATGTTCCCACTACTGTTGATGTTCATGGCAGGAGAATAAGGGAGAGATGGCTTCTGACCTGGAACTGGAAGCGATGTCACTTTTGGGCTATGCTCTAGGAATTCCCTTAATCATTCTCTATAGCAATTTGAGGAGGATGCCTAGAGTGTCATCTGGGGGGGTGATGTCAGAGCGACCAGGGCTTTTTTTGTAGCAGAACTCCTTTGCCTATTAGGCCACACCCCCTGATGTAATCAATCCTCCAAGAGTTTACAGTAGACCCTGTACTAAGAGCCCTGTAAGCTCTTGGAGGATTGACTACTTAAGAGGGGTATGGTCTAATATGCAAAGAAATTCCTGCTACAAAAAAAAGCCCTGACCCCAAGTCCATTTGTTCAACCAGGGCCACCACCTCTATCTGCCTGGTTCCAGCTGAGCCCATCCGACCTTCCAAAGCAGAGGTGTCAAACATGCGGCCCAGAGGCCAAATCAAGCCCTCGGAGAGCTCCTATCAGGCCCCCGAGCAACTGGTGTCATCTGCTTCCTTCTCCCTCTCTCTTGCTTCCTTCGGCATCACAACTTCATTTCATTTTATTCAATTTATATCCCGCCCTCCCCACCCAGGTGGCTCAGGGCGGCTCACAACATAAAATTCTAACAATAAGATTAATGAATATTAAAATACATTAAATAGTTTACAGCAGTTAAAACAAGAAAACAATCTATCAATGTGCTATCCTACAACCTTCCTTTGGGGTTTTTCAGATACCGGTCAGTTATATCCCAACCGGAAGAGGACTGTCTTACAGGCCCTGAGGAACTGCCCAAGGTCCCGCAGGGCCCTCACCTCTTCCGGTAGCTAGTTCCACCAGCAAGGGGCTGTAATTGAAAAGGCTCTGTCCCTGTTTGACTTCAGACTGGCATCCTTCGGCCTGGGGATTGTTAGTAGATTTTGAGAACCAGATCTAAGCACTCTCTGGGGAACATGTGGGGAGAGAGACGGTCCCTAAGGTAGGCAGGTCCTAGGCCATATAGGGCTTTAAAGGTAATAACCAGCACCTTGTACCGAACCCGGTATATTATTGGCAGCCAGTGCAGTCCCCGGAGCCCCAGCTGAATGTGCTCCCACCTGGGGAGCCCTAATAACAGCCGGGCAGCGGCATTCTGCACTAGTTGCAACTTCCGGGTTCGGCACAGGGGCAGCCCCATGTAGAGGGCATTGCAGTAGTCCAACCTTGAGGTGACCGTTACATGGATCACTGTTGCCAGATCGTCATGTTCCAGGAAAGGGGCCAGCTGCCTTGCCCGCCTAAGATGAAAGAATTCGGACTTAGCAGTGGCTGCTATTTGGGCCTTCATTGTCAGGGCAGGCTCCAATAGTACCCCCAAGCTCTTGACCCTGTGTGCCATTGTCAGTGGCACACAGTCAAAGGCTGGTAGGGGAATTTCCCTTCCTGGACCACGTTGATCCAAGCAAAGGACCTCTGTCTTGGCTGCTTCCGTCCCCTGTCAGTCCGTTTAACTCACCTATTCAGAGATGCTTCAGAACTCAGCCTCAAATGTTCTGCTGTTTTTAAAAAAAGCTGCTTGGGAATATAAAGACATATTGCGGTTCTGTCCCCAGGAGACGGAGTACCTTCTGTCTGCAACTTTCTCCTCTCTTGCTAGGAACGAGACCCTGCTCACTTTCCAAAGCACTTTCCAAAGCGAAACCCAAATGCTAGCGACCTTGCTGCGATGGCCACGGCACCTGTTCTCCCTTGATAAGATCATTATTTCCCCCTTTCTTGTCTGCAGTATTTCTGTCTAGAGTAAGCACATTCTCCCGAACGCTGCGGAGGAATCAGCTGGCTGGATTGCTGACCCATATCTCTTGATGGGGCCGACGGAGGGGGGATGGGGAGGGAAGAGGAGGAAGCCTGCATTAAAGATCCAGATGGGACAGGTCATTTCCAGGGAGGGGGAGAGAAATAACCTCTGACAAACACTTTCTTTCTCAATTACCGACATGGAACAGCTTCAACGGCTATCAGCTGACTTTCCTGCAACCGCACAACCCATCCATCTTTCCATCGTTCCAAGGGACAGGGCACAAGCTGGCTAGGTCCACTTAGGGTTGCCAAGTCCAATTCAAGAAATATCTGGGGACTTTGGAGGTGGAGCCAGGAGCAAGGGTGTGACAAGCACAATTGAACTCCAAAGGGAGTTCCGGCCATCACATCTAAAGGGACCACCCTCTTTTTAAATGTCTTCCTTCCATAGGAAATAATGAAGGATAGGGGCACCTTCTTTTGGGGCTCATAGGATTGGACCCCCTGGTCCAATCATTTTGAAACTTGGAGGGTATTTTGGGGAGAGGGACTGGATGCTATGCTGCAAATTTGGTGCATCTACCTCAAAAAATAGCCCACCAGATACCTGTAGATCAATTCTCCATTTTACCCTTTAGATGTGATGGTCAAAACTCCCTTTGGAGATCAATTGTGCTTGTCACACCCTTGTTCCTGGCTCCACCCCCAAAGTCTCCTGGCTCCACCCCCAAAGTTCCCAAATATTTCTTGAATTGGACTTGGCAACCCTAATCCATGTGGCTTCTTTTCATGTGGGCTTCTTTCAGAATGGGCTTTTTTCCGTGTGAGCTTCTTTCCATGTGGCTTTATTTCCATGTGGGCATGTTTCCATGTGGGCTTTTTTCCTGTGAGCATTTATGTCTGTGGTTTTTTTCCTTTGGACTTTTTTCCTTTGAACTTTTTTCCAGTTAGCATGGAGTCCACCCTCCTAAGCAGCCATTTTCTCCATGGGAACTGATCTCTGTGATCTAGAGATCAGCTGGACTATAACAATACAAAACAAGGGAATCACGGAGAAAATAGCAACCCTAGAGTAGATAGACAATGATAGAACAGGCTTCCTCAGGAAAACAGCAGGTAGAACAGGCTTCCTCGGGAGGTGGTGGGCTCTCCTTCCTTGGAGGTTTTTAAACAGAGGCTGGATGGCCATCTGACAGCAATGAAGAACCTGTGAATTTAGGGGGAGGTGTTTGTGAGTTTCCTGCATTGTGCAGGGGGTTGGACTTGATGAACCTGGAGGTCCCTTCCAACTCTATGATTCTATGATATACTATAATGAATATTTTAAATAAATCAATAAAGTCTCTTTTTTTGCAAAAATAATATTTTTATAATGTTCTTTTTGGATATTATATTAACAAACACATCATATAAACAGGCGGATTACCAACCATAAAACTTTCACATTTATATTTATGGTTGGGTATCATGCCTGCTCACCTGGAATATGGCAATGCACTAGCAGTTCCCCTGGAGAAAGGGGATGCTTTGGAGGGTGGACTCTAATATACTAATATGGCCATAGAGTCCACCCTCCAAAGCATCCCCTTTCTCCAGGGGAACTGAGCTCTATAATCTGGAGATCAGCTGTAATGCCAGGGGGTCCCCAGGCCCCACCTGGAGACTGGCATCCCTACTCTGAGTAGGCAAGATTGACCCCATTCTCACTGGCCCTGGCCCTACCTCCTGAACAGCAGGTGGAAACAAAGCCAGTTACATTTCCCCATTGTTCACCATGGACCCAGGTTCTTGCCATGGAAGCTGACTGCATGATTTCGGATCAATCACAGATTTTCAGCCTAACCTACCTCACAGGGTTGTTCTGCAGATCAAAGGGGGGAGAGGAGAATGATGTAAGCTGCTTTGGTCCCACACACACACTGTGGAGAAAGACTGTTCTTTTCCTGTGTAGAGGCTACAGAGAGGGGGAAGGCAATGGAAAGCTGAAGTCAGAGGGGCAAATAAAAGGAAGGAAATAGGATTGCCAACTCCAGGTTAGGAAATTTCTGGAGATTTAAGGAGTGGGGCCTGGAAAGGGTGGGATTTGAGGAGGGGTGGGACCTCAGACAGTGCAATGCCATTTCCCCATGGGGAACAACTGTTGCCAATCTCCAGGTGAGGACTGGGATCACTCAGAATTATAACTCTTCTCCAGATGGCAAAGATCAGCTCCCCATGAGCATGGAGTGAATGCCCCACTTGTGTGGGTGGGAAGATATCAAGGGCAGGGAGGGCACTCACCCACAGCCTCTTTCTCGAGCCCACTGTATTTTCCCTCACAACGGGTCTTATTACTAGTCTGTAATAATTCTCTCGGAATGTAAACAGAGGATATGGTTGTACATCAAGTTCCGCGGAGATGAGTGAAAACTACCTGGACAAAAAAGCAGGAAAGCACATGATCAATCTAGGGTGAAATTTTCAGAGAAGCAATTACAGGATACAAAGATTTATAGGACAGGAATATAATTATGGGAGATGGGAGTCTTGTGAAGCAACCTTGATTTCATATTTTTATTTGGGTCGATAAACAATAAATTGGGAAATGCCAGGACTTCTGTGCGTCGCGCCTAACAAGTTAGAAATCAATAAGGGACTTGGTAGATTCAGAATAAGTAGGGTTGTCAGCTCTGGGTTGAGAAATACCTGGTGATTTGGGGAGTGGAACCTGAAGCAGGCAGGTTTTGGGGAGGGGAGGCACTTCTTTGAGGTATAATACCACAGATTCCACCTTCCAAAGTGGCCATTTTCTCCAAGGTAAACTGATCTCTGTCGCCTAGAGATCAGTTGTAATCCCAGGAGATCTCCAGCTACTACCTGGAAGCTGGCAACCCCAAGAACGAGCCCTATCAGGAATGGTAGTAGGCTTCACCCACCTGGGGTGCTGGACTTTCCTGGCCAACCTGCTTGGGGAGCGTGCCTTCACCATTTCTCCCAATGGACAAGGAAGGGCCAGCTCCCTGAAGGTTTTAAGGACCTGCTTTCACCAAGGGGAAGTGCAGCCAGCTGCTGGGGCAAGAGGAAATAGACTGTATTCGGGGGAACTGCATTGTTGTATTTTTATTTATTTTCGGGAATGGCAAAGTCTCCTGGCTCCAGCCCCAAGGTCTCCCAGCCCTAAAGTCCCCAGGTATTTTCTGAGTTAGACTTAGGGTTGCCAAGTCCCCCACAGCCTCTGCAAATGATGCCATCGTACCAGCGGCATTGCACACCAGCCACTCTAGGCATTTCCGGGAAAACTCAATGATTTTCCCGGACGCTCTAGCAATTTGGGAGGGAAAACTCTATGGTACCTATTGCACCATAGAGTTTTCCCTCCCAAATTGCTAGAGCGTCTGGGAAAACCATGGAGTTTTCCCGGAAACGCCTATATTTATTTATTTATTTATATTAAGATTTATACCCCGCCCTTCTCACCTAAGTGTCTCAGGGCGGCTTACAACATAATAATTAAAACAACTTCAGTTTAAAACATTTAAAAATACAATTAAACCATAAATTAGTAAAAAACAAGATAGAATAAAACCGGCAGCCTATAGATACATTTTGTTCCATCCAAGATGTTTAACATTGTCAGCTAATGTCATAGGCCTGCCGGAAGAGGACTGTCTTGCAGGCCCTGCGGAATTGCCCTAGATCCCGCAGGGCCCGCACCTCTTCCGGCAGCTGGTTCCACCAATAAGGTGCCGTTATTGAGTAGGCCCGATCCCTGGTGGATTTTAGACGGGCCTCCTTTGGCCCGGGGACTACCAACAGGTTTTGTGAACCTGAGCGTAGTACTCTCTGGGGAACGTGTGGGGAGAGACGGTCCCTAAGGTAGGCAGGTCCTAGGCCATATAGGGCTTTAAAGGTAATAACCAACACCTTGTACCGGACTCGGAATATTACCGGCAGCCAGTGCAGACCCCGGAGCCGCGGCCGAATGTGCTCCCATCTTGGGAGCCCTAATAACAGCCGGGCAGCAGCGTTCTGCACTAACTGCAGTTTCCGGGTCCGGCACAAGGGTAGCCCCATGTAGAGGGCATTACAGTAGTCCAGCCTCGAGGTGACCGTAGCATGAATCACTGTTGCCAGGTCGTCACGTTCCAGGAAGGGGGCCAACTGCCTCGCCCGCCTAAGATGAAAAAAAGCGGACTTGGCAGTGGCTGCTATCTGAGCCTCCATCGTCAATGAAGGCTCCAACAGCACCCCCAGGCTCTTAACCCTGCCCGACGCTGTTAATGGAGCGCCGTCAAAAACTGGCAGGGGGAGTTCCCTTCCCGGGCCGCCCTTCCCGGGCCGCCCCAAGCAAAGGACCTCTGTCTTCGCCGGGTTCAGCTTCAGCCCACTCAGCCTAAGCCACCTAGCCACTGCCTGTAACGCCCGGTCCAGATTTTCTGGGGCGCAGGCGGGCCGGCCGTCCATAAGCAGATAGAGCTGGGTGTCATCAGCATATTGATGGCAACCCAGCCCATACCCTCGGGCCATCTGGGCAAGGGGGCGCATATAGATGTTAAATAACATCGGGGAAAGCACCGCCCCTTGAGGCACCCCACAATCAAGCGTGTGTCTCCGGGACAGTTCCTCCCCAATCGCCACCCTTTGTCCCCGACCGTCAAGGAAAGAGGAAAGCCATTGCAAGGCCAACCCCTGAATCCCTGCGTCGGCAAGGCGGCACGCCAGAAGCCGATGGTCGACCATATCGAACGCTGCCGATAGGTCCAGCAACATCAGCACCGCCGAGCCGCCTTGATCCAGATGTCGCCGAAGGTCATCTACCAGGGCGACCAGCACCGTCTCCGTCCCGTGGCCCGGGTGGAAACCAGACTGGTAGGGGTCAAGGACAGAAGCATCCTCCAGGAAGCTCTGTAGCTGCAACGCCGCTGCCCTCTCTATAAGTTTGCCCAAAAAGGGCAAATTCGATACCGGCCGATAGTGTGCCAATTCGGTCGGATCTAACGTTGTTTTCTTCAAGAGGGGACGGACCACCGCCTCTTTAAGCGCTGATGGAAAATGTCCCTCCAATAGGGATCTATTTATGATATCCTGTATAGGATATCTTAGCTCCCTCTGGCAGGTCTTAATAAGCCAGGAGGGGCATGGGTCCAATTTACAAGTTGTTGGGCGTGCAGATAGGAGGATCCTGTCAACTTCTTCCAGGCTGAGCGCGCCGAAGCCGTCCAGAACACAATCCGAAGACAGGCACGGAGCCTCAGGCTCACTAGCTGTATCTAATGTGGCAGGGAAGTCGGAACGGAGCGATGCGATTTTATCCGCAAAAAAATCCGCAAAAGCCTCACAGCCAATTTCCAATTCATTAAAATTTGGTCTGCCCTGTGGCAGCGTTGTAAGGGTCCGAATTGTATTGAACAGTTGTGCCGGGCGCGAAATTGCGGACGCAATCTCTGCCGCAAAGTAAGTTTTCTTTGCGGCCTTGACTGCCATCTCATAGGACTTCATAACCTCTCTATAAGATGTTCGAGTCGCTTCATCTCGGGTACGCCGCCATTGCCTCTCTAGTCGTCTGAGTCCTCGTTTCAACCGCCGCAACCCCTGGTTATACCAGGGTGTCAGCCTTGAACGAGGGCGTAGAGGACGCCTAGGCGCGATCTCATCGATGGCCCCGGTGAGCCTACTATTCCAAGACTCCACCAGGTCATCGAGGGAATCGCCAGGGGGCCAGGGATCCCGCAGAGCCGTCAGGAACCGTTCCGGGTCCATCAGGCTCCGCGGGCAAGCTAAAATAAGCTCGCCGCCCAAACGGGGTTGGGGTGGGACGTCCACACGAGCCTTGAGGGCATAGTGATCCGACCATGGCACTGCTATGGAAGCAAGATCGTTCACTAAAACTCCCGACGCGAAGATCAAGTCTAACATGTGACCGGCCTGGTGAGTGGGTGTCGTAACTACTTGGGAGAGTCCTAGTGTCGCCATGGAAGACACTAGGTCCATCGCCTGATTGGAGGCCACGTCATCGGCATGAACATTGAAGTCACCCAGAATCAAAAGCCTCGGGTGCTCCAATGCCCATCCCGCCGCGGCCTCCATCAGTGATAGTAAGGCGCTGGCCGGTGCGTTGGGCGGTCGGTACACCAGCCAGATCGCCAACCCCTCGCCAACCCCTCCCCAACATCCCACGCTAGGCCGGCCTAGAGCAGCCGGCACATGATGTGATGACTTGTGGGTGATGTCATCGCGCGGGCAACATCTGGGGAGTTTCCCCCCACCGGCCCAATGCGGGCTGGCAGGTTGGGAACCTCCAGTGTGGCATGGCCCCCCCCTAGTTAGACTTGGCAACCCTAGCAGGCACCATGACACCTCTGGGAACCATGTTGAGGGCTTCTGGAATAGGGGTTGTTGTCCTTATAGGATGGTAATGGCCTGTGTCCAGTCATACAGTTCCTCTGACAGAACAGCAGGCAGCATCCAGGTGGGCCCTGGAGATCTCCCACTTTTACGACCGATCTCCAGGTGGCAGAGATTAGCTCCCCGGGAGAAAATGGCTGCTTTGAAAGGTGGACTCTAGGGCTTTGCACTATGCTGAGGCCCCTCCCCTCCCCAAACCCTGGCGTCTCCTAGCTCCACCCCCAAAGTTTCCAGATATTTTCCAACACAGCCCTGGCTACCCTATCCCTCTCACTAAAGACCGGCATTTCCCCCCTCCTCCCAGGCTGTCTCAGAGGGACTGCTGACCCCTCCAGGGAAAATAGTTCCGGGGGCTTCATGAGCAAATTCAGGCAAAAGTGGGAAATCCCTGCTCCATGAATACCTCAGAAGGCTGTGTGCACACCGTATTGTTTAGAAACTTTAGAGTAGAGGTGTCAAACATGCAGCCCGGGGGGCAAATCAGGACCCTGGAAGGCTCTTATCAGGCCCCCCCAAAACTGGTTGTCAACTGCTTCCTTCTCCCTCTCTCTTGCTTCCTTCTGCATCACAGTTTGCTTTGCCAGGCTTGCTCAATCTGACAGCAGAGCTACAGAGGAAAGCCTGTATTTTCTCCATTGGCTGAGTCTCCTCCCTTGGGGAGAAAGGGTGGGAGGGAGAGCTTGCTTTGCCAGGCTCTTTCAGTTGCACAGCAGAGCTACTAAGCCAAACTCTCTTCCTGCTATTGGCTGAGGTTCCTCCCCCTCCTGGCCCCCGGGGAAGGAAGAAAAGAGTCCGAGCTTCTTTTGCCCAGTTTCCTGGACCCCATGGGAGAAATACAAAGGAAGCACCTTTAAGACCAAGTGCTAACGTTTTACCGTTTTTTTTTTTAAATCTTTGTGTTTGTGTCCTTTATAAACTTTGTATCTCCGCTACCTAGGATTACATTTTATGATGCTCATGGCCTGGCTCAACAAGGTCACATTTATGTTGGATCTGGCCCTCATAACAAATGAGCAGCCTGGGGGCTGAATCAGACCCCTGGAGGCTCCTATCAGGCCCCTGAGCAACTGGCTGATATCTGCTTCCTTCTCCCTCTCTCTTGCTTCCTTCTGCATCACAGCTTGTTTTGCCAGGCTTGCTCAATTGCACCGCAGAGTTACAGAGCAAAGCCTCTGTTTTCTCCATTGGCTGAGGCTCGTCCACTGCTTTAAAATATGAAGAATGCATTTCTGGGTGTGAAATTCTGCTTCCAGAAGCTGAAACACACCAACAGGACAGCAGCCAAAACCGAAATAGCAGCTTCCCCCCATAATTATTTGGGAGCAAACCCCACTGAACTCAACAGGATTTGTTTCCAAACAAAGCCACGAGCACACACTGTTTCAGCGGATTGCCAGTGCTGAGGTCTGGTACTGCTTTCCAGCGAGCTCCGTTGTGTGCTTTGTACCCTTCTTTCGACAACCTCCGCCAGAAAAGCTATTATTTTGCTGCAAAGGTAGGCAAATAAGTCATAGGGGAAGGGAAGAATGTACAAAGGATAAGCATTTCCTAGAAGCTCTGATCTTTCCTATATGGTCTAGGACCTGCCTACCTTAGGGACCGTCTCTTCCCATATGTTCCCCAGAGAGTACTGCGATCTGGCTCCCAAAATCTGCTCGTAATCCCCGGGCCTAAGGAGGCCCGGTTGAAGTCAACCAGGGACAGGGCCTTCTCAATAACAGCCCCTTGCTGGTGGAACCAGTTACCGGAAGAGGTCAGGGCCCTGCGGGATATTGGACAATGCCGCAGGGCCTGTAAGACAGTCCTCTTCCGGTTGGCCTATAACTGACCGGCTCCAAACCACTAAAGTACCAAAAACTGAAGGAAGTGTATGGATTGCATGTTGTTGGACGAACGCACTGTTTTTAATGTTTTTTAATGTTTTAATTTCTTAACTGTGTAAATTGTTATTATATTTAAATTTGAACTTTATGTCAGAATCTTTGTATTGTGAGCCGCCCTGAGCCCGCCTTGGTGGGGTAGGGCGGGATATAAATAAAATAAATAAATAAATAAATAAATAAATAAATAAATAAATAAATAAATAAATAAATAAATAAATAAATAAATAAAACAACCAATTAATCCAAACAATCGTTGTAGTAGTCTACTAGAATAACTTTGTCCCAACTCATTTTTAAACAGTTGTTAAGTTGGGCCACCATTTAATTAGATGCCACTTGCTTGCTGAACGTACTCAAAGGCACACGTTTCTGTCCCATACGCCAAATGCAGAGAAGAAATGCAGTAAATATTAGCACGGTAGGCTGATAAAACAAGTTCAGGGTGAGCTTTCTCAGTGAACGAGTGTCCAAATGAAGCCCATCAGGGAACTCAGCAAATCTCCTTGCTTTGAGTCAGCTGTGTTTCATTTATTAAATCAGGTTTGATCCACCCGTCTAGCTCAGGGGTGGCAAACATGCAGTTTGGGGGCTGAATCAGGCTCCCGGGGGGCTCCTATCAGGCCCCTGAGCAACTGGCTGTCGTCTGCTTCCTTCTCCCTCTCTCTTGCTTCCTTCTGTATAACAGCTTGCTTTGCACGGCTTGCTCAATCGCACAGGAGCTACAGAGCAAAACCTCTATTTTCTCCACTGGCTGAGGCTCCTCCCTTGGGGAGGAAGGGTGGAGGAACAGCTTGCTTTGCCAGACCCTCTCAATTGCACAGCAGAGCTACTGAACCAAGCCTCTCTTCCTTCTATTGGCTGAAGCCCCCCCCCAGTCCCCTGGGGAAGGAAGGAAAGAGCCAGAGCTTCCTTTGCCCAGTTCTCTGGTTCCCATGGAAGAGATACAAAGAAAGCATCTTTAAGACCAATGAGTGCTAACGTTTCAAGCATGTTTTATGTTTTTTAAAAAAATATATTTGTGTTTGTCTGTGTTCTTTATAAAAAAACTGTATCTCTGCTACCTAATCTTAAATAGGTACATACATGGCCTGGCCCGACATGGCTCGGCCCAACCCAACATGGCTCGGCCCAACAAGGTCTCATTTAGGTCAGATAGTGAAGAACAAGCCAAGCCCTCATAATAAGCCCTCATAACAACATAGTGAAGAACAAGCCAAGCCCTCATAATAAGCCCTCATAACAACATAGTGAAGAACAAGCCAAGCCCTCATAACAAATGAGTTCGATACCCCTGGTCCAGCTCTTGTAGTACTGTCTGTTTTGTCTGGCCAAAATTTAGTTGTCCGGGGTCTCAAAGAAAGGTCTTTTGCCTTTCTCTGAGACCCTAAACCTGAACCTGAAAGCCGCATGCAAAGCCAGTTCTCTGCCACTGAGCCCTAGCTCATAATCAGGGTGTCACAAATTCTGCAGAATTCCAGCCTTTTCATATATAAAAAGCAGCGAGTAGTATGGGGCTCAATGAGCAGCAAGAAGAACAACAAAAAGTGATTGGCAGTCATGGGACGTCACATCCCCATGCCAGGAAGGCTAGGATTGTGAGACGCAGAACATGACAGCTGGGAAACGGAAACACAAGCATGGGAGGTGTGCCATAGTGAAGAACAAGCCAAGGGTGGAATTCCCTCTACCGCCAACATGTAGTTGCGGCTGCCCTTAGTAGAAAGTATTAGAAGGCTTTTGAACTTGGTGAGAACAGATAAAAGAAAGTACTTCTTCACCCAAAGGGTGATTAACACATAGGATTCACTGCCACAGGAGGCGGTGGCAGCTACAAGCATGGACGGCTTCAAGAGGGGATTGGATAGACATATGGAGCAGAGGTCCATCAGAGGCTATTAGCCACAAGGTATAGATGGAACTCTCTGTCTGGGGCAAGTGATGCTCTGTTATTATTGGTGCTGGGGGGGGGGCACAGTGGGAGGGCTTCTAGTGTCCTGGCCCCGCTGATGGGCCTCCTGATGGAACCTGGGTTTTTTGGCCACTGTGTGACACTGTGTCGGACTGGATGAGCCATTGGCCTGATCCAACATGGCTTCTCTTACATTCTTATGTTCTTAACCGAATTGATACCTACCATCTGTATTCCAATAATTAATGTGTTATGGGAGCAATTTGCCTTCCTCTGGTCCCATTTTTCTCTGGTAACAAGCCTACCTGCCCAGCTACAGATGCTTGTTCACCTGCAGGTATTTAACCGCTCCCACCCAGTACAGGAGCTAAACAAGGATGTGAATCAAAGTCACCTTAGCTCAGACTGGACATAACCGCTATTCTTTCTCGGCTTTACAAAAGGCAATTGACGTTCCAGCATTCTGTTTTTCTAGAGTGCCCCCCAGAAGTTTTGGAGAAACCCACAGACGTTGCACAAGGGGGGCAGCTGCCCCCATTATGAACCCAAGCAAGTGGGAATTCATCTCTTCCTCCTCCTCCATTTGGGCAAGAGCTGAAGTTTGAGGAGGGGTGCTTTCAGGGTGCTGGTTGAGGAGATACATGAAGATGGCAGACAGGAGTGAAGAGGCTGGTGGCCAGGGCGGCAGGTGAAGGGCAGAGGCACTACCAGGCAAGGGGTTGCGATGCTGATGGAACAACACTGAGACCCAGCCCTTGCATGCACATGCCTCTTTCTGTCCTTCTCTGGTTTTCCCATGGCATGCTGAACAGCTCCCACCCCTCTCCAACCCCACCTACCTTTCTTTCAGTTACTACCATGAGCTTACTAGTCGACAAGTGGGTTTTTGTCCCCTCATTATTGTTACAAAGAGGGAGGCAAAGATGAGAAAGAATGTGAGAAGCTGGTGAGGAAAGAAAGAGTAAGATGCCATAGGCAGAGTGGCCATTAGGGAGGGCTGGCTGGCTGCAACCCACTTTCAGAAGTTTCATGACCAATTTTTGGTCCCAACGCACAGGTTGGGAAACGCTGTCCTAGAATATGTCCAATATGTTCTGTGATTACACATGGCAGTGGACAATGAGCTAATCTTGGAGAAACATCTTCATTGTTCTTGATCTTCTCACTGAAAGCCGTATTTCTAGGGAACTCCACCATTTCCTCAAATCGAAGATTGTACCCAGACTAAGTTTTCTACTAATTGAAGGCACTTCCTTCAATGGCACAGAACTTTTTTGCCTCACCCCCTCTCACTACAGCCCACTGATATCCCAAAATGCTGCTCCTGAGGTACAGAGGACCCTCAGAAATTGTATGAGGGGCAAATTAGGGGTTGGCAGCATCTGTGAAAGTTTTCCGGGCCGAGTGAGGCTCTGAGGTAAATCTGTTTCCTAGCAAGTGCTTCATCAGTTCACCCCTGAAACCCTGTTAATTGTCTAAAACCGGGTAATTTTTAATAGCAAACACATATCGGAAATGAAAATATGGATGCCTCCGTAATACGCTGCTGTTGATCTTTAATCTGCAGTGACAGTCTGTGGAGGACTATTCCGCAACTGGCAGCTTCCATCTGGAAAGTGGGGCTGCAGGGGAAACGAATGAACGAGCACCCGTGTTGTTCTTTTCTCCTCATGAAAAGCCTGAAATTGCTTTGTGTAAATGTGTGGAAAATACTGATATTTTTGTTTCTATAAATATCTCGCCTCCCGCATGCCATATTTCATTTGTGCCGTTTCCTAGGAGTGTTTGGCTTCTTATCACGGGGGCTCAGAGAGCGGAATACAAATGAGCCACTTCTCCCCACTAAGAGTTTACCTGGCAACTGAGGGCTGGAACGCCGAGGAAGGCTGTGTGCTCGCTGAGCGAAATGAACTCTTGACTGAATCAAATTTCACTGGGAACACTCGAGATTAGAAAACAGACAGTTCTGATATAAACAGTTAAGATTCTATTTGGCCGCTGCTTTCTCTGCACCGGCAGGCAATATGAGCGATGCCACAATGACTTCCCCAAGTGGCCCTGTGCATGGAAATCCCATTTAATTATGACAGCCAACAGATCCGCCCTCTATGAATTAGTCAGAGGGTGAAGGCAGACATACCTGTGAGCCGGAGCGGGGGAAGAAGAATTGGTTGTGGAGGGAACACTGCTTCCCCTCCCGCTCCCTTGGCGCCTGTACAGCTTCAGGACTGACTGCTCCTTGTTCTTCACTGCTCTCTGCACGCTTCAGGTGAACTAGAGCACCAGTGTGCCAAACTGTGTAGAGCAGGGGTGTCAAACTAATTTGTTACGAGGGTCGGATTGGACATAAATGAGACCTTGTTGGGCCAGGCCAGGCCATGTCAAGCCAGGCCATGTGTGTACCTATTTAAGATTAGGTAGCACATATATAAATTTTATAAAGAACACAAACACACACATATATATTTTTAAAAACGTAAAACATGCTTAAAACCAGGGCTTTTTTAGAGCAGAAACACACAAGAGTGCAATTCCAGTTGGCTTGGTGTCAGGGGGTGTGGCCTAACATGCAAATGAGGTCCTGCTGGGCTTTTTTCTACAAAAAAGGCCCTCCTTAAAACGTTAGCACTCATTAGTCTTAAAGATGCTTTCTTTGTATTTCTCCCATGGGATCCAGGGAACTACACAAAGGAAGCTGGGACTCTTTCCTTCCTTCCCCAGGGGACTGGGGCAGAGGAGCGTCAGCCAGTAGAAGAAAGAGAGGCTTGGCTCAGTAGCTCTGTGGTGCAATTGACAGAGCCTCCTCACCTTCCTTCCCAAGGGGGGAGCCTCAACCAATGGAAAAAATAGAGGTTTTGCTCTGTAGCTCCTGTGCAATTGAGCAAGCCTTGCAAAGCAAGCTGTGATGCAGAAGGAAGCAAGGAAGAGAGAGAAGGAAGCAGATGACTGCCAGTTGCTCGGGGGATAGGAGCCCTCCGGGGGCCTGATTCGGCCCCCAAACTGTATGTTTGACACCCCTGGCTGTAGAGTGCTGTATTTGAACTGGGGAGAGACATGGGTTTAAATTCCTATTCAGCTGCAAAGCTCACTGGGTGATAGGGTTGCCCGATCCAACACAAGAAATATCTGGGGATTTTGGGGGTGGAGCCAGGAGTCATTGGGGGTGGAGCCAGGAGCAAGGGTGTGACAAGCATGATTGAACTCCAAAGGGAGTTCTGGCCATCATGGTTAAAGGGACCACACTCCTTTTAAATGCCTTCCCTCTATTTGGAATAATGAAGGACAGGGGCACCTTCTTTGGGGTCTCATAGAATTGGACCCCTTGGCCCAATCTTTTTGAAACTTGGAGGGTATTTTGGGAAGAAGGACTGGATGCTATGCTGCAAATTTGGTGCATCTACCTCAAACAATAGCCCACCAGATACCTGTGGATCAATTCTCCATTATATCCTTTAGATGTGATGGTCAGAACTCCCTTTGGAGATCAATTGTGCTTGTCACACCCTTGTTCCTGGCTCCACCCCCAAAGTCTCCTGGCTAAGTCTCCTGAATAATGAAGGATAGGGGCACCTTCTTTGGGGTCTCATAGAATTGGACCCCCTGGTCCAATCTTTTTGAAACTTGGCAGGGTTTTTTTTTAGGATAATGATAATGATATTGGATTTATATCCCATCCTCCACTCCAAAGAGTCTCAGAGCAGCTCACAATCTCCTTTACCTTCCTCCCCCACAACAGACACCCTGTGAGGTGGGTGGGGCTGGAGAGGGCTCTCACAGCAGCTGCCCTTTCAAGGACAACCTCTGCCAGAGCGATGGCTGACCCAAGGCCATTCCAGCAGCTGCAAGTGGAGAAGTGGGGAATCAAACCCGGCTTTCCCAGATAAGAGTCCGCACACTTAACCACTACACCAAACTGGCTCTCCTAGGAGAGGTACCAGATGCTATGATGAAAATTTGGTACCTCTATGTCAAAAAACAGCCCCCCCCCCTTCCAGAGCTCCAGATACCCATGGATCAATTTTCCATTATATCCTATGGGAACTGGTCTCCATTGGGGAATATTGGAGTGACCGGCAGACATTTCCCTCTCCCCACCCCCGCTTTCTGATGACCCTGAAGTGGGGGGAGGGCCTCCAAACCGCGGGATCCCCTGCCCCCACCTGGGGATTAGACAAATACAACAGGAAACCACAGTTGACAGATAATTAAACACATAAAGCCAAAAGCTATGTGTGGCGTACTTCAAATACTTATATTACAACCTTTATTCACATTCAACCCTTCACCGACATGCTTGTGTCCTCATAAGTTGTTTCAGAATCTTTCAAAGTCCATCTCATTAAACAAAAATCAAAAATAATCCAATCCCGGGTGCTAAGTTCGATGAGAGGTACCAACTCCTGCTGTCCTGTAAAGCTTCTATTCGCAGGAAGTACCGTTATGTACAAATTCCTTCAGGCAGTAGTTTGCTGCCCACTGCCTGAAGGATTGGTGCCTGAAGGAATTTGAACATAAGGGTACTTCCTGCGAATAGAAGCTTTACAAGACAGCAGGAGTTGGTACCTCTCATCGAACTTAGCACCCGGGATTGGATTATTTTTGATTTTTTTTTTAATGAGATGGACTTTGAAAGTTTCTGAAACAACTTATGAGGACACAAGCATGTTGGTAAAGGGTTGAATGTGAATAAATGTTGTACTATAAGTATTTGAAGTATACCACACACAGCTAGGGTTGCCAAGTCCAAATTAAGAAACATCTGGGGACTTTGGGGTGGAGCCAGGAGACTTTGGGGGTGGAGCCAGGAGACATTGGGGGTGGAGCCAAGATCAAGGCTGTGACAAGCATCATTGAGCTCCAAAGAGAGTTCTGGCCATCACATTTAAAGGGACGGCACACTTTTTCAATGCCTTCCTTCCATAGGAAATAATGAAGGATAGGGGCACCTTCTTTTGGGGCTCATAGAATTGGACCCCCTGGTCCAATCTTTTTGAAACTTGGGGGGTATTTTGGCTCTATGTGTTTAATTACCCATCTGGGGATTGAGCTCTTTGAGGGATAATGACAGATATCTAAATATCCACCCTCTGCTTCAGAGGCCTAGCAAGTATGCCCAATAAAATGTCTTCCAGTGTGCTTCTTGGCATCTACTTCTCGATCCTTTAAAATATTGGTTCCCTGAAGCAAAGAGCTAGGGTTGCCAGGTCTGTGTTGGAAAATATCTGGAGACTTTGGGGGTGGATCTGGGAGAGGGTGGGGTTTGGAGAAGGGCGGGGCCTCAGCATGGTCCAGTGCCCTAGAGTCCACCCTTCAAAGCAGCCATTTTCTCCGGGGGAGCTAATCATTGCCAGCTGGAGATCAGTTGTAAAAGTGGGGGATCTCCAGGCCCTATCTGCCAGGTTAAGCCAGGTTAGGTTCCACCTCCCCCTAGGAGTGATCAGTGGGAGCTGACAGAATGTTAGTGTGGGGGGCTGTTGAAAACTGCAGTTAAGCCAGTTGAATAGAGTGGTTAGGGAGTTGGGAGAGAGTCTGGCAGAGTGAAGCTGTGGAGTGGAGAAGAGCAGCTTAAAACTGACTGAATAGCATCACTTTGTAACAAAGGACCTCAAATGCTGGAACAGGGAAACAGTTCAAACGTTCAATTGAAAATATACTTTGTAACCTCCTCCTTATTTTCTTCAGTTTTATCTTATGTTGAAACCATAAATAAAAGTTAGCTCTTTGTTTAACCCTGTGAGCTGGTTGTCCCAGAGAAAGAAACACGCACACATGAGCAAAGATCTTGGTCTATACATATTTTAGGATACGAATGAATGGTGGCAGCATGTGAATGAAACAGTGTTTGAGTCTCCAACTCAAACAGCTGTGTACATACAGTGTCTGACTGGGGGGCAATTATTAAAGGGGGCTGGACTATCCTGCCTAGTGAAGTCTCTGAGTAGAAGACCTGGGATGTGAAATGGTCATAGCTTTCCCTATATTTTAAAAAAGCCACAAAAGGTAGGGATATATGATAACGATATTCAATTTATATCCCACCCTCCACTCCGAATCTCAGAGTCTCAGAGCTGCTCACAATCTCTTTTATCTTTCTTCCCACAACAGATAACCTGTGAGGTGGGTGGGGCTGAGAGGGCTCTCACAGCAGCTGCCCTTTCAAGGACAGCTCTGCGAGAGCTATGGCTGACCCAAGGCCATTCCAGCAGCTGCAAGCGAAGGAGTGGGGAATCAAACCTGGTTCTTCCAGATGACTGCCTGACCTACCTGTAATTTTGAACCTGTGGGAGAGAGGTTGTGAAGGGTGGTGGGCACTCTCTGCGAGTGAGAAAAGTCATCACAGATCCATTTGCTTCAATCTTAGAAGAATGTTTGGAACCTCTTCCAGTTTTATAATTTCTCCCAGGGAAGCCATTTTGTGATCAGACTTACCACTTTATGGTGACGCGTCAGAATCCCAAAAGTGCGCACAGAACTATCAAGGGTGGTAACGCCCTGGTCTAAAGCAAGTCCTCTAAAAAATTGTGCGTTACTATTTTTCAGACCAGCAGTCTAGTTGTCAACACAACACCTTGTAGAGGCAAATCCAATTATTATATGTTGTGTGTAGGCCTACTTTGTTTGGCTTGTCCCACAGCGACAGACCATTTGTCCTTGTTCTAAGGCTGGCAGGAATTTCTAATGTCACGGCTCCCTCGGGAGCCATGCTGGGGTCTAACTTACATCCATCCAAGATTTTTTTCCCCCCACCTCAGAGACAAACCTGCTGATACTTTGTACGGGTGTGTGTGAATAAAAAGAAGCTGCTCACCTGCTTTGGTAGCTTGAGCAAGCATTGTTTGTTCTCCATCGATAAATCTGCTCAGTTTCTTTATGTTGTTTAGCAGGTTCCACTGCCATTGCTCAGTTTTGCACGGCAAAGATTCAACTGTTCTCTGCCTCAGCAAATGGGTTCCAAGCAAGCATTAAAGCTACAAATATTAAAGATATTCTTCAAACCAACCTCTTTGCGTCAAACTGAGGCTATAGCACAACAATTTGATGGAGGGAGCTGTGACTCAGCAGGAGAGCATCTGCTTTGCGGAAGGTCCCAGGTTCAATTCCTGACTTCTTCTTTTAGAAGGAACAGGTAGGGGATAATATGAAAGACCTCCTCTCAAGATTCTAGAGCAGGAGCGGAAAAACTTGCTTAAGGTGAGAGCCGCATGTAATAAATGTGAGATGCTTGAGAGCCACAAGACATGAATTTCAGATGCTTGAGAGCAGGCAGGCAGGCAGGCAGGAAGGAAATAGATGGGGAGGGAGAGGTGGAAATAAAGCAACTTTACGTGCATTCTCCAAGCTGCTAACTGACTTGGATTTAAAGAGAGAAATGCCTTTTCCAAGCTGGCTGACAGGGCAGTGGGGGCTTCGTGAGCCACACAATATGTGTGAAAGAGCCACATGTGGCTCCTGAGCCACAGTTTGGCCACTCCTGCTCTAGAAAGCTGCTGTCAGCCACAGTTAGACCAGCTGTTTTTTGACTCAGAATAAGGGCACTTCCTATCTTCATGTGTGATCATTATTGGCTTTGATAGTTTCTGTTTCCACCTGGGGATGAGAAATGCGGTCAAGTTGCAGTAGGGTTGCCAAGTCCAATTCAATAAATACCTGGGGACTTTGGGGGTGGAGCCAGGAGACTTTGGGGGTGGAGCCAGGAGACTTTGGGGGTGGGGCCAGGAGACTTTGGGGTGGAGCCAGGAGACTTTGGGGGTGGAGCCAGGAACAAAGTTGTGACGAGCATAATTGAACTCCAAAGGGAGTTCCAGCCATCACATTTAAAGGAACCGCACGCCTTTTACATGCCTTCTCTCCACTGGAAATAATGAAGGATAGGGGCACCTTCTTTTGGGACTCATAGAACTGGACCCCTCAGTCCAATCTTTCTGAAACTTGGAGGAGAGGTGTTGGATCCTATGCTGCAAATCTGGTGCATCTACCTCAAAAAACAGCTCCTCCAGAGCCCCAGATACCCGCAGATCAGTTCTCCATTGTACCCGATAGGAATCAATCTCCACAGGGAATAATGGAGTGCCCAGCAGACATTTCCTCTCACCTCCCGCTTTCTGATGACCCTGAAGAGGAGGGAGGGCCTGCAAACCGGGGGATCCCCTGTCCCCACCTGGGGATTAAATAACCCAATATGAATAGAGAATCACAGATAAATGACTAGCAGAGGAGCCCCTAAGGGTTCTGTGATTAAACCAGCCTCCAATATAATCAACAAATTTTCATTGAAAATATTATAATACTTCACCTAATTTTGTCCTTATAAAGGACTGAGCATACTGTATGACTTCACCTTATGTACAATTCACTGCTTTAAGTGGTTGTTTATGTTTCCTTTATAAATTTCAATGAAAATTTGTTGATTATATTGGAGGCTGGTTTAATCACAGAACCCTTAGGGGCTCCCTTGCTACCCACCTGGGGATTGGCAACCCTAAGTTGCAGTGAATTTTGGCAAACCCCATCGGGTTTTCGAGGCAAGAGACAAATAGATGGTTTGCCGTTGCCTGCCTCTGCGTGACAGCCTTCGACTTGGGTGGTGGTCTCCCATTTAAGTACTAACTGCAGCCACCCCTGCATAGCTCCCAAGACCTGATGAGATCGGGCCAGTATTTGGGGAGGATGTCTTTTGCCTTCCGACCACAACATGAATTGTGATTTCCAGACCACAAAGCTGCCAGCCTGGGAGGACTGAACTGCGCACGGGGATGGAGCCTTTTCCATTCGCCTTTCAAGGCTGTTATAGCTGAAAAACAGCTGACTGCAAGGAAAATGCCCTTTGGAGATGGAGCTGCAGAGGTGCTGCATAGATTGCTAAAAAATAATAGGGAGGCTTCCTGTTGGGCCCCAGCGTGCATCTCCTTACATGGCCAGTAGTGGCCAAAGGACGAAAACAACATTAAAACCTTCCTTTTCTCTATTTGCAAGAATAAATGCCTTTTTTTTAAAAAGTAGGCTTTGTAGCTTTCTTTTGCTGTTTAGCCTGCTAGACTGAACTTCATTGCAGCATAAATATCATTTATATCAGTGTTTTTTTCAGAATGTTGAAATGTCTGGATGATGCAAAGGAAAATATGATATCACCTTAAACCGGGGGTGTCAAACATGCAGTTCGGGGGCCGAATCAGGCCCCTGGAGGGTTCCTATCAGACCCGTGAGCAACTGGCTGTCATCCGCTTCCTTCTCCCTCCCTCTTGCTTCCTTCTGCATCACAGCTTGCTTTGCAAGGCTTGCTCAATCGCACAGATGCTACAGAGCAAACCCTCTGTTTTCTCCATTGGCTGAGGCTCCTCCCTTGGGGAGGAAGGGGGGGAGGATGAGCTTGCTTTGCCAGGCTCTTTCAATTGCACAGCAGAGCTACTGAACCAAGCCCCTCTTCCTTCTATTGGCTGAGGCTCCCCCCTCCAGTCCCCTGGGAAAAGAAGGAAAGAGCCAGAGGAGAGGAGGGGAGAGGAGGCGGCTGAGAGGTGATAGGATCACCATCTTCAAGTACTTGAAGGGCTGTCATATAGAGGATGGTGTGGAATTGTTTTCTGTGGCCGCAGAAGGTAGGACCAGAACCAATGGGTTGAAATTAAATAAAAAGAGTTTCTGGCTCAACATTAGGAAGAACTTCCTGACCATTAGAGCGATTCCTCAGTGGAACAGGCTTCCTCAAGAGGTAGTGGGCTCTCCTTCCTTGGAGGTTTTTAAGCAGAGGCTAGATGGCCATCTGACAGCAATGAGGATCCTGTGAGTTTGGGGTAGGTATTCGTGGGTTTCCTGCATTGTGCAGGGGGTTGGACTAGATAACCCTAGAGGTCCCTTCCAACTCTATGATTCCTTTACCCAGTTCCCTGGTTCCCATGGGAGAAATACAAAGAAAGCATCTTTAAGACCAATGAGTGCTAACGTTTTAATCATGTTTTAAGTTTAAAAAAAAATTGTGTTAAGAACATAAGAGAAGCCATGTTGGATCAGACCAATGGTCCATCCAGTCCAACACTCTGTGTCACACAGTGGCAAAAAAAAAAAACACAACCCAAGTGCCATCAGAAGGTTCACAAGTGGGTCTAGAAGCCATTCCACTTTGCGCCCCCCCGCCACTCTCAAGAATACAGAGCATCACTGCCCCAGACAGTTCCAATAATATACTGTGGCTAATAGAAACTGATGGACCTCTGCTCCATATTTTTATCCAATCCCCTCTTAAAGCTGGCTATGCTTGTAGCCGCCACCACCTCCTGTGGCAGTGAATTCCACATGTTAATCACCCTTTGGGTGAAGAAGTACTTCCTTTTATCCGTTCTAACCCGACTGCTCAGCAATTTCATTGAATGCCCACAAGTTCTTGTATTGTGAGAAAGGGAGAAAAGTACTTCTTTCTCTGCTTTCTCCATCCCATGCATAATCTTGTAAACTTCTATCATGTCACCCCGCAGTCGACGTTTCTCCAAGCTAAAGAGCCCCAAGCGTCTTCATAGGGAAAGTGTTCCAAACTTTTAATCATTCAAGTTGCCATTTTCTGGACAATGCTATAATATCCTTTTTGAGGTGTGGTGACCAGAATTGTACACAGTATTCCAAATGAGATCGCGCCATCGATTTATACAGGGGCATTGTGATACTGGCTGATCTGTTTTCAATTCCCTTCCTAATAATTCCCAGCATGGCGTTGGCCTTTTTTATTGCAATCGCACACTGTCTTGACATTTTCAGTGAGTTATCTACCGCAACCTCAAGATCTCTGTCTTGGTCAGTCTCTGCCATTTCACACTCCATCAGCTTGTATTTGTAGCTGGGATTTTTGGTGCATTACTTTGCACTTGGCCACATTGAACCTCATCTGCCATGTTGACGCCCACTCACCCAGCCTCAACAGATCCCTTTGGAGTGCCTCACAATCCTCTCTGGTTCTCACCACCCTGAACAATTTAGTGTCATCTACAAACTTGGCCACTTCATTGCTTACTCCCAACTGCAAATCATTAATGAACAAGTTAAAGAGCATGGGACCCAGTACTGAGCCCTGCGGCACCCCACTGCTTACTGTCCTCTACTGCAAAGACTGCCCATTTATACTCACTCTCTGCTTCCTATTAATTAGCAAGAGGATCTGTCCTTTTACTCCATGACTCTCGAGCTTACTAAGGAGCCTTTGATGAGGAACTTTATCGAAAGCTTTCTGGAAGTCAAGGTAAAAAACATCTATTGTGTCCCCTTTGTCCACATGTTTGTTCACCCCCTCAAAGAACTGTAACAGGTTAGTGAGGCAAGATCTTCCCTTACAGAACCCATGCTGAGTCTTCCTCAATAACTTGTGTTCATCAATGTGCCTACTCATTCTGTCCTTGATCATGGTTGCTATCAACTTTCCCGGTATTTAAGTCAGACTGACTGTCCTGTAGTTTCCTGGATCTCCTCTGGAACCCTTTTTAAAGATGGGGGTGACATTTGCTACCTTCCAGTCCTCAGGAACGGAGGCAGATTTCAATGAAAGATTACATATTTTTGTCAGGAGATCCAGCAGTTCACCTTTGAGTTCTTTCAGAACCCTTGGATGTATGCCATCCAGACCTGATGACATTAGTTTTTAATTCGTCAATCAGTTGTAGGACCTCCTCTCTTGTCACCTCAATCTGACTCAGGTCTTTCAACACCCCTTCCAAAATTAGTGGTTCTGGAGTGGGCAAACACTTCTCATCTTCCACAATGAAGACAGAGGCAAAAAATGCATTCAGCTTCTCAGCCATTTCCCTATCCTCCTTCACTAATCCTTTTACCCCTTGGTCATCCAAGGGCCCCACTGCCTCCCTGGCTGGTTTCCTGCTTCTAATATAGTTGAAGAAATTTTTATTGTTGGTCTTTATTTATTTTTTTTTTTTTGCAATATGCTCCTCATAGTCCCTTTTTGCCTGCCTGATCACTGTGTTCTTTATATAAATTTATAAAATTTATCTCTCTGCTACCTAATCTTAATTAGGTACACACATGGCCTGGCCGGACATGGCTCGGCCCAACCCAACATGGCCCGGCCCGACAAGGTCTCATTTATGTCAGATCCGGCCCTCATAACAAATGAGTTAAATCTTCTAATTTTCACAGCCCGTATCTGCCTAACCCACAGGGCACATCAGGTGCTCATTCTGGTATTTGGTCCCCAATAGAGAGAGGCATGAGCCAGCTCATGAACTAAAGTTTGCAAAGAATTTTGGGCAGTTTGTGCTTTGCGAAGTCAAGTTCGTGGCAGGGTGACCTGCACAAACTTCTAGGGTTGCCAATCCCCAGTTGGGGACAGGGGATCCCCTAGTTTGGAGGGCCTTCCTCCATTCAGGGTCATCAGAAAGCAGGGAAGGGGAAGAGGGAAATGTCTGCTGGGCACTCAATTATTCCCTAGGCTAAGGAGGCCGATTCCCATAGGGTATAATGAAGAATTGATCCATGGATATCTGGGGCTCGGGGGGGGCTGTTTTTTTGAGATAGAGGTACCAAATTTGCAGCATAGCATGTAGTACCTCTCCCCAAAATACCCTCCAAGTTTCAAAAGGATTGGACCAAGGGGTCCAATTCTATGAGTCACCAAAGAAGGTGCAACTATCCTTCATTATTTCTAATGGAGGGAAGGCATTTTAAAAGGTGTGCGGTCCCTTTAAATGTGATGGACAGAACTCCCATTGGAATTCAATTGTGCCTGTCACAATCTTGCTCCTGGCTACACCCCAGTGCTTACTGGCTCCACACCAAAGTCTCCTGGCTCCACCCCCAAAGTCCCTAGATATTTCTTGAATTGGACCTGGCAACCCTACAAACTTCCCATGAATTTTCAAGCTGTTCGTGGTGGTTCATGAGCGGATACATTTCCAGACAGTCTCCACTCAATGCGTGGACTCTTATCTGGAAGAATCGGGTTTGATTCCTCACTCCTCCACTTGCAGCTGCTGGAATGGCCCTGGGTCAGCCATAACTCTTGCAGAGTTGTCCTCGAAAGGGCAGCTTCTGGGAGAGCTCTCTCAGCCCCACCCACTTCACAGGGTGTCTGTTGTTGGGGAAGAAGGTGAAGAAGACTGTGACCACTTTGAGACTCTGAGATTCGGAGCCGGATGCCACTTTCAATGGGGACAACGGAGGCTATGGTGCTGCTGGCTGTCTCCCGGGAGGGGGTGGTTGAGTCCCTCTCGGGTGTACTAGAGGTAGTACCTTCTCCAGCTGCCATCTCATCTCTTGCGCCATGAAGGTGGTGTTAGCTTGCATCTCCTCCCGTAAGCACTTTGCCATTTTGGCCATCTTGCTCCTCAACATTTGAACAAACCCACTACCCTCAGGCTCGGGGCCGTTGTCATCATTGTCTGGGCATGGAGGGTTAGGGTCGTCGTACTCTTCTCCCTTGTCCGATCGGGATTCATTGCGATCTCCACCGCCCCCAGCTCATACGCCGTCTTGGCTACTCTCGCTCGTCACTCTCACCCTCTGTGATGGCCGCGCCAAGATTGCCTCTTCGTGCCGGTGCCTCATCCATGAGTGTGGTGGAGGTTCTGGGCGCCCAGTCCTGGGGTGTGATGAGGAGTTGTTGGATATGCAGGGGGGACCCTTTCCCTGCTGCTTTACGGGCATCTAGGATATGCCACGGAGGGGTCCTTACTCCGGTTTCCTCCTCTCTGCGTCCTCTTCGTCTCCTCTCAGGGGATGTAGGGAGTCTGCCGTTATCTGGTGTTCTCTCCGCCATACGGTTAGAAAGTTGCCAGGTCGGTTAGAATCCCAAAAAGGATCACTTCCAAAATGTCAAGCATCGGTATTTCGAATAATTGAGCTATTGTTTTAAATCAAAGACTCATTTTATTGATAATCCAATACTTGCCCAAGGAACGATACCTTGGAAGTGATACAGAATGTTACAGAGCATGGCATCCTAAAGGCTACTTCAAAGACAAAGTTCAGATAGCTTCAAAACATAACATACAGATGTAAATGGCATAAAAGGTTCAAAGCATACTGTCAACTAACCATTTGGATACTATAACATCTCTCGGTTTCTACACATTCCTGACTTGCTGATATGTATGGGAACTCGGGGGAGGTACTTCTACTTTTCAGTAGGAAGATTACTTGCATATCCTGCATCCTTGAGAGTCCACAGGTGGGGGAGCTTTGAAGAGAGATCTTTATTCAGAAAAGAGGGATAGTAGGCAGGAGGAGGGAGGAAGTATGAATACCAAATGCATACTAAATTAATACTCAGAAATATCATGCTTGACAGTCAGCTGGCTTGGAGAAGGCATTTCTCTCTTTAAATCACTTGTTCAAGCCAAGCCACCTGGTGGCTTGGAAAATGCATTTAGAGTTAAAGTTGCTTTCTTTCCACCTCCACACCCAGCTTCCTTCCTTCCTTCCTTCCTTCCTTCCTTCCTTCCTTCCTTCCTTCCTTCCTTCCTTCCTTCCTTCCTTCCTTCCTTCCTTCCTTCCTTCCTTCCTTCCTTCCTTCCTTCCTGTCTTTCAACTCTCAAACATCTGATATTCTATGTAGCTCTTACGTTAAGCAAGTTTGGCCACCCCTGGTCTTAAAGGTGCTACTTGACTCCTAAATTTCACAACTGTTACTTGCCATCAAGAACTGAATTCACAAGGCACAGCAAGTGGAAACAGATTTGCCCCACAGAAACAGTCTGTTTTCCAAGCCAGAAAGCTCTCACTTCCTTATCTGGTGGCTGTTTGTGATGATTGGCAGGCAACAGGACAACTCTTTTCTCAGTTGGATCCCCTGGACTTCACTACTTAATACTGCTTTCTAGACTGCCCAGCTGGGATGGGGTTAGAAGACAGCATTTAGCCATGGCTCTGGTCCATCTTGGGAGATAGCTCTTAGTTGGAGCTAGGAGCTTTATGCCTTGTTCATTGACACTTAACATGCTGCAAAATTTCACCTCGTTTCCTGTGCTGTTGGATCCAGATGAATGAACCTACTGGGGAAGCCGTTTGGAGCTGTGTGCATGATTCTAGGATGGAGGTGGAATTCTTGAACTGATGCCCGGAATCAACAGAGGGCCAAAGGTGAATGAACAAACTGAAGCTTAATCCAGACAAGCCTGAATGGGGGTGGATCAGCGATAAAGCTAAGATGGGGACAGAAATATAATGAGTTCTGGACAAAGTCACACTCCCCTCGAAGGATCAGGTTTGCAGTTGAGGGAACGTCTCTGGATCCATCGTTGCTGCTAAAAAAGCCAGGCCTGGCTCTGTTTGTCTGGCAGCGACTGTCTGGTGGAGAAGGTAGACCTGGCATCTATATTTGATTACTGTAAGATGCCATATGCAGGGCTGTCTTTGAAGAACATCCAGACATTTCAGTTGGCTCGGAAGGCAGCTCTAAGTGTCTCACTGGAGACCTGCCATGACTTCGCTGACTGCCAGTTCATTTCTGGGTCCATTTCAAAGCGCTGGCTTTGGCTTGTATAGCCCTGAACAGAACCAAGGTATCAGCAGTCCAGCTCCACCTATATGTTTATCCCTGTTTGAATGAGTTCTGACCCAGCTGTGCACTGAGATTGTTCCAGTTTTGTTGGACTGATGTTTTAATGGTTGTAGAACATGAATTTTGCGAGTGCGTCTGTCGTGTTTGGGGTTCTGATTATTTTAGGGGTGCCAGGTCCAATTCAAGAAATGTCTGGGGACATTGGGGGTGGAGCCAGGAGACTTTGGAGGTGGAGCCAGGAGACATAAGGGGTGGAGCCAGGAGCAAGGTTGTGACAAGCATAATTGAACTCCAATGGGAGTTCTGGCCATCACATTTAAAGGGACCGCACATCTTTTAAATGCCTTCCCTCCATTGGAAATAATGAAGGATAGGGGCACCTTCTTTTGCGGCTCATAGAATTGGACTCCCTGGTCCAATCTTTTTGGAAATTGGAGGGTCTTTTGAGGAGAGGCATTGGATGCTATGCTGCAAATTTGGTGCCTCTATCTCAAAAAACCCATGGATCAATTCTCTATTATACCCTATGGGAATCAGTCTCCTTAAGGTATAATGGAGTGCCCAGCAGACATTTCCCTCCGCCGCCCCCCCCCATAAATTCTGTCGGGCCGGGCCATGTGTGTCAAAAAAGTAGCTGTGATATAAACTTTATAAGAGACACTGACAAACACAATTTAAAAATGTGTATCTCTCCTGTGCGATCGAGGGAACTGGGCAAAGGAAACTCTAGCTCTTTCCCTCCTTCTCCAGGCGGTGAGGGGGCGGAGCCACAGCCAATGGAAGGAAAGGGGGCTTTGATCTGTAACTCCTGTGCAAGTGAGCAAGCCTGGCAAAGCAAACTGTGATATAGAAAGAAGCAAGAGAGAAGGAGAAGAAAGCAGACTTGCTCACGGACCTCATAGGAACCCTCTGGGGGCATGATCTGGCCCTCAGGCCGCATGTTTGACATCCTTGATCTAGGGCCTGTGTGCAAGAGTAGAAGTCAAGTTTCACCTTTAAGACCAACAAAGTTTTATTCAGAATGTCAGCTTTCGTTCATCAGACGAGGAATCAGGTATAGTGAGCAGAGCTACATATCGCTGGTAGGCAGTGGTTTAGAGTGCAAAATGGTACAAATTTAAGATCCTATGACAGAATAGTAAAATTAACGAATTGAGCAAACCTCTGATCTGGGTAGCATGAGCGTGAGAAACCAATAAAACAATACCATGTCAAAATGTGAGAATGTCTGCTAATCACTCCATTGTTTATAAGCCTGGACATTTCAGACATTTTCCCTATCCAACTAATTTTCCCTATCCAACTAATTTACACGTAACATACATATAGTTTGCCATTAGGAGGAAAATACATTAAAATATAGTGGAAGATGGGTTAAGTATATGTCATGAGATAAACAGCCAATATCCCTATTTTGACTGTCAATACAAAAAATTATTCTGATCCACCAGCCTAAAAGAGAAATGCACTGGAATACTGTGGCTACATAACTATACTCCGTGAGAGTGGGTTTAGCATCTGTAATAAGATAAAAAAAAACAATATCCCTGTTCAGTCCCGGGGAGGTGTTTGTTCCAAGTTTCATAATAATTTGTCATTCAACCATTTCCTTCTCCATTCTGTACTTGAAGTTCCTTTGCAGTAAAACAGTGTGTGTGTTTGTGTGTAGATCCAAGTGGGCAGGCGTGTTGGTCTGAAGCAGTAGAACAAAGAGTGAAGTGCACCTTTAGGACCAACAAAGTTTTATTCAGAACGTAAGTTTTTGTATGCTCCAAGCACATTTCATCAGACAAGGAATCAGGTACAGTGAGCAGAGCTACATAGAGCTGGTAGGCAGTGGTTTAGAATGCAAAATGGTACAAATTTAAGATCCAATAACAGAATAGTAAAATTGACAAATTGAGCAAACCTTTGATCTGGGTAGCGTGAGTATGAGAAAGCAATAAAACAGTATATGTCAAAATGTGAGAATGTCTGTCAATCACTCTACTGCAGTGGTGGCAAACCTATGGCATGGGTGCCAGAGTAGGCACACGCGCCGTTGCCCGTTTTCGCCTCTCCCACTCTCTCCGCTGCCCATTTTCACTTCCCCTGCTCTCCCAGTCACCCGTTTTCACTTCCCCTGCTCTCCCAGTCACCTGTTTTCACTTCCCCTGCTCTCCCAGTCACCTGTTTTCGTCTCTCCCACTCTCCCCACCGCCTGTTTTCGCCTCTCCCGCTCTCCCCGCCGTCCGTTTTCACCTCTCCCACTCTCCCCACCACCTGTTTTCGCCTCTCCCGCTCTCCCCGCCGCCCGTTTTCACCTCTCCCGCTCTCCCCACCACCCGTTTTCACCTCTCCCACTCTCCCCACCGCCTGTTTTCGCCTCTCCCGCTCTCCCCGCCGCCCGTTTTCACCTCTCCCGCCCTCCCCGCCGCCCGTTTTCACCTCTCCCACTCTCCCCACCGCCTGTTTTCGCCTCTCCCGCTCTCCCCGCCGTCCGTTTTCACCTCTCCCACTCTCCCCACCGCCTGTTTTCACCTCTCCCGCTCTCCCCGCCGCCCGTTTTCACCTCTCCCGCTCTCCCCGCCACCCGTTTTCACCTCTCCTGCTCTCCCCACCACCTGTTTTTGCCTCTCCCGCTTTCCCCGCCTTACATTTTTGTTTCCCCTGCTCTTCCCGCTGCCCGTTTTCTAAACAAAAACCTCAGTATTCAGGTTAAATTGCCGTGTTGGCACTTTGCGATAAATAAATGGGTTTTGGGCTGCAGTTTGGACACTCGGGTCTCTAAAAGGTTCGCCATCCCTGCTCTATTGTATAAGCCTGGGCCAAAAAGAGGACATTTCTTTGTCAGATGTTCTTCCCATGCAACTAATTGACCTTTTAACATGTAACATACATATAGTTTGCAATTAGAAGAAAAATACATTAAAATATAGTGGAAGATGGGTTTAGTATACGTAATGAGATAAACAGCCAATATCCCTATCTGAGTATGTCAATACAGCTAAAAGAGAAATACATTGGATAGTGATATTCTTGTCCACCTAATTTACTATTTAGCATGTAAGCATCATTCTAGTTTGCCATAGAAAAAAAAGAATACAATAAAATATAATGAAAATGGGTTAAGTATATGCAATCAGACAAACAGCCAATATTCCTATTTTGAGTATATCAATACAAAAAATCATTCTGATACACTACTCTAAAAGAGAAATACACTGGAATACTTGGATCTATCTGACATAAATGAGACATTGTCGGGCCGAGCCATGTCGGCCTGGGCCGTGTGTGTGGGTAGCGATATTCTTGTCCACCTAATTTACTATTTAACATGTAAGCATCATTCTAGTTTGCCATTAGAAAAAAAGAATACAATAAAATATATTGAAAATAGGTTAAGTATATGCAATGAGATAAACAGCCAATATCCCTATTTTGAGTCTGTCAATACAAAAAATTATTCTGATCCACTATCCTAAAAGAGAAATACGTTGGATTACTGTGGCTATATAGCTCTACTCCGTGACAGTGGGTTTAGCATCTGTAATAAGATAAAAAAAACCAATATCCCTGTTCAGTCCTGGGGAGGCGTGTGTCCCAAGTTCCATAACAACTTGTCATTCAGCTATTTTCCTCTCCATTCTGTTCTTGAAGTTCCTTTGCAGTAAAACAGTGTGCGTGTTTGTGTGTGTGTTTAACTTCTTTTCTGGCTCTGGAGCTTGGGATCCATTCTTCCTTGTATATCAATACAGCTAAAAGAGAAATACATTGGGCAGCGATATTCTGGTCCACCTAATTTACTATTTAACATGTAAGCATCATTCTAGTTTGCCATTAAAAAAAAAGAATAGAAGAAGAAGAAGATATTGGATTTATATTCCGCCCTCCACTCTGAAAAGTCTCAGAGCAGCTCACAATCTCCTTTACCTTCCTCCCCCACAACAGACACCCTGTGAGGTGGGTGGGGCTGGAGAGGGCTCTCACAGCAGCTGCCTTTTCATGGACAACCTCTGCCAGAGCAATGGCTCACCCAAGGCCATACTAGCAGGTGCAAGTGGAGGAGTGGGGAATCAAACCCGGTTCTCCCAAACAAGAGTCCGCACACTTAACCACTACACCAAACTGGCTCTCCCTATTTTGAGTCTGTCGGTACAAAAAAATTCTTCAGATCCACTGTGGTAAAAGAGAAATACATTGGAATACTGCGGCTGCATAGCTATATTCCGTGAGAGTGGGTTTAGCATCTGTAACGAGATATAAAAAAAACAAACCCAATATCCCTGTTCAGTCCTGGGGAGAAAAAACAAACCCAATATCCCTGTTCAGTCCTGGGGAGAAAAAAACAAACCCAATATCCCTGTTCAGTCCTGGGGAGAAAAAACAAACCCAATATCCCTGTTCAGTCCTGGGGAGAAAAAACAAACCCAATATCCCTGTTCAGTCCTGGGGAGAAAAAAACAAACCCAATATCCCTGTTCAGTCCTGGGGAGAAAAAAACAAACCCAATATCCCTGTTCAGTCCTGGGGAGAAAAAAACAAACCCAATATCCCTGTTCAGTCCTGGGGAGAAAAAACAAACCCAATATCCCTGTTCAGTCCTGGGGAGAAAAAAAAACCCCCAATATCCCTGTTCAGTCCTGGGGAGAAAAAACAAACCCAATATCCCTGTTCAGTCCTGGGGAGAAAAAAACAAACCCAATATCCCTGTTCAGTCCTGGGGAGAAAAAAACAAACCCAATATCCCTGTTCAGTCCTGGGGAGAAAAAAACAAACCCAATATCCCTGTTCAGTCCTGGGGAGAAAAAAACAAACCCAATATCCCTGTTCAGTCCTGGGGAGAAAAAAACAAACCCAATATCCCTGTTCAGTCCTGGGGAGAAAAAAACAAACCCAATATCCCTGTTCAGTCCTGGGGAGAAAAAACAAACCCAATATCCCTGTTCAGTCCTGGGGAGAAAAAAAACAAACCCAATATCCCTGTTCAGTCCTGGGGAGGCGCGTCCCAAGTTCCATAATAATTTGCCTTTCAGCCATTTCCCTGTGCATTCTGTTCCTGAAGTTCCTTTGCAGTAAAACAGAGTGCTGTGTGTGTGTGTTTAACTTCTTTACTTGCTCTGGAGCTCGGGCTCTAGTCTTCCTTGTGCAGGAGGCGGGGTGTGTGTGTGTGTGTGTGTGTTGGGGGTGCGCAGGGAAGCGCCGCTGCCAGCGCCGGAGGGCCAAAGGCCGGCGGCGGAGGAGCGCGCCCGCCGGGCTCCCTCCTGCCGCAGCAAGACTGCTGCTCGCTGCCTCTCCCGCGCAGGCCGCCAGAGCGAGGAGGCAGCGGGTGCAGCGGCGGCGGCGGGAGCAGCATGCAGCAGCCTGGCGCCCCTTCCACGTCCAGCCTCCTCGGGAGCAACAGCAGCAGCTGCAGCCGCCGCCGCGCCCAGGCCCAGCGCGCCGGGCCCAGGGGGGCAGACGAGGAGGCGGCGGCGGCATGGGCGGCCCGCGGGGCTCCTGGGGGCTCTTGCTGGCGGCCGCCTGCCTGCTTGCCGGCGGCGCCCAGGGGCGGAAGGCGCTCCGCTGCCCGGCCACATGCAGCTGCACCAAGGACTCCATCATCTGCGTGGGCTCGGCCAGCGTGCCCCGCCTCGTCCCCCGGCGACATCAGCTCCCTGTAAGGCTCCGGGCTCCGGGCCCCGGGACGGGAGGGAGGGAGGGAGGGCACTTGCTGCCCCGGGGGGGGGGCTGGCTGCGGGGGGGCTTTGGGAAGGAGGAGAGGGGCCGCCGGGAAAGAAGGGCGGCGGGGGGAGGGAATGGGGCAACCCCCCCCCCCCCCCAACAACACAAATCTCAGCCGGTTTGCGAGATTGTGGCGAAATGACCACGGTCAAGTCCTTTTGGGTGTCAAAAGGATCGTTTGCGTCGGGATGGTTCATGAGCTGGCGCGAACCGCCTTGGCACCCCCCCCCCCCTCCCCCGGTGGGCTGCAACTCCAGAGTGGCTTGGCTGGATTTGCAAAGGAAGGATTTTTAAAAAAAACACCAACTAATCGACTAAGCTTTAAAATCCATCCTTTCTTTCTTTCTTTCTTTCTTTCTTTCTTTCTTTCTTTCTTTCTTTCTTTCTCTTTCTCCCTCCCTCCCTTCCTTCCCATTCAAGTTCATTAAGCAATATATAGCCACTCATGTTTTCCCCTTCCACCCACACCTGCATGCCCCCTTTCCTGTTCCTAAATCCTTTCTTTCTTTCTTTCTTTCTTTCTTTCTTTCCTTTCTTTCTTTCTTTCTTTCTTTCTTTTCTTTCTTTCTTTCTTTCTTTCTTTCTTTCTTTCTTTCTTTCTTTCTTTCTTTCTTTCTCTCTTTCTTTCTTTCTTTCTTTCTTTCTTTCTTTCTTTCTTTTCTCTCTCTCTCTCTCTCTTTCTCTTTCTCCCTTCCTCCCTCCCTTTCTTCCTTCCTTCCCATTCAAGTTCATTAAGCAATATATAGCCACTCATCTTTTCCCTTCCACCCCCACCTGCATGCCCCCTTTCCTGTTCCCAAATCCTTCCTTCCTTCCTTCCTTCCTTCCTTCCTTCCTTCCTTCCTTCCTTCCTTCCTTCCTTCCTTCCTTCCTTCCTTCCTTCCTTCCTTCCTTCCTCCCTCCCTCCCTCCCTCCCTCCCTCCCTCCCTCCCTTCCTTCCTTCCTTCCTTCCTTCCTTCCTTCCTTCCTTCCTTCCTTCCTTCCTTCCTTCCTTCCTCCCTTCCTTCCTTCCTCCCATCCATCCATTCATCCATCCATCCATCCATCCATCCATCCATCCATCCATCCATCCATCCAAAACAAAGGGTCGAACAAAGGAAATCTTTTTTTGCTGTTGGGGAAAAAGGAGGTTGAAATACCTGGGAAAGGATCGATGACTTGGATGGCCCAGGGAAGCTTGCTCTTCTCAGATCTCGGAAACTAAGCAGGGCCGTCCTGGTCAATATTTGGATGGGAGACCTCCAAGGAATGCGGGGGGTGGGGTCGGGTGGAATGGGGCGGTCACACGGCTGTAGGCAAGGGCACACCACCTCTGAATGGCTCTTGCCTTATGGAGGTTGTCGTCAGTCTTCCTGATTTGACAGAAAAACAACAACTACATAGAGGGACAGGTGTGCCTCTGGGTGGTGGTGGAGGGATGGCATCTGTAGTGTGCAGAAAAAGGTGAGGAATGGATCTTTATTGGGAGAGGAGACTCCAACGCTCTTCACCACGGGTGATGATGGTGCAGACAGCAATGTGCTGATAAGTTCCTCTGGATTTTTTCCCTGCCCTGTTCCCTTTTTCTCCCCCAATCAGGAGCTTGGTAAATGGAACCTTTTCCGAAATCAGAGAAAGAATGTTTTCTCATCTGCCTTCCCTCCAGTTGCTGTAAGTATGGCATTCTTCTAACTTAAGGGATTGGATTCAAGTTCATCCCCAGAGGGGAAGCATGATTGGATTTCAGAACAGCTCTTTTCAAATCGCACACTGGTGAACGGAATGTCCCCTTTCAGTCCCTTGCTCGCTAGCACAAAAGGGTGTGATAAGTGGGTTAAGTTCTATATCCAGAGAAAACCTGAGAGGGTAGCCCCAACCAAAGACCAGATTAGCCAGTTTGGTGTAATGGTTAAGTGCGTGGACTCTTATCTGGGAGAACCAGGTTTGATTCCCCAGTCCTCCACTTGCAGCTGCTGGAATGGCCTTGAGTCAGCCATAGCTCTCTTATCTGGGAGAACCAGGTTTGATTCCCCAGTCCTCCACTTGCAGCTGCTGGAATGGCCTTGGGTCAGCCATAGCTCTCTTATCTGGAAGAACCAGGTTTGATTCCCCAGTCCTCCACTTGCAGCTGCTGGAATGGCCTTGGGTCAGCCATAGCTCTCTTATCTGGAAGAACCAGGTTTGATTCCCCAGTCCTCCACTTGCAGCTGCTGGAATAGCCTTGGGTCAGCCATAGCTCTCGTAGGAGTTGTCCTTGAAAGGGCAGCTTCTGTGAAAGCTCTCTCAGCCCCACCCACCTCGCAGGGTGTCTGTTGTGGGGGAAGACGATAAAGGAGATTGTAAGCCGCTCTGAGTCTCTGATTCTGTGAGAAGGGCAGGGTATAACTCTGCAATTCTTCTTAGTGGGTCAAATTGAAAAGCTGAGAAGGAAGGGATCTGTTTGTGTTTCCTCTGTTGGAATTCCCTTGAGAACAACCTGGTTTTTTGGCAAGAAATTATAAAATGATGTCTGTAATGCCCATTGGATTGTAGGGGCAGCAGGAGCAACACATCATAGGGATCCCTAGTTATTTGACATTTTTTTCCCAAGTTTTTTTTTTTTTTGCTCAGATGTTCTGTCCAAGTTTATGGCAATATGGATTATGATGAAGCTGTTAAGTGCTAAGTCCAGAAATCAAATGCAAAACACCAAGAACACATTACGTTTTATTAGAATAATAAGAACATAAGAGAAGTCATGTTGGATCATGCCAATGGCCCATCCAGTCCAACACCCTGTGTCACACAGCGGCCAAAAAAACCCAGGTGCCCATCAGGAGGTCCACCAGTGGGGCTAGAAGCCCTCCCACTGTTGCTCCCCTCCCAAGCACTAAGAATACAGATTATCACTGTCCCAGACAGATTTTAAAAAGATACGCTGTGGCTTATAGCCACTCATGGACCTCTGCTCTTAAGAACATAAGAGAAGCCATGTTGGATCAGGCCAATGGCCCATCCAGTCCAACACTCTGTGTCACATAAGAACATAAGAGAAGCCATGTTGGATCAGGCCAATGGACCATCCAGTCCAACACTCTGTGTCACATAAGAACATAAGAGAAGCCCTGTTGGATCAGGCCAATGGACCATCCAGTCCAACATTCTGTCACATAAGAACATAAGAGAAGCCATGTTGGATCAGGCCAATGGACCATCCAGTCCAACACTCTGTGTCACATAAGAACATAAGAGAAGCCATGTTGGATCAGGCCAGTGGACCATCCAGTCCAACACTCTGTGTCACACAGTGGCCAAAAAACCCCAGGTGCCATCAGGAGGTCCACCATTGGGGCCAGGACACTAGAAGCCCTCACACTGTTGTCCCAGTGACACATGACAATGTAGAAGGGTCTCCTGATTGGAATGTACAGAAACTGATTTAAAATGGGTTTGGGGAATGGATGTTGCGTTGTTGTTCCAAGAAACTGGTCCTTCTAGTCTAGTCTACCACGTTACTATCCTGTGTTTCTCTAGCACAGTGGAGCAATCTCTCCATCACAGCCTTGGCCCAACAGAACCACTTCACAGCTCTCAAAAAGTTCTCCATCTCCACGTTGTTCTTGTTTGGGGACAGCTAGTTTGGTGTAATGGTTAGAAGTGGTAGACTCTAATCTGGAGTACTGGGTTTGATTCTCCACTTCTCTACATGCAGCTGACCTTGGGTTCTCTCAGAGTTGTTCTCTCAGAGCTGTTCTCTCAAGAGCAGCTCTCTCAGAGCTCTCTCAGCCCCACCTACCCCACAGGGTGTTGGTTGTGGGGAGGGGAAGGGAAAGGCAATTCTAAGCTCCTCTGAGACTCCAGGTGAAGGGTGGGGTATAAATCCAGTCTCCTCCTCCTTCATCTCCTGGCCTTGATCACCCTAATTCTTTCTACATACAGGCCAGGGTGTAACCTGTATGTAGAAAGAATGAGGCCCAGTGCTAGAATTTCTACTGAATTTTGATAACTTTAACCGAACATAGGAACTTTCCCTTCTCCGTAACAACTAATACAGACTATAGGCAGTGTTCCCTCTAATCTGAGTTAGCGTGAGCGAGCTCACAGATTTTTAGCCTCCAGCTCACACATTTTTGTCTTAGCTCAGGAAAGATGACCCCAGAGTACGCTTAAGTCATGCAGCAGCTCACAACTTTAATGCCAGTCGCTCACAAAGTAGAATTGTTGCTCACAAGACTCTGCAGCTTAGAGGGAACATTGGTTATAGGGATGCCAGCCTCCAGGTGGGACCTGGGGATCCCCCAGAATTACAACTTATCTCCAGACTACAGAGATCAGTTCCCCTTTTGGAGAAAATGGCTGCTCTGGAGGGTGAGTTCTGGACACTCTACCCCACAGAGGTCCCTGCCTTACCAATTTCCACCCCCAAACCCGAGGAATTTCCCCGTCTTGGATCCTGCAACGCTACCCCCACACCCATTGACTGGAGGGTGGTGGACCCAACAACAACCCGATTTGATGATTTGGCCCAAAGTTCCCCTGAGCCATGAAACTGAAAACGAGGCCAGCTCTACTTCTTTCACCCTCTATGCACGCAGCTCCCCCTACACAAACGCTTGAAGACAGTTGGGTCAAGTTTCCAGAACTGCAGTTGTTGAAGACAGAATTCACCAAAGTGAAAGAAATGAACTGGAAAGGAGTGTGGAGATTTAGCGACTGGCCCCTGGCACACTAAACTGAACATCTTCCCTCAGGCTATTGAGTAATTCTGTCTGACTTTGATGTACTAGTGTTCATACGGTACAGTCCTGTGTAGACGTAATCCAGTCTGAGACCACGGATGTCAACTCAATGGGAGCAGCACAGCCCAGGGATGCGTGACATTTGGAGGCGTGACTTTTTTTCAAGACCCACCCTTGAATATGCAGCACAGTCTTCTAATTTTAAGCAGCCGCATGGCGCAGAGTGGTAAGGCTGCAGTACTGCAGTCCAGAGCTTCTGCTCATGACCTGAATTCGATCCCGGCAGAAGCTGGGTTCAGGTAGCCGGCTCAAGGTTGACTCAGCCTTCCATCCTTCCGAGGTTGGTCAAAGGAGTACCCAGCTTGCTGGGGAGAAAGTGTAGATGACTGGGGAAGGCAATGGCAAGCCACCCCGTAAAAAGTCTGCCGTGAAAACGTTGCGATGCGACATCACCCCAGAGTCAGAAATTACTGGTGCTTGCACAGGGGACTACCTTTACCTTTTACTTGTAATTTTGCTCAGGCTTGCACTTTTAAGTGGAACTAAATTAATTGCCTGCAATAAATTAAATGGGATTAAATATTAAATCAGTTGTACGTAATGCTCAGTTTTTATTATTTGTACTTGTTCTAAATGTTTACACTTTCATTTGTGACAACCTTTGCGGGGGTGGGGGGCTAAGGCAGGGGTGTCAAACACATTTGTTATGAGGGCCGGATCTGACATAAGCGAGACCTTGTTGGGCCAGGGCGTGTGTATCATAAAACGTAATGCCAGGTCGCTGACGTATAAACTTTATAAAGGACACAGACAAACCCAACTCAATATAGTTTTTAAAAAATTGAAATATGCTTGAAAGATTAGCACTCTTGCAATATTTTGTTTATTTAAGTTTTTGGTAACTGGCACCTGACACTCTGAATTATTGCATCAAAATCTGGAGACAGTGTCTGTGCTGTAGCAGTCTTGAGTATAACGTTCAGGTGTGTGTGCAAGTTACAAGCCTACTTTTGATTACAGAAATCTCATGGTCAATGCTTTGAGCCTAAGGGGGGAAACATGAAATGACTGGGCATTGCAAGCTTTGGTACGTGTTGCTTCATGTGCTGGTCAGCCAATGGAGAAAACAGGCTTTGCTCTGTAGCTCCTGTGCACTTGAGCAAGCCTGGCAAAGCAAGCTGTGATGCAGAAGGAAGTAAGAGAGAGAGAAGAAAGCAGATGACAGTGAGATGCTCATGGGTCTGATAGGAGTCCTCCGGGAGCCTGATTGGGCCCTCGGGCTGCATGTTTGACACCCCTGGACTAAGGAATAACACTAAAAGCCTGTAATTCAGGCGTGCCAAACATCTGGCCCAGGGGTCGAATCAGGCCCCCAGAGGGCTCCTATCAGGCCTCCGACTGGCTGTCATCTGCTTCCATCTCCATCTCTCTTGCTTTCTTCTGCATCACAGCTTGCTTTGCAAGGCTTGCTCAATTGCACAGGAGCTACAGAGCAAAACCTTTATTTTCTCCATTGGCTGAGGCTCCTTCCTTGGGAGGATGGGGAGAAAGGAAGAGCTTGCTTTGCCAGGCTATCCCAGTTGCACAGCAGAGCTACTGAGCCAAGCCTCTCTTCTTTCTATTGGCTGAGGCTCCTCCCCCTCCTGGTCCCCTGGGGTAGGAAGGAAAGAGCCAGAGCTTCCTTTGCCCCATTCCCCAGATCCCATGGAAGAAATACAAAGAAAGCACATTTAAGACTAATGAGCGCTAATGTTTTAAGCACTGTAATTCAGGGAAGCAGGAGGAGGTTTTGGCAACAAAAGCCCTAGACTTTTCCTGAAAATTTTTGAGTTCTTGGAACCTTGACAGAGCAGGTGAGAAGGAGTTCATTGGAGCAAAAAGGAGTTAAGGAGCCATTGTTCTTCAGATAGGGCTTAGCTGCCAGTTGTGGAGTCGCCAGCCTCCAGGTGGGAGCTGGGGATCCCTTGGAATTACAACTCAGACTACATGAGACCAGTTCCCTTGGAGAAAATGGCTGCTTTGGAGGGTGGACTCTGGCCTTGTATCCCACTGAGGTTCCTGTCCTCTCCACCCCCAAATCTCTTGGTGTCTCCTACCCTGGAGCTAGCAACTCTACCCTCCACCAGTGGCTGGAGGACACCTGGCAACCCTATGCCAGTGGGGCAGGTTAGGGAATCCTTGGTTTCAGGATATAGCATTAGTCTCAGCGTCTTCAGGGAAAGAAGGACTTGCAGTGTGTGGTGTACAGAACAGACTGACACTCAACTGGACTGGACTGTTTCTTTGAAACCAATATAGCCGGGATTTGAACACCTAGGGTGGGACAAGCAAGCCGAATCGATCTGTTAATACCATCTTTGCCGCCCCACCTAATGTGAGCTGTGACTTAATTGTCTTAATTTTAAACTGTTTTAACTGTTTTAAATTGATTTATTGTGTTGGAAGCCGCCCTGAGCCCGCTATGGGAAAGGGCGGCCTATAAATCTACGGAAATAAATAAATAAGCAAACAATTTGTTCTTATTCTTTAGTCATTTAGGGTTGAGGGACAGGCTGAGCTTTCATTTAAAGGCCCTCTGGTACCTCTGGTCTGGGATTCATTGGCCGATATTCCCTCACTCTCCTCAGAACAGAACAAAGTTTGAGTTCAGGGGCACCTTTAAGACCAACCAAGTTTAATTCTGGAAATAAGATTTCACGTGCATGCACATTTCTAATGTATCTGAAGAAATGTGCCAGAATTAAACTTGGTTGGTCTTAAAGATGCCACTGGACTCATAAGAACATAAGAGAAGCCATGTTGGATTAGGCCAATGGCCCATCCAGTCCAACACTCTGTGTCACATAAGAACATAAGAGAAGCCATGTTGGATCAGGCCAATGGCCCATCCAGTCCAGCACTCTGTGTCACATAAGAACGTAAGAGAAGCCCTGTTGGATCAGGCCAATGGCCCATCCAGCCCAACACTCTGTGTCACATAAGAACATAAGAGAAGCCATGTTGGATCAGGCCAATGGCCCATCCAGTCCAGCACTCTGTGTCACATAAGAACGTAAGAGAAGCCATGTTGGATCAGGCCAATGGCCCATCCAGCCCAACACTCTGTGTCACATAAGAACATAAGAGAAGCCATGTTGGATCAGGCCAATGGCCCATCCAGTCCAACACTCTGTGTCACATAAGAACATAAGAGAAGCCATGCTGGATCAGGCCAATGGCCCCTCCAGTCCAACACTCTGTGTCACATAAGAGAAGCCATGTTGGATCAGGCCAATGGCCCATCCAGTCCAACACTCTGTGTCACACAGTGGCAAAAAATTTTATATATACACACACACTGTGGCTAATAGCCACTGATGGACCTCTGCTCCATATATTTATCTAAACCCCTCTTGAAGGTGGCTATGCTTGTGGCCGCCACCACCTCCTGTGGCAGTGAATTCCACATGCCAATCACCCTTTGGGTGAAGAAGTACTTCCTTTTATCCGTTTTAACCTGGCTGCTCAGCAATTTCATCGAATGCCCATATTTTGTTCTGTTGCTTCAGTCCAACATACAGCTACCCATGTGAATCTGTCTCCTCAGAATACGTTGTTGAACTCCTTATCTTTAAGTGTGTCTCATGTTTTGTGCCCAGGTGAAGCGGAAGGTTATGCTTGCACATACTTTCAGGGTTTGGAGCCTTTAACCCTTTCTGGAGAAATAAAAACAGAAATTGGTTGTTTTTATTTTATTTTAGGTTCTGCTGTGTGGTTGTAGAGCAGATAGGAGACCCGAGGTAGGAGAAGGGTATAGGAAGCCTAAAAACACCGTTATGTTTGAGTTAGGCTGGGGGGAAGCACAGAACAAGCTTTTACCTCACAAGTGACAGCTTTCACACTTTAAGAATCAACCCCCCCTAAAAAAAACCCCACACAACCAAATGCATTTGACCATTCAGGAAAGTTTAACATTAACTGAGGAAAGGTGAGGGTGACAACTGCAAATAATTATCCAGAACACTGTTAAACAAATTCCATCCTAACTTGCCTCAGGGTTTTGCCACTGAGTAAAATGTCTTTACTCTGAGCTGAGGAGAAGACCCTAACTACCGGCTTGAAGGTTGGAGCTGTTCTTGTACATTTGTAGTATACCTTCGGTGACACAGGTCAATTGTCCCTCCCTCAAGAATCTTGTGGGACAAAAATAATCTTTTGCTAAATTGGACTAGGGACGTGGAATGGTACGGTAGAGCCTGATCTGATCAGATCTCAGAAGCTGAGCAGGGTCAGTTCTTGGAAGGCCGACCAAGGAAGGCTCTCCAGACTCGGAAGGCAGCGGCAAACTACATCTGCTTCTCACTTGCCTTGAAAGCTCCGTGCTGGGGTTCGCCATCAGCCAGTTGCAACTGGACAGCACATAAATTGGACGTTTTGTGACAGGCTCTGTTCTTTGGCAATGCCTTTCTAGCCCAATTGTTGGGCCTTCAGTAGCTCAGTGCGGGTAGACTCTGACAGTGACCTTCCTCCAAGACTCTTTTTGTAGCAGGAACTCCTTTGCATATTAGGCCACACACCTCTGATGTAGCCAGTCCTCCAAGAGCTTACAGGGCTCTTAGGTCAGGGCCTACTGTAAGCTCCAGGAGGATTAGCTACATCGGGTGTGTGGCTTAATATGCAAAGGAGTTCCTGCTACAATAAAAGCTCTGCCTTCCTCCATCCAATAACATAACATCTTTCCATCAGGTTGATTGGTCTGCCCCAGCCAGGCCTAAAAGTCTCTTGTTCGTGTTAATATTTTTGACAAGTTATTAAATGATGTCTATCTATTTGACACTGGTTTCCCCCCCCCCCTCTGTTTTTTTTCAGTCAGCTCTTATTAAGGTATAAAGTGTGTACAGGGCCAGCATGAGCATATGCTCAGGTACCAGGGCCCAGGACTTCTGATGAGGCCCATTGATACTGACAGTCAGCAAAGGGTTCATTGAAGTCCCCAAAATGATCAAAGTCGTCTTGATTTAGAAACTAAGTTTCATTTTATTGATTACAACAATGTTACTCTCTACATGGATTCATTGAAACTGATAACAGATAGCCTGAACCATTGGTATTTATGAATATACTTCAAAGACTAGGGCTTTAAATTGCTTCTCATAATAAATCTACATTTGTCCCTGCAATTGCTACTTTCACACGCCGCTTATCTTACACCGGGGATAGTTACATCCTCCCTCCTGGTGGTGTCCTTGCTCTCGCCCGGGAGGCGCTGAGGCGGCTAGCCTGGTATTCTGCACTTCAAAGGCAGTTCTGGCAACCTCCTTTCCCACCCCTCCTGGTTCTTTTGCAGGGCACAGGTATTAGTACTCAGCATTTTATTAAACAATAGGGTTAGTAGGCATGGATTAAACACAATCAAAAAGCATAACTAACTGCAATGAAACATTGTCTGACACTGACCCCCACCCACCTCTCCTGCCACCTGTCCGTCCCCCTGCTCACAGGTGCCCAGAATCGTTGAGGAAGGGCATGTGGGTGACACACAGTGGTGGCGCTCCTGGTGACCATGCCAGGTAGTGCAGGCAACTGAGCATGGACGGTGGATTTGCAAGCAGGAAAGGGGGTATCCTCGCATGAGAGCCAGTTTGGTGTAGTGGTTAAGTGTGCGGACTATTATCTGGGAGAACCGGGTTTGATTCCCCACTCCTCCACTTGCAGCTGCTGGAATGGCCTTGGGTCAGCCATAGCTCTCTTATCTGGGAGAACCGGGTTTGATTCCCCCCTCCTCCCCTTGCAGCTGCTGGAATGGCCTCGGGTCAGCCACAGCTCTCTTCTCTGGGAGAACCAGGTTTGATTCCCCACCCCTCCACTTGCAGCTGCTGGAATGCCCTTGGGTCACCCAGAGCTCTCTTATCTGGGAGAACTGGGTTTGATTCCCCACTCCTCCACTTGCAGCTGCTGGAATGGCCTTGGGTCAGCCACAGCTCTCTTATCTGGGAGAACCGGGTTTGATTCCCCACTCCTCCACTTGCAGCTGCTGGAATGGCCTCGGGTCAGCCACAGCTCTCTTATCTGGGAGAACCGGGTTTGATTCCCCCCTCCTCCCCTTGCAGCTGCTGGAATGGCCTCGGGTCAGCCACAGCTCTCTTATCTGGGAGAACCGGGTTTGATTCCCCACTCCTCCACTTGCAGCTGCTGGAATGGCCTTGGGTCAGCCACAGCTCTCTTATCTGGGAGAACCGGGTTTGATTCCCCCCTCCTCCCCTTGCAGCTGCTGGAATGGCCTCGGGTCAGCCACAGCTCTCTTCTCTGGGAGAACCAGGTTTGATTCCCCACCCCTCCACTTGCACCTGCTGGAATGGCCTTGGGTCAGCCAGAGCTCTCTTATCTGGGAGAACCGGGTTTGATTCCCCACTCCTCCACTTGCAGCTGCTGGAATGGCCTTGGGTCAGCCACAGCTCTCTTATCTGGGAGAGCCGGGTTTGATTCCCCACTCCTCCACTTGCAGCTGCTGGAATGGCCTCGGGTCAGCCAGAGCTCTCTTATCTGGGAGAACCGGGTTTGATTCCCCCCTCCTCCCCTTGCAGCTGCTGGAATGGCCTCGGGTCAGCCACAGCTCTCTTATCTGGGAGAACCGGGTTTGATTCCCCCCTCCTCCCCTTGCAGCTGCTGGAATGGCCTCAGGTCAGCCACAGCTCTCTTATCTGGGAGAACCGGGTTTGATTCCCCACTCCTCCACTTGCAGCTGCTGGAATGGCCTTTGGTCAGCCACAGCTCTCTTATCTGGGAGAACCGGGTTTGATTCCCCACTCCTCCACTTGCAGCTGCTGGAATGGCCTTTTGTCAGCCAGAGCTCTCTTATCTGGGAGAACCGGGTTTGATTCCCCACTCCTCCACTTGCAGCTGCTGGAATGGCCTGGGGTCAGTCACAGCTCTCTTATCTGGGAGAACCGGGTTTGATTCCCCACTCCTCCACTTGCAGCTTGGGTCAGCCGTAGCTCTCACAAGAGTTGTCCTTTAAAGGGCAGCTGCTGTGAGAGCCCTCTCAGCCCCAGCCACCTTACAGGGTGTTTGTTGTGGGGGAGGAAGATAAAGGAGATTGTGAGCCACTCTGAGACTGAGATTCACAGTGGAGGGCGGGATATAAATCCAATATATAAATACAATATCTTCTTTCCAGTAGCAGTATCAATGGAGGTGGGGGTGGAAAGGAAAACAGGGGCCATATATCACTTAATGCACTTGAATGGAGAACAATTTATTACTATTATTATTTACATTAGTTTTATATCCCGCCCACGAGATGAGCCTTGCTTGGTTCTTCTTAGGGTTGCCAAGACCCCTGCGGCCGCTTCCTCCCAAATTGCTAGACTGTCCGGGAAAATCATAGAGTTTCCCCGGAAGCTCCTAGAGTGGCTGGCATGCGACATTGCTGGCATGACGATATCACTTACGAGTGATGTCATCGCACCAGCAATGTCGGAAGGGGCTCCCCCCTGCCAGCCCACTGTGGACTGGCAGGTTGGGGACCCCCAAAGTGGGAGAACCCCCGCCCCACCCAGGAGCTTAGCAGCCCTGATTCTTCTGCGATCTCAGTGAACTTCCTGAGGGTTAATTCTGCACAGAAAATACTATAAATGGTAGAGTGTCGTGTTCTTTTAATAGCTCCCCACCCCTTAATGTTTGTATTCCTTTTTTTCTTAGACTGCTGAATTCAAACTCATTCGCCATAATCCGGGATGATGCCTTTGGAGGCCTTTTTCATCTAGAGTACTTGTAAGTCCATGGTTTTAATGTATTAAACAAAGACTTTTAAATGAATGGCTTTAATGGTAATTTATAGGGGCCAATAGCCACTGATGGACCTCTGCTCCATATGTTGATCCAATCCCCTCTTGAAGCTGGCTATGCCTGTAGCCACCTCCTGTGAGAAATTTATCTCAGTCCTATTATTATTATTATTATTATTAATTTTTATTTGTATCCCACCCTCCCCGTCTGGGCAGGCTCAGGGCGGCTAACAACATTCAATAAGACATAATATAAATACAATAATTAAAACACATTAAACACATAAAGCACATTCAAATTATAAAACAGCATAAATTTTTTTTAAAACAACACTAATCCAGCATATATAGTCTATAACATATATAATCTATAGTTTAACAACAGCAGAGGTGTTCCGGGCGCTGTTACATATTTAAATAGTGGCAAGAATCATTGAAGAATCACTTTGTTGGATCCTCCGTTCAGTCATCCTCTGTCAGCATTCTGAGAAAGCCTGCCTAAAGAGGATGGTCTTGCAGGCCCTGCGGAACTGATCTAAGTTCCGCAGGGCCCGCACCTCCTCCGGGAGTTGATTCCACAGGCTGGGGGCTGCCACGGAGAAAGCCCGTGCCCGTGTGCTCTGTAATTTTGCCTCCCTTGGCCCAGGGACAGTCAGCTTGTTCTTCCCTGCTGACCTCAGTGCTCTTTGGGGCTCTGATTGCTTTTCAGCAGTTCATGACGCTTTATCTGGATGTCACTGTACATCATAATTTATAGGGGCAAGCAGATGCGTGAGCGACTGATATCGCTGCTTTCCCGTGCAAACAGTAGCTTGCAAACCAAGAAGCAGTGCAATTCAGTGAAACGGAGGTCCCAGGGCTCCTGGTATAACGTCATGCTTTCCCCTGTTGATGGAATGTCCGAGGGGAATCTGAAGCCCAAGTCCACTCACGTTCCTGCTTCGTTCTCCAGGGTATAACTTGCAAAGTGTCCTTCAGTACCCAATGTGCCATATGGATTCTTCCAAGCAGGGCTTTTTTTGTAGCAGGAACTCCTTTCCTGGTTTGCAGGCTACTGTTTGCACTGGAAAGCAGTGATATCACACACCCCTGATGTAGCCAGTCCTCCTGGAGCTTACAGTAGGCCCTGTACTAAGAGCCCTGTAAGCTCTTGGAGGGCTGGCTACATCAGTGGTGTGTGGCCTAATATGCAAAGAAGTTCCTGCTACAAAAAAATGCCCTGCTTGCAAGATTGCAGAAATGGCAACTTAAGAACATAAGAGAAGGCATGTTGGATCAGGACAATGGCCCATCCAGTCCAACACTCTGTCACACAGTGGCCAAAAAACCCAGGTGCCATCTGGAGGTCCATCAGTGGGGCCAAGACACTAGAAGTCCTTACACTGTTGCCCCCTCCAAGCACCAAGGATACAGAGCGTCACTTGCCCCAGACAGAGAGTTCCAACAATACGCTGTGGCTAATAGCCACTTATGGACCTCTGCTCCATATGTTGATCCAATCCCCTCTTGAAGCTGGCTATGCCTGTAGCCACCTCCTGTGGCAGTGACTTCCACTTGTTAATCACCCTTTGGGTGAAGAAATACTTCCTTTTATCCATTCTAACCCAACTGCTCAGCAATTTCATTGAATGTCCACGAGTTCTCGTATTGTGAGAAAGGGAGAAAAGGACTTCTTTCTCTACCTTCTCTATCCCATGCACAATCTTGAAACTTCTCAAACTTATTAGACATTCTGTGATTATCGTATGTTGACAAACAGTGGCTGGGATCCAGAGGCCTTTCCAGATGGTCCACACTATCCCAAGACGGTATTGAATTGTCTTTCTCAATTTCCTCCAATGCCGCCTTTGCCATACCTCACGCTGGCTTTGAAACGGAGGCATATTTAAAAGCAGATGGTGACACAATGGGTGAGTCTGCGGTGCCAAGAATAGAAGACTATCTCGCTGGACATGCGTGAGCCTTCTGGGAACTTAAGTAGCTCCCTGGATCCAAGCCAAAGGGCTGATGATCAGAAGTTGGGCTTCAATCAATGATCTCATTCCAGATCTGACGTAAGACGTCTGAATTCAATAGAAACAGGCTCTTGATCATCTTGAAAAACTGAATTAGAATCAGTTAAGTGAAGGAGCTTCACTGTAGTAATTGACTGTAGTAATTTTTTTCCATGTCTTATGTTGACTTCCAACAGATGCATTTTCCTTCCATACAATGTGATTAATGAAAAAAGTAGGCAAGCCGCCCTTGGCCCCAGTTCTTAGCACTCCATAAAGCCGCACAAAACACACGGTCCAGCCAAAATTCAGCACTTTTATGCCCCAACTGAGTTCAATAAGGAATTTCAGCACATGCTTAAACCTCTCCCATTGAAATATGTAGGATTATTGGACTTTGGCTTTCCCATTGAAATACGTAGGATTGTTGGATTCTACCGTTGTAAAACTTGTGGTTACTCTGAATGCTGAACAACGTGGATATAAATGCAGACAAATTAATATAGTAAATCAAGCCAGTAAATCCTAAGTGATTGCGTTCAACTGTTGTGCCAAGTTGCAATGAAACTCTAGCTCAAGGGTGGCCAAACTTGCTTAAAGTAAGAGCCACATAGAATAAATGTCAGATGTTTGAGAGCCGCGAGACATGAAAGTCAGATGTTTGAGAACAGGGAGGAAGGAAGGAAGGAAATAGATGGGAGAGATTGAAAGAAAGCAACTTTTAACTTTGCATGCATTTTCCAAGCCACCAGCTGGCTTGACTTGGAGAAGTGATTTAAAGAGAGAGATGCCTTTTCCAAGCCAGCTGATGGGGTGTTGAGGGCTTCGAGAGCCACACAATATGTGTGAAAGAGCCACATGTGGCTCCCGAGCCGCAGTTTGGCCTCCCCTGCTTTAGCTGGATTCACTCCCAGTTTGGGGTGTGAGCAAACAGCCACGTGTCATGGACAACTGGAGTTTGTCTGGAAGCCAGAAATAAGGTTGCCAGCCCCCTCTTGGGGCAGGGGATCCCCCAGACTCCAACTTCTCTTTCTCACCGCTGCTCAGAGTGGCAGTGGGAGAATTTTCAAAAATGGCTGCCAAGACGGCATGATGCCACTTCTGGAGAAAGCCTAGACGGGACGTCAGTCCTCTCTAGGAAGCACCATAGAGTTCCCAGTGAGCCCTAGAGTCCTGTCACCACTTACTTCTGGGGATGCCACACCGGCAGTCACCTCCATCTAGATTTGCCAGGTGCCCTCAGCCACCAGCAGGGGATGAGGCAGGGGGTAGGGTTGCCGGATCCTGGTTGAGAAACCCTTGGAGATTTGGGGAAAGAGCCTAGGGAAGACAGGGACCTCAGTGAGGTACAGTGCCAGAGAGTCCATCTGTTAAGGCATTGGTTTTCTCCAGGGGAACTGGTCTCTGTAGTCTGGAGATAAGCTATAATTCCAGGAGATCCGCAGGTCCCACCTGGAGGCTGCCATCCCTTCTCCTTCCCAGACTTCCTGCTGGTTGTCAGGCTGCGCCTTGGGAACTCTAGCTGGAAAACTTCTAGAAACTGTGCGTGCAAAGGGAGGAGAGAGTAGGGATCCAGGGGAAGCGAATAGCCCCAGGCCTCCTCAAGTCTGAGGGCTTCACGTGTATTAGTTCATGTTGCCTAGGGTTAGTGCACAAATAAGGATATACAGTACATGACTGACCTGTGGCTTTCAGGGGACCAGCTTACAGAGTCTAAGCTGGAAATCTAGGAAATCTAGTTGACTTATATTCAGGGTTGTGGAGAAACGCCATCTTAGGTGGGAGGGAAAACATGAAACTCCTAAGCAGGCTTTGGCCTAGCCTCCCTCCAAACCCCCCCCTCCCTTCCAGAGCCAAACCAACAACGCTAGGGGGAAAGTCTCCTAGAGAGGCAGGAAGTTCTTTTGTTCTGGGTATTGGCGTTAGCAGGAAGAGAAGGCAGTTTGCAGCTGGCGCTCAGGAAGAGAGGTTGCCTGCCTGTGGGCTCCTGCTGGTGAGGTAGGCCTGCTCAGGAAAATGAGGTCCCCAGGCAGTCAGACCAAGTAAGTCATCCCCAAGGCGGGGCAAGTTTAGACCAGGGACAGTAGGATGCGTTTATAACACCTTTTCTTTGTCATGCTGTTTGCTGTGCGGGTGCTGTGCTGTGCTTTATAAAGGGGGCCCCGAGGAAGGGGGAAGGCATGCAGTTGGATAAGGTGCCAATCCTCCAGGGGTGCCCCAAAGAAGTGCTGAGGTCTCTGTGATTCCCAAGTACAGGGTGGCAGAGGACCTTGAGGCCTGGCCTCGTAGCTGGAGAGGGGGATTGGGAGTCCTGTTCCTCTCAATCTGAACCCCTAGACTGAGCAGGTGGTGGCAGCGAGCCCAAGGGGCAGGAGGAGAAATAGCTCCCTCCAGGAGTTGGCGACTCAATAGGGAGCTGACGGGACCGGGTCTGAAGGCAGAATCGGGCCGGTTCCTTCACAAGGGTTATGAATAAGTTCGGTGGTAACTACTTTACCGAGTTCGGTACAAGGTGCTGGTCATCACCTTTCAAACCCTATATGGCCTAGGACCTGCCTACTTGAAGGACTGTCTCTCCCCACACGTTCCCCGGAGAGTACTGAGATCGGGAACTCAAAATCTCCTGATTGTCCCCGGGCCAAAGGAAGCCCGTTTGAAAACTACAAGGGATAGGGCCTTCTCAGTAATGGCCCCTTCCTGGTGGAACCAGCTGCCGGAAGAGGTAAGGGCCCTGCGGGACCTTGTTCAATTCCGCAGGGCCTGTAAGACAGTCCTCTTCCGGCTGGCTTACAACTAACCAGCACTGAAACACTGAAACTTGAAACTGAGTGTAGTTGCAAGACCGCCGTATGTCTTGAATGTTTTAAGTACATAACTATGTGAATGTTTAGATTTTAATTATGTAAATTATGGAATGTCTAATTTTTATGCATAATTTTATATTTTTATGTCAGTTTTTATGTCGTAAGCCGCCCTGAGCCACCTGGTGGGAAGGGCGGGATATAAATCTCAAATAAATAAATAAATAAAACTATCTGTGGTAACTCTTATCTGCTTATCTCCAGACTACAGAGACCATTTCCCCTGGAGTTGCTGCCTTCCAGGGGGTGGGGGCTAGAGGTCTCCTGGGGTTACAACCGATCTCCAGACAACAGAGATCAGTTCCCCTGGGGAAAATGGCTGCTTTGGAGGGTGGACTCTGTGGCATTCTACCCTGCTGAGGTCCCTCCTCCCCCTAAACCCTGCCCTCCCTAGACTCCGCCCCCAAATCTCCAGGTATTTCCCAAGTGGGAGTTGGCAACCCCATACCACATTTGGTGTCAGTTTTGCGTTGCTCCTCTCTCCTAACTTTTTTCAGTTCCCTGCTTCTGTAGTTCTGATACTTTCAAGTTCTGATATGTTGTCTATGGAAATTAAAATAATAAAAGTGAGTCAGACAGTTTTGTACAACCCCCGTACCTCTCTGTTCCCAACAAAAGCCTGTCCTTAATGTACGTAGGAACATAAGAGAAGCCATGTTGGATCAGGCCAATGGCCCATCCAGTCCAACATTCTGTGTCACACAGTGGCCAAAAAACCCAGGTGCCATCAGGAGGTCCACCAGTGGGGCCAGGACACTAGAAGCCCTCCCACTGTGCCCCTCCTCAAGCACCAAGAATACAGAGTACCTCTGCCCCAGAC